>NC_071532.1:77286889-77605818 GCF_026979565.1 Vidua chalybeata | reverse complement strand
TAAGATCATGTAAACCCCCATCAGCTGTAAAAGCCCGTGGCACAACCTTTCATGCACAGCCTGATTACCTTGCAGGAATAAAACCACTACCTTTTGTGTTTTTTGAAGAAATTTTTGTTGTTTTTGAAGACTTGCACTTCCCAGGGATCATACTAAGAGAGATGCTTAACAATCAAACCCCATTGTTTCCATGCACACCATAGTTTCATTTGCCTCTATATGCACAGAAATGCACTCAGCTCAGAGGCTATCATTTTATATGAACTGTTACAATTTTTTTTCCACTTACATTACTCTACATTTATCTTCATAAAAGTTTACGCACTCTTTTATCACTCAGCCACCCGGTCTTGTAAGAGCTTACTATAATTCTCCACATTTAGGACCAGCCCCTGCTGATCCATCAAGAAAACATCACTGAATGGTTCATCCCATTTTCATGCACGTGCATTACAGGTGGCTGCCTTCCCTGGTGAGGACTGAACTGTACCCCATCCCTTCACTCCAACTTTATAACCAATTAGATATCTCTGCAAGAACCTTTTAAGTCTCACACTACTTTAGTTTCTTCAAGAAAATTTTGACAAGAGGCTTTCTGGAAATCTTAACAAGAAAAACCACATGATCCTTACTTAAATGTGTTTTGAACCCTTTGTTGGAGAGGCATAACCTTCCTTCCAGAAAGGTATGTAATTTTCACCAACTATATTATATAAATCATGTTCACCCAGCTACCAACTACTATATTCCTTATTGTTTCTATTCCTTTGTCCATTCCAGATATCAAGCTTACAAGACTTATTTCGTCCCTGATCTTTCATGATACCTGTCCCACCTTCTTTTTTTTTTTTTAATTGGCATTGTATTTTCTACCATACGTGCTTAGGTACTAATGTAGATTTTTCACACAGGATCTACTATCTAGTTTTTTCAAACTCTTTTTCCTAGACTGACAAGTTACATCCTCCTAAAAGTTAATAAGAAACTAACTTGACAAGAGACAGCAATAACTATTCCAAGATCAGTAATGAAAAGCAATGTTTTGACAGAATATATCTGCATACCTGTAATTACACTGTGTGAACTACAATTTTGACTCAAGTTTAAAATTAACTGGCTGGCTTACTTGAAGGGACGATTGGGGGATGATTTGTTCATTAAGATGGAGATATTTTCTTTACCTTGAGAACCAGCATAGCGTGAGACAAGCCTTAAATAAACATTTTATTCTATTAATAAAAAAATATAATCTCTAGCACACCTCAAGTTAGTCAAAAATATCTCACTTAGAAAGCAATAACAATAAATAACCCCTTTTATATACTTTTGACTATTACGTTTAGTTTTGACCACTGTCAAACAATAGCCTTCTCACTTCACAGCAATCTGTTGATACCAAACACCTGGTGAAGGTAACAGGTAAATTACAGCTATCTTTCAGCATTACAAAGCCTTATATAAGCCATCAGAATTCAATGCTCATACAAGGAACAATTTATGCAGCTCCTCCCTGGCTTCCCCCAACTTCTTCTGTTACCATGAAAGACAGAAATCCACAGAAGTCTGTCTCAAAAGGAGAATTCATTCAAAGGCCATATGAATAATCCCTAAGAAAGAGATTAGTTTTTAACAGGTGAATCCACACATATAAGACAGCACTAGTAAGTTACTGAGTTTGAATGCTAAGTGCTAAATCAAATTCTTTAAATATGAGCTGAAGCCAAACAAGAATTTTGCTTGTTAAATATATGGAAACTTCACCTTAGATGAATCACTGCATACTGCAGACCTGTTCTGCGTGAAGTTACTCTTTATTTTAATTCCAAACCAAAATGTGAAGCAATCTGTTTGAGATCGAACTACACCCTAGCATTTTAAATATAGCATTCATAGCAATGATATCCTCATCACCACTCCCCAACAAATATCTATGTACACGACTACTTCTAAAACATACCAGATCCCCTGTCATCTCAAATACAAAGTTCATGCTTCAATTTGAAATCTGTCAACCTAGTCTAAGCACAAAAATTAGAGTTCCACACCAAAAAGGTACATTGACAAATCAAAAATTATCTCAAATACCTTTAAAGGATTGGACTAGGAGGCCTCCTGAAGTCCCTTCCAATCTAAAGTACTCTGCAAAACTGTGTCTTTCTTTGCTTGCTTATTCTTTTAGCACCCATGTTGGGTACATTTTAGTTTGCAAAAACAACGAACATTCACAATAAATGCCCCAGTTTTTCCTATTTACTACATTTTAGTTGTGATAGCTGGGCAGCTCTGCTGCATGCAAACTGGATTCCACCAAATTTGAAGTTTCCCTTCAGGGACACACCTAATGCCCTGCATGCCAAAGTACAGACACCAGAGGCCAAAGCAAAGCCATTCCATTGCATTGCTACCTTGCATCTATGGGGCACAAACAAACCTGAGCTGTAAAGGTACCCTGCAACATCCTGAACTGCTGCTTCAAAGAAATAAAGGAATCAGTGCCTTCAGTTGGCTATAAACCCTAAGCTCTCCAATTTTTACATCTTTTTTACATCCACTCACCACCTACCCAACATTTCTTCTATCTTTTCAGTAGTAGTAGTAGTCGTTGTATAAATGCCCTATCTTCTGTAGCCGTTCTCTCCTGGCAAAACCTCAGGTCCTTCTTACTTTCATGAAAAGGGACAACAGACGTGTCAGAAGTAGCATCACAAATGTGCCCCTACTATGAGCATCTTGAACTTCAGGCAAGAATACAATAATGACCCTAAAACTCAGGCAAGAATACAATAATGACCCTAAAACTCATCCAGTGCCCTGGGATGAAGAATCTTCACAGAAGACAGCTCAACAGAAAGCACATCCTCTGGCATGCCTCTTAGGGTACTAAACCCATTGATTTCTCACCTCAAACTCAATTCCAAAGGCTCAAGTAGGTCTAGTCAAACCACTATGAGGGTTTTGTTAGACCCGTATTAGAACCATTTTAGCACTGCAGGGTACAGTTATGGGCTGCTGGTCATGTTGAACCTCAATCCCATGTCCTGTTCCAGAGTTCAAAGTCTAGTTCCCCCCTTCCTCCACAGCTGCCCAAAGAGGGGGACACTCTTTTCTCATCTCCTATCAGATCAAGAGAAAGGCTGGTCCTCCAAGCCTCAGGTTCTGTTATCTTAAATTTTGCTGACACATTTCTTGTCAATTGCAGATAGCCTCACACACTGGTTTGGGATTTGCCTAAAGCCATGTGTCAGCATCTGCATTCAATGGATGGAACAGCAGAAAGCTGAAAGCCTAGACAATGGAGATATCAGAGGCCCATAAGGAGGATAAACTTTGACTCCACATGGGTCAAATAGCTGCTTCCACATGGGATAGATGTTTCTGCTTAGTATTTTGTAGGAGGAAGAGTGGGGTTAGTTTCTGGGACTGCATTCTGGGCAGGCAGTCTGGGGTGTGGGGTGATGTTGACTCACCATGAAGACACCCACCTGGAAGGCTGAGTGACTTCAGCCTAAAGTCTAGACAAAACAAACAGTTTCTCCTAGCGACTGCAAAGGAAGAGGTGGTGGGATGATCAAGAGAGAAGTTCGTGTCTCATCAAGAAGAGGAAAAGAAGGTTTCCTTTACAAGGGTGGATGTCTCACTATCCTACAACGTCTAACCAGCCAGCTCTACCTCCCATAACCCTTCTTAAATACCATCCTCCTGAAGCACAAGCAGCAGCTAACACAGGCCATCTTACATTTCCCTTCCTCCCTATCTTCCCTCACTCCTTCCAAATAAAATGACAGGAAGCCAGCAAATAACCCAGCTCTTTCTTTTCTCCTAAGTGGCACAGAGCTGCTCCTTGTCAGCTCTAATTTCTCCTCAGTAAACTGGTCAGACTTAGCCCTGCAAAGTATCCAAAGGCTGCAGAGCTGGCAGCTGCAGGCACACACCAAATTAGAAAGAAAGATAAAATAAAGGGCACAGAAAGCTCAGGGAAGGTTTGTTTGCATTGTCATGCTTGCTCAAGAGGTATGGAAGGCTGAGGACCTTTGAGGAGTGATGCAGAGCAGGTGGGAGGGGATATGGTCAACCAAGACTGGGAATCTACTGGAGTTCTTTTAAATCATTAAAGGTAGTTTGCCACATTAACTATGACAAACCTATAATGACAACAAATCTGCTCCTCTTACAACACAGAACAGTATTAAACGTTTTATCTGAAGAGCACAACTTAATTCTGAAGCCTCTTAATCCACAGAGCAGCTGCTGGCCTGCCCAATCTAATAGTTGGCATTCAGCTGGGTAAACATAAAGACAGAATCATTACCCAAAATGTGTTTTTATTTTCTTGCACTACAGACCCTGGATCTGGACCCTGATGATTATAATCAATCATTTCAGGCAAGACTTTATAAAGAAATAAACTGAAGACACGGAAGTTGCTCGCATTATTGTTGACAGATTATGTGAATAAATCACAACAATGGATCAAGAAACCACAAGATCAAAGGCAACCATTGAGTCAATTGGATATTCATAGATTTTTAAGACTGGAAATCATTACTGGGCTCATTGAGTGGGCTCTGTTGCATAAAGGACAGACAAACTTGAACAATGTTTACATCAAGCTTATAACTCCTATTCAAACTACAGTAGTGTTTATCTCAAGTTTTAGAATGCCTGTTCAAAATACAAGACACCTTTGTGAAAAATACCACATAATGAAGAAATCACAACATGCTGAGGGAAGTGACCACAGCTGTTTATTACAGTTGTGTTTAAAAATGCTTATTTCTACACTGAGACTTGTTAATGCCTTGCTTTAGACTGAAGCCTGGCTCTCCATATAATTACTTCCCTTTTCAAGACAAAATGAGTAAGTCTGAGTCTCACTGCATGGATAATTTCCCCATTGGCTAACATACACATCATCATAGTGTAATTTCACAAAAGCCTTTAGAAGAGTAGCCAACAGAACTGAATCTACTATTTCAATATTCTTTTCATTGCTTACACATACAGCAGAACACGAAGTATATTTGTATTCTTCTGCATTGCACTGAGAGGTGTTAATAACTAGCTCAAATAATTCTTTTCAGATTCATGCCTTTAGCTGGGACTTAACACACTTACTCCTGGAAATACAGCCCACATTTGTGTGTATTCAAGCACCACCACAAGATCAAATGATCCACCTTATCCTACATGATTGATTTTTCAGGAAAACAGGTACATTTGCTGAAAAAAGTTCAAATTATTAACAACATGACTATGAAAACATATGCAAAGTCCCAACACTATCATTAAAACCCTTAAAGTCTTTATAGTAATGTACTTCTTTAATTGTCACAAAAAAAACCCAAAACTTAATACAAACAAACAAACAAAACCGAAACAAAAATGTAACAAAAAACCCAACAAAATAAAAACAACAAACACAACCAAACTAAAATCTACTTGAGGAAATAAGTTATGTCACCAGCAGTTAAACTGCAACCCTTAGCTCCTTAAAAAATTCTGCCTTTTGTCTCTTCCAACTTCCCTTCTCAGTTCCAACTCCTTCTGTTCCTCAAAGTGCCCATACAAACAACTTACAATCTCCCCATAGTTCCCACACCACCACTGTAATTCCTCATGTATTCTATTTTCTTTGACAGGGAAAAAGCTAAGCAAAAGGGAATGTGGCATCAAAACTTTTTTGGTCATTGATGGATTAATGCTTGCTCTTGCTGTATATTGGGCAGGACACTGGGAACTGGAAAAAAGGGATATACCAGTCTGATCACAGGCCCACTACACTCCCTGGCTGAGGAGCAGAAAGTCCAGCTGCTCTTATTGATGCCAGAACCAAACTGGTTATTTGAAAAAAACTGCTTTGAGAGCAGTGGGATCACCCCTAACTCACATCCTTGGAGGTGAAGGCAAACTGTGTACACCACTGAGGTGAAGGCACAGTTGTACACTATGGGATTTATGGTGTTTGCTGGTGTCACTGGTCATCAGCAAAGCAGCTTCACAGATTATTCATCCCACCCACAGAGAAAGCTACTTTGAATGTTGGTGGTCTAGGAGAGAAAGGAGGACAATGTCCAAGAGCAAAGGCCTCCAGATTCAAACAGGGTGTGTGACTGATACAGAGAAAAAGTGAATAAAATTAGTGCTTTGATCTGAAGCGGACATTGGAAATAAATACCTGGACAACACTTTCTACTTAGACCAAGCATCAGATAGTAAGAGAAAAATATTACTGTTCATTCTTGCACTAAACCATCATATTTACTTCTAATTTAAAATACATCAGAGCTGGCCAAGCTATCTGTCTTCACTAAATACATTCCATTTACCACAGAGGCAGTAAGAGAACTCTTAGAAAGTCTGAAGAATTCAGAGGCATCCAAGAAACTTCTATTAATGAATGCAATAGATGAAACTTTTGACAAATGCATTTCAGCACGGGAAAGATGCGTAACTTCCAAAGAAAAAAGAGTTTTTTTTAAAAAAAACCTCTTCTGTGGCAGTCAGTGTCTCAAAGATTATCAGGATTCCTTTGTTCTTTAAAAACCAAATCAAATGTACCAAATACGGATTTCTTTCTTGTAGAAATTTGACATAATTTCTGTAAAAACTCTGTATAAAAAGTAGGCATTTCTTTTAATAAATGTGAGTCAACTGTTCCTGTATTTGTAAAGGAAATACAGGGAGATGTGATTTGTAAGTACTCCTAAGAGTGATCAGGCTAAGAGAAACTCCTGGATAAACACTGGTACTTTCCAGACACTTGTCAGTTCTGAAAGGCATTTTCATAGCTGAGACAAAACACAAAAATCTAAATACAGAATGGAAAATCTGTAAGAACACAAAATGGCTGCAAACTTCATACAGCTCCAAAACACAATTCAAATGCTTTCCAATTTCATGCAAACAGTTTTCATATGTTCTACCAAACCCTCCACCAAGCATATCCTGTGTCTAACCATGGAGAGATACCGTGATGCCCTAACTAAAACATGACCAAAAAAAAAAAATCTAATTCCTTTCCTTTATAAAACTCTTTTAATGAAAAGAAATTAATAAATGATGCTTTTAATGCTTAGTGTTCTAAATTACTGATTCAAACCATCTGAACAATCAAAGAGCTGCACTTCTCACCAACATCAACTTTTTGCCTGGTTCAGTGATTTGATCAGAATAGACACAACAAATATTTGATCATCTTGAAAATAAGGCTGTTAATGAATTCCATACATTATATAAGGTAATGTTGCCACATCATGGAAAGCAAATCTGCAACAGTAATTTTAGAGACTCAAAAAGATGGAGAAAATACAAGCTCCTTGGCTAAACTCAAATAATATAGTGTCCATGGTTAAGACAAAAGGATGATAGAGCCAACTCCAGATAACACAGCTTTAAATAATTCATTACTTGACAGTGAAGTCTCCATGCTGTTTTAATTCCATGTAGTCAAACAAATTTGTGTTAATGCTTCCATTCCTCCACTTTAAAAATCAAAATAATGAAAAATTGATGTGTTTTAAGACACAATCACATCTGTATTCCAGAAATTTTTCCTTTAGAACGTTAAAGAATTAAGTAGGAATTATACTTTTTAATGCACTACTTTTTAATGCACTAGGACTGGTTAGCTATGAATAACTGTTTTGGAACAGCTGTTTGAGAAAATGTTATTGTACCACAATTTATCTTTTATGAAAATGTGACTTGAAGGTATATGAAGTAGAATGAAAACTATTATAATCAAAATTACCTACAAAATAGTAAGCTTAATTGTCATACCAGAAGCAAAACCTGCACCCATTTAAATACTGTTAGATTATGTTTTATACTAACGATTTAACACTTGAATGCAAATCAGGTTTAGAAGGTTAACCTGTATGGAAAAAATATTTTGTTAATATGTTAATAGAAAACTGCTTTTTCCAAAAGTGTCTCTGATCCTCAAGGTAATGTAATATTTATATTGGACATCTCTGGTAATTAGTGGGCTAAACATCTTCTCTTGCACTTTAATTTAGCTTTATACCTCCAGCTTCATTAAACATCTTGTTTCATGGCTACAGTAATCGCTTTTCTCAGTATTCCATTAAGCAAGGAGAAAAATATGAGGACATTTTATTCATAACTAACATAATTTACATATTAATCATATTAATATATGATAAATGTAGTGCAGATCACAGCCAAAACTCTATGTTTATGGCAATCAAAATATAGCAGCCACCAATTTTTTTTTCCTCCTCCCTCCAGCACATTACTATGAGCAGCAGAAACCTATTTTTGATCATTTCTGTCCTTTCACTGGTATAATGGTCTGCACCTAGAAACTCTAATACATAGGTTTGAAGCAAAACCAAAAAAGCAAATGGCTTCAAATCATTGGCTAATGTATATGTGATCCAAAATGGACCAACTGGTGCCTGCCTTTGATTATAAACTCTACTTTTGGCAAACAGGTAACTGTTGAAGAGCTACATACTTCTACCTTTATGACAAACAATCTCCTGTCAAAAGAACTATAGTGCCCATGGTCAAAGGAATTGGTGATGGTCCATGGTTGCTACTTAAGACATTAGATTTATATTGCTATTGATTATTTTGTAATCTTCTTATTTTTCAGCATCACTAACCTCATTTATAACTTCATTGCATATGTGCTATGTAAGTCTACTGAAAAATTAATACAATAATAGCAACACTCAAGATACTTCATAGCAACACTCAAGATACTTCAATTGGTCTTCTACTGCTGTATTTCACTCTATATTGCACTTTCTATCACTAAGTTAAATTGAGATGGCCTCAGCATGTATCAACAGTGTAAACTGTCACCAGGAACTACTGTATTTACTTCTCCAGATGAAATTTTGTTTCAAATTCAGCTTCACAACTCATTAACAGTCTTAACCAGAAATTAGTACAATGGAAAAGCTCATATCTACACAACTTTTTCTTAGCCATACATTGTTAATTTCTACCTGTCCAGAAACACACATAAACAAACCCAGAGGTAAGAAGCTAAATGGCTTAAAACAGCTGTCCATAAACTGTTGGGAGAACCAAGATAAAACAGAAGCACTCCTGGCTCACTCCTTTACTGGCTTTTCTTTTTCTCTCTTAAAGCTTATTATTCTTCTCTCTGCCCCAGCAACACAACAAATCTTTGGAAGACTCTTAGGGAGATCATCTTCCCTCTACTCTTCCTTTCACACTTTTACTGTGAAAAAAGCCTTGGTCACATGAAGCCAATAACGCTGGAGAACACATCAATTTTCATTGTATAAAGTGATGTGTAGTTGCTTCACTGCATCACTTGTTTTATGAGCCTTACTGTTTATGTCTCTTTACAAGTTTAAAGTGCTGTACATACCAGCCAAAACCTTCTCTCATTTCTCAAACCCTATGGCACCAATCTCTCTTCACCTTCTGTCCTTTCATTTTTACCACCTCTGTCCAAACTCAAGCTTAAGTGTAATCATTTTAAGCGTCATCACTTAAATTTACACCAGAGAAAGAAGGAAAGCAGTCTCTCAGAGGACTTCTTTCTTTTTGGCTAGTTAGTTTGTGATGAAAAGTCCCTAGAAGTCCCACAAAAACTGGGTTGGATCAGCAGAAAGTATTCAGTGCTTCAAGTCTGACATCCTGGTATAACAAAAGAATCTCCATGAACTGAGCAGCAGTGCTTTTGGCTGACTCACTACAATAACCCAATTTGGAAGCTGGGTAATTTATCAGTATTAGAGGCCACATTTGCAGAAGCTCCAACCTGTAAATTTAAGGTTTCATTATAACATCAGTTTTGTTGACATTTTTAGTAAGCTCTGATGATAATCAGTATACCGGGAATAACATTTCAGAAAATCCCCTCAGAGCCCAGGAAGATTAATGAAAATTACCAAACTTAAACAAAAAAAGATTCAAAAATATATTTCAAAATACTTCTTGAGGAATGCCAATCTTTAAAAAAAAGAATGAAGCCTTACATCAAAAGGCAATCATTAGGCTGGAGTTTTTAGCTAGACTGAACATAAGGACAAATGTGCAAGTACTAAGAAATTGCAGCATGTTAGTCTCAGACATAGTCCAATTTCTCTTTGTAATTCCAGTGCTAAAAAGTCCCTCGAGCTGAACAGATATGCCTGAAAGATGATGCACAGAATTGCCAGCAGGATTTTTTCTACATGTTGCTAAATGTGTGCTACACAAAATAGTCATTAAAGGCTAGCTTATTACATCTTATAGGGCTACAAATCTCCTTGAATTAAATATTCATGAGTCTTGCTTGGAATACTGAATCCTGTGGTATTTTATAAGAAACAATAGAAACTAGCCTCCGTATTCTAATATATAAATTAAAAAATTGTGAGTTTCAATGATATTAAATTTATCATTAGCCACTGACATGAAAATAGCAAACCACATATTTCACATCCTTATTTTCAAAAGGAAACATTCATACAACATGGGAGTTAAGTCCCACCAGTAGAACTCAGCATGTGCCCTGCAGGGCTTTCACTTGGCAAGTAGCAAGCTGATGTGCTCAGAGATGAAAAGCAAAGTGGGGAAAAATGTATATGAAAAAAAATCAGTATGTACTTTCTCTTTCAAGTCTCCAACAAGATTAATACAACTTAAAACTGCATTTTTGGGAGACTAATTTGGATACTGAGCAGGGAAAAATCCTCATCTAAGAAGAAAAAACATACCACACCAAATAAGAAAATGAAGGGATCCTGCCCGCTCTTTGTGTGAAATTAATCCTTGTAGTTCTGACTTAGGAAAAAACAAGTCAGTGTCTCTAGGTAAGAACAGGTTAAGTTGAATAGCATAGCTATTTGCTGAGCACTGTAAGCAAAGGGAAAAGAAATATACGTTGTATTTTAAGAACATTACTCAAAAAAAAAAATCCAGTTACTGTGAAATAAGTTGCTATCCTTCTTGGGAAGCACATTCTTCCATTAAAAGCAGTGGTTCTGATGTAAGTTGTTAATACTGCCTTGTAACCAAACAATAGTTCCTACCACATCAGATTTTTTTGCCCCTTCTACAGAGCATGACCACACAAACACCCATCAGACATGCAACACAAAATTTCTGGTTTGAATACTGGGATTGAGCAACTGCCATGAAGAACCTGTTCCAACTTCTCTGCTGCTGGCAGGGAGCTTTCATTCTGTTACTGGCAGAAGGGTTACAGTCAGACTTTTTCCTTCTTTCCCTTTTCTTAAATGTTTCTTCTTTAATTATACCAAACGTTTAAATGTTAATGTAGCTGTGCTTTGAGCAGGCAAGCAGCTGAAGGGTCAAAGAATTAGGGGAGGGGGTAAGTGACAATTACCATTTGCCAAAACAAATGTCATCAGGTTTAGCTGCTATTTAACAGTTTAACATTTTAACAAGGAAGAATAGAAGGAGTAGTTAAGGACAAATTTACCATAAACAAATGTACAATGTATTTAAAAAACAGAATTATATTTCTGAAGAAAGAGAACTGCAACTCATAGCGCCACATCACCAGCATCCATCAAGTGAATTGAAATATCTGATGTGAAGTCATTGAGAAATTCTGGGAGAAGAAAGCAGACAAACCTGAGCCAGTTCATGAGAAGCTTCTTTCAAACCTGATTTCTCTTCCAGGAATCCTTTTTCTTAATATAATAAAAAGACCACAGTCCTTTCCTTAACCTCTAGAACATAAAACACAACTGAGAACACCATAGGAAAAGAATAACATCACTGATTCAAGCAAGACTCTGTGATGATATTTGGAAGACAGTTTAAAAATATCTTCCAACCTGCAAGATAAAGCGAGTTTATCACTTCTATATAAATGTTACTAAAATGTTGCCATCATGAAGAGCATGCTAGTATGAATTCTGAGCTAATAAATTACATCTCTGTGAAGCTCAATCCTACTTGTGAAACAACTTCAACAGAGTCCTTCAAAAACTTTGTTAAAGCAGAGTGAGTGGTACAGAGATAACAATAAAGTGAACAAGCTCACCAGTCATCTATCCAGCAGTCATCTATCCAGCAGGTACTCCAGAAAGAATTAGAGAGTCATGTGGAATTACATCTCTCTCAACATCAAGAACAGTAAGCACCATGCTCATTTTATGAGCTGTCTTGTAAAAGCCTTTTCTCTTGTATAGTACACCCTCAACAGAAGGAGAACCTGGCTTTTATAAACCAAAATCATTCAATAAGCTAATTGTTGGAATTCAATTCTAAAGCTGGGACAAAAAATATGAATCTTAGCAGATGGAGAGTCAGCAGTACCGGTTTTGGCAGAAAGATCTAGAAATTCAGTTCAAGTGGAAATCAAAGGCACTTTAGGTAAATTGAGCTATAACAATGATAGCAGTGAAAGTTGAGGGAGAGTATTCGGTGAAGCACCATTCTGCATTTACCAAAATACTAAAATAGGTTGATCAAAATTTTACCTGTATTACATAGACAACACTTAAGGCTATTAGGCTTTTGAGCACATTTTCTCCTCAGTTGCACATGTGTATTTGTGCTTTGTGAAATTGGGAAAAGCTCGGGAAAAAATGGGTTGCAAAAGGGGTAGCAGCTCAGGTCCTGACAACTGTTTTTAACTGTTGCAAACAGACATATTACAGAATAATATGCTCCAAGAAGGTATTACAAAGGATCTAAAGCTTTAGACTTGCCCTCACAACTGGGGGTAAAAGAGAAAGACCACTAAAAAAACAAAACCACTCTAGGACACTAAAACCTAATTAGAGCAGAAGAGTGGTGTACAAAGGGAACAACAGTCAGCTGTTCATTAGGAACAGAAGGAAAGCAATTTTGTCTTGGGGTGGCATAAGACTACTTAATGGTGTTTAAGTCCCTGCATCTCTCCTCCCCAGCACCCTTTGTACCAGGAGGGAATAGGTCACACAGTGGTGCTCAACAACCAGTATTGTTCCCTAACCCCTTCTATTCC
The DNA here is from genome assembly GCF_026979565.1 of Vidua chalybeata. Classification (NCBI taxonomy): domain Eukaryota; kingdom Metazoa; phylum Chordata; class Aves; order Passeriformes; family Viduidae; genus Vidua; species Vidua chalybeata. The sequence goes on along the minus strand of NC_071532.1, from coordinate 77,592,866 downwards.
AGCACCTGGGGATCACAGCCATGTGCATTTAAGTAAGTGCAATCTTGCAGAAGAGAATTGTATGTGTAACTCAGTCAGAAATGCAAAACAGCGGTCAAAAGCTACCTGCAGGTGACCAAGACATTGCCCTAACAGACACTAAAGGAACTTCCCTTTATGAACAGCTGCCAAGATTTTCATATCTCAAAACCACTTCTTTCATCTCAAGAAAAAAAAGAGGTTTTGTAATTTACCCCTGAGCCAATAACTGAATCTTGAATAGTGAGCGATATCATGACTTGAATTAAAAATTTGCTGTTATTCAAAATTCCCCTCCAGTACAAGGCAGTTCTCACAGTATAAAGCTATTAGACAGCTAAACATTTTTTTTCTAAAACCAGCAAAACACTACTTTACTTCTTTAATAGTTGTAGGCTTATTTAAGCAACCAAGATGTGCACAAGCAGAGCAGTATACCCAGTTAAAATCAAGCTGGAATATCTATTCTAGTAAAAAATATTATCAAAAAGCCTTGCTTTCTGTTTGATCATGTTAATAACTGATCATGTTAATGAATGTTAATAACTTTTTCCCCCTCCATTTTTTTCCTGGCCAGTCACCATTACTATTCCTAAGAAATTAATTCATACATATTTGCAGTGAGATACTGCGAAGTTTCAGAAGTAATGGAATTACACCCACCAAATTTGATAGAGGACAGAATCCTACTTCTTTTGAAGGCCTAGGACAATATGCAAGCGAATGTCATGGAAACAGAAGCTCTCTCCATAGTAACACCATTTGTGGCACTGTAGCTAGCCACTCTAAGATCCTCCAAGACAAGGTATTAGTTTAAACCCAGTTTTCATGTAGTATTTGTTCCATAACATTCCATATCTCTACCAGCCGTAAAGATTTATTAAAAATATTAATAGTTCACAAGAATGCAGTATCAAAGTCAAACATAAGTATAAGGGCAAACTAATCAACTGTGATAAAGCAAGTCTGAGTAACATTATCTTTTGGGAAAAAAGCCAAGAAACTGATGGCACTGTAAAGAATAATTGTATTACAGTACAGGCTCTGATTCCATGCAACAATTGTCAGATGTGCAACAGCATCTTACACAAAATACATAGAAGGAGCTACAGAGTAAGACACACATAAAAGTAAAATAAATTTTTTAAAAATATAAAAATATATAATTACACCTAACAACACATTACCTGCTGTTACACAAAAATTTAAATTTTTTATCAACCAACGCAGCAACCAAAACCAGCTGAACAACTAGCATTGTAGCTGCTCTCCATGGAGATGGACCAGCTTAGTGCACAGCAATCAGAGCCATGGGAATGATTTTCAATGAAAATTTATTTGACAAATTCGGTCCTGTTTGTGAACTATCTGTATGCAGTTCATGACTCTGACCAAAAAAAAAAAAATCCTGATTAATTTTGTGGCAATGCTTGTTGGCCCATTTTCTGATCTGATGACCAATGCAAAGTTTCACTTCCCTGACTGTTACTAAATACAAGGCATGTGGTACTACATGTCCCTTCCATCCAGAAACTGAAAAGGGTCCGTAGTGCAAAGAGGTACAGAAATACATTACCTCTGACATTTTTGCAAGTAAAATACCAGGTCTTGCAAGCATAGAAAAGAGAACTCATCCTGCAGAATTTTTTTAAAATGTCAACAAATAATCAACAAATTATTCATCTGGTTATTCATATGCAAATTATAAAATGTTACACTTGTTCTTTTACTGGTTCAAGAACTTCAATGAAATATAAAGTTCAAACTGAATCCTGTAACAATGAAAAGCATCATGACTGTATTACTGTAATACTTAAGCTGTCTGAAAATAAATTAAAATAAATAAATTTACCAGTCTTTGTACATGGAACTAGTCCCATGCTCTCTATATATTTTAGAGAGCAGAGCTGATTCTACTCAAAAATCAAACATATTCTTCCAAAAGCATCCTAGTGCTTTAAAAAAAAAAAAAAGAAAGCTCTGAAGGTTTCCAAAATATAATATATCCAATATAGTTCACTACGTACATGTTTGCCTTACAGAAAAATCTGTATTACTTGAAAGTCATACCTTTAAAAAATATTCTGTAAATAACAAACAAAGCAATAATGCTTTTGTCTACTGGCCTTTGTCTACTGGCCTTGGAGTTAGAAGAGTAGAGGGAAGGAACCCCAAAAGCCAAATATGAATTGACTTTGCTTGATGTTAGTTGATGGTAAGACTCCTGCAAAGGAATATGCTGCCTAAAAACTAGCAAATACTGACCTCTGCCAGTCTCTTCTTCAACTAAACTCACATATTTTCCTCATCATCATATGCATCAGACAACTTGCAGAATAGATTTAAGTAGGAAACTGGAATTTTACATTTCATACTTGAAGACAAAAGGAACAACCTTGAAACTCTTATTTTGTTAATCACATAGCAAACTTCTTTTTTCACCTGTTTTGAGCTCTGAGCACTATGATCACTGGATCCTGTGATCAACTTACATTTGTTAAACAGTTGTTTCCAAAACTATTTAGAATTATCCCTTATTCCTCTGGTTCCTTTTTCTCATTACCAGCAGAACAAGCCATATTTTCCCTTAAAAATGGCAACATCAATTCACTGTCTGACAAGTCCCACAGATACACATTTCAATTGCTCTCATAAGTTAAAAGCTCTCTAGAGAATCTCATGTTGCTTAAAATAAGTTTTGTTTCAGTGGTTGGATGAATATACAGATGCAAGATCTGTCTAGTGATCACTGTTTGGAAACAAGCAACCTACTGTTTGTCAGTTCAAACTTGTCAAAACTTTCAGATAGGATGTAACAAGTGCACTAACTTGTTTTTAAAGAACAATTCAAAGCACACAGAATATCTGCATTTTGGAAATCTGGGAAAATTTCCAGCTAAGACTTCTATTAATTTTCCCCTTTTGGAACAAACCAGCAGACATGTCATAGTTGTACATTCCCCTATTTCAGTGGAAAGCTCCTAGAGTAATGTGGAAAAAACCTGAACTTCATTTCAAAAACACAACTAGCAGCATCAAAAGAAAATAAGCTTTTGCTTTGGGAATATCTGTGCTAATTACATAGGAAACTTTAATCAGGTTTGTGATCTCTGACTTTTATAATCAAGGCATGAAGTCCAGCACTGTCCTTCCACCTCTGTACTTAATAGACCTGTATCCTACAATCACATCTGAATTATTCACCACACGCCTCACTGGAAGACAATGAAATTTTCGTAGAAGCATTTTATAACTTTCATATCAAGTTCAAGACTTTCATTTTTAATCATGTTAATGGACTTGGTTCACTATTTTTGTAATATCAAAGGCTAGGCAAGCTGATGAAAGGAACAGACAGTACAATTACAATGAAACTAAAGTTACTGTCAGTCAAAAGGAGACTGAATTGTCACACAGTGCTCTGTTGTACCTCTTCAGTAGAGAATACTATTCCACAGGTACCTCTGAGCCTTGCAGAGCACTGTTCTGTACAGTATCATGAATATGATTATTTTAAATGTGCAGTCACCAATAAACAGAATGACTTTCAAAGATTTATCTAATAATACATGCTAGCACCTAAGAAAAATATGCTTATAATTAAAAAATTCAGTTACCCTTTGGTGATATTTATCATGCGTTTTCAAAATTGCTGTTTATAAGAACAGTGACCTAGTAAACATTGCAAATTACAAATAACAGGGTAATGTAGAACAAATCATTCTGCTTTTAAAGTAAGTGTCTCTAAATGTTTTGACCATCCAGATACCACAATGCAAGTGTTGATACTCCTCTGAAAATCATCCTGTTTCGTCACATCTCGTGTATATACATCTTTTTTCTGAAATGCTAGGCTACTGCTTACACTAAACAGCAGGATGGAGATCTAGCTAAATATTCTGTTTATACCAACACCCCTATTTTTGTTTTACTGCTGTGCTCCTGCCTAATAAAGAATGTGAATATTTTATGAAGAACTTTCATGAAAACTTGAAAGGTTTGTTGGCTGTCTTGTTCTGCCATGTACAAAAAAACAGAACTGGGAGAAAACAATCACAACAACCTAGTTCTTCCAGATACCTTGCTAAATCTCTTCAGCTTGATAGAAAGAGTACAGAGGGATCATAAATGAAGTACTCTGTTTATGGATAGCTATTCTATGATCTGAAGAAAAGAGAGTGTTGACAAAATACTTTCTACTGTATTGTCCAGTTTCCAAATCATTCCTGATCTATCAATTTCTTAGTACTGGAGAGATTGCTGTATATTTCAGGATGAGTCAGAACACTGCCATGAAGACAAGTGACCACTTCATTAATCCGTTCAAGAGCTGAATCAGATGATTCAGTAGAGTTCTCACTGATTCAAAATCAAAAACTCTCTTAGATTTCCCCATGCAGTTATAAAAGAGATTTTTTTTTTCAAAACTGATCCACAACACATATAAATCAATGTAATTTTTGGAATACAGACCTACTCATTTAAAACAGGTATGTTTTGCAGAAGTTGAACCATTGTGTTGGTATTCTCACCTGAAATCCCATTTACAGTATGTATTCCTAATATTAACCTATTTACTTTCCATGCAACCATAGTTAGAAGCATGACAACAAGTGCACTCCACAAGTTCCCTGACAGCTGGCTTTGAGACAAAGAAACTATGCAAAAACCATTTTTGAAAGTCTTTATGATTGATGATCCTACAACTTTATTTTCCCAACATTTAAAACAGTAGCAGGCAGAGAAAGTGTTTTTTTCCTTTCCTAAACAACACATGCAGAGACATCACCATATATTAATGTCAACTGACAATCCCAAAAATGACTAGTACACATAATGTAGGGAAGATCTTTCCTACTGCCACTGGCAGGAAGAATGATTAAAGTGCACAACAGAAGTTCAAGAACCCATTTAGATAGCACCCATAAATGCAGTTCACTGCCTGAGAAATCAGAGAATGTCAGGCAGTACAGGTTATTAGCAAGCAAATGAGACACCATACCAATTAAGACCAACACTCTCCTTAGGTAATCAGACTCAAGGCACTGACATCTATTCAGGCTGACATAATAAGAAAGTCAGGTTAAACAATTCTGGCAAATAGCAAATAGGTTTGCATTTCAATCTGAATGTACTAGAGGACCAAGAGCAGAAAGTTAAACAAGAAAAACTTTTGCTACACCCCAACCTCACCATATTTAGAGCTAAAAATTATTCATAAAGGGAAAGAGAGAAATGTAGATATTTTCTGGGGTGTGAGTTATCTCAGGTTCTTGGAAAGTAAGTGGAAATCATAAAAATCTGCTACATTCAAAAATCATGGTACTTGTATCTAAGAGTCTAACAATTTAATTAAATAAGGTGTAATTAATTTAATAAGACCTTAATTATTGGTGTTGGGTTAGCATTTCTTAATTTTCCAGTTTTCTGATTAAAAAAAAAAGAGGTAGAAAATGAGTCACCCCAAGTGAGCAAAGACAAACTTGAACTGGTATAAAAGTTTTACTTGTATAGTCACAGAAAACTCCTCAAAGGATTATTGTGTATTGCTAATATATTTGGGCATGTTTGTAAAGCATATGAAAAAACAGTGTATTTGAGATAGGAACAGCTACTTAAGAGATTAATTGCAAGAAACATTGCCATGGAAATTGAATATAACAACTATTCATAGGCAGAAAAGAGTTGCAAAGCTCAGTGGCATTTTAGGAGATTGACAGCAAGTTCTCTGTTAAAGGAAAACCTACAACTGCACAAAAAGTGCACACTCATATGACAACAGCATCCCCTGACTAGCAACAGATTCAGTCAGGAACATTACTCTTACAGAAAAATCACATTTACCAAAGAGCGACTCTAAAGATGAAAGGTTATAGTAATGTGGATCAACACAAAAGACTGATGAAAACTATTCTCTCCAGATTCTCCTTTGTTCTGCTGCAAATTCTAGAGAAAAAAAAAATCAGGTGGTCTTAGAATCTGTGTTAACATACTGAAGTGTTGATGTCTTCTTCCAGTGATAGGTTGTGTGGGAACAGTTCAAAGCTGTGCCAGGGAGTTTTAAACTGGATGTATTTCTGTACTTGAGAGGATTGTGAAACATTGAACAGGCTTTCTAGAGAGGTGGTCAATGCCCCAAAACTGTCACTATTTAAGAGGCATTTGGTCAGCGTGCTTCATAACATGCTTACATTTTTGGTCAGCCCTGAAGTGGTCAGGCAGTTGGACTAGATGATCACTGTAGGTCCCTTACAACTGAAATAGTCTGTTCCATTCTATTCCATTCCATTGCCTCCAAATCTTACATGAATCACTACAAAAATAGAAAACTAAATCCAGAAATATGTGTTTGTTAGAAGCAAAAATCTATGCTATTATTCTTCCTAAGCCTTTATATATCAGCTTTGGTATTGAGAGTATATTTGGTATATCTGAGTCTGCCTGAAGCCATTACTTGCTATTGCATCAGAAATACATGACAATAATTGTTACCCCATCACTGATAAACAGGATATCTGAGCTTCAGAAATGAGCCAGCAAGTGACTATGCCTATGATTAAAGATTTACACATCATTTGATAAAATATATACTGTGGAAGAAAATGCTTTCCAATTACATAGGATTATTTATGACAAACTGGCACTGCTTAATGAAACAAATCATGGAGATATTTTATTTGGTGGTATCTTTTGGAGATATTTAATTCAGTTTTAACTTCAGTGATTTTGGAACAACTTTCACAATGACAGAAAATAACACAGCCTATTTTACAATGGGAATAGCACAAATAATTAACAGGCAACTAAGCATTTCAGATCACCACTAAGTCTGCCAAGGGAAGGGAAGGAAGATATAGTAATAACTCATGCAATGTTATTCAGTTATAAAAACCTATTCATTATTCTTTCATTTTAAAGGCTAAGCTTTCTATTAGTATTCAGTATGAGGAGTTATGTGTTAAATAATTCAGCTGTTCTTTAAAATAACATTTATCTTAGAAGAACAGAGCTCAGCAGCTGCCCTTCGTCCTTCCATCTAAAAATCCCAATTCCACACAACTGGACTTTATTCCTCATCCAAAATGAGAGCATGGAGGAGTACCAAAAAGAAATCAACCTGAGCCAATGCAAAAATGTAACAGAGCTCAGGAGGCAAACACAAACCAGAAGATTTTAAATTGTGATACAAGCTTTCCACAGATGTTCAAAAGCTGTCCTTAGGCCTTCCTAACTGATCGCCAGGTGAGCGTTCATTTAGTTGGCTAAAGTAAGAAAATAATTCCTACATCCTTTCCTGAAGCAAAGGAAAAGTAATACTTTTAGTCAGCAAGAAAGCTGGTTATTGGAGATTACTAGCATAAAAATTAGACAGTCTGAGATATTTAGCAAAAGTACGATTTACAAGGTAGACATGAAAAGTAATTTCACTGATGAGTGCGCAGAGGCCAGAGAGCCAGTTCTGCCATCAGGAGAGGTCATTGCTGAGATTTTCATTAAAAATACACAGGCTGGTAACCTGCAAGTGTTCTAAAACAAACGTAAGAAGTTTCCTGTTTTGAAGCAACGTTTCAAAATAAAGGACTGGAAGCTTCCAAGCTTTACACAAGTATTCAGAGTCTGTAAATAAGGCATGTGGCTTTCACCTTTAAACTAACTCACTCTTCGTCTGGGGCATGATCCCAGGGTGAGATACATGTCCATGAAATTTCCTGTTGCTCTGTTTTACTCCTACTTAGCACTTACCTTCAGGCCCTGCTCTGCCAACCTGTTACAGGTAGAGGAACCAGAAAATTAATCTGATGGAATAGAGCTGATTTAGGCATATTGGAGTTATAATGATAGGATCTTAAGTGGATAGACAATGATGTAAAGAATAAAAGTGTCAGGGAGAAGCAACAGAGAACAGAAATCAAAAGGAACGAGGAAACAGGCTGCTGGATAAAGAGAATGCATGAAGAGAAAAAGAGTAAAGGTAAAGAGTACAAAGGGAAGCAGAGAAGCAATAGTAAGAAGACATTTGTCTCTTGCAATGGAGTTGTTAAGAGTAGGATATGTTAATGCAGGAATTGCAAAAGAATCACACATCACATCAAGCTACTTACAAAGCATTCTTAAAACATAAACAAGGCAAAAATATCCATCACGTCCACTAAACATGCTCTTCTCATGATCTGTGAAAGCTTTCACACTGAGAAGGGAGGAAATCAGAAGGGGATGGGATGCCTCAGCCTCAGCCTTTCAACTGTCACTGTGAAATGAAAGCCTTTCCGTACCCCAAGCAATGCCCAATATAAGTAACTCAAATAACCAATTGATTAGGAATAATAATGCTCAGTTAGTCTGATCTTGCAAAATAAACCAACCTGCACAGGCAGAAAACAATCTCCTTACTCCTTAATGTTGTTTCTACCATCATGGGTCACAGTGCAAAACAATTTCTGCTTCAGTACAACAACCTTGCTATTCATAATAAGAATTTAGATAGAAATACTAACAGGAGAAAACAAACTCTCTTACATCTAACTGAAACCCTAGATCCAGTAGTAAAACTTTTTCACAAATCGTTTTTCATTAAAGCATACCAATATCTCAAAACTGGACTAATACAGAGGCACTTGATGCCAAATCTCTTCAAACCAAAGAGGAAAGTGAGAAAACCGAGAGCTCTTAGAGGCTAAAAGCATATTCACAGATAATTTTGGATATTTTGAGTTTTATTGCAAATCAGAATTAAACCAAACTTCAAGACAACAAAATATTCTTTCTCCATCCATATTGACTCCCAGTATCACTGCTGCCTGGAGCTAGTGGGGAATTGTCCGAGGTTGAAAAGCAACATGTTTTCTATTGCCATCTCTGTAGCAGTTGTCTTCTGGGCAGTTTTCCTTATCTCCTGTTGATGGGCCCATGGATGTCTCACCACATGACTCAGAGATAGCTCCCTCCAGGAGCAGTTTTTGTTTAGCAGGTGATCAAGGACCCACCCATGACTCAGAACGACATCAGCCCATTGTGAGATGCTCTGCCCAGGGGGGAGGAGCTAAGCATTCCCACCTCGATATATTCTGGGATTTTGGACAGAAAGACAGCCTTCCCACAGGTTTCCAAGAGGACACAGCTGGGCTTTCCACTGGATGACTACACCTTTTCTACAGGACCACTGCTTCAACAGAATCACATCTGCCACTCCAAGAGGTCTGCAGCCACTCCAATTTGGACTGCTACCAACACACTGGCCAAAGGGGTGTCAGGTTGTATTCTGACTTTGTCAGTGGTCTTCCTTTTGTATTATTGCATGTATTTTGTTTCTTTTCCCTTTTCCCAATAAATTGTATTTCTGACTTGGAGTCTCTCATTGGTTTTGCTTTCAAACCAGAACAGGAATATACATATACTCAGGTCTGGATGCCTTTGTCTAAGATCAGACAACAGGAGGAACACCTCTGAGTAAACCAGGGCAGAGGGGAAAGGAAACTCCGAAAAGACTTTCAAACAGTATGAACTAATAAGCACAACATTCCTTGTAGTAAATAGTTAACTTCTGCATTCTGCTTCACCTATCAAAAATATGGCAAGTGTGGGTAATTTTCCCCAAAGAATTTTCTGTCTGTACATGTTGACATTCTGTTTATCTTCCTCTGCTGCCACTTCATTCTTCTTTGTGATTTTGCTTCAATTCCTGTCTACATTTGTGTACTCCTCAAAACACACACTGGATTTCAGGAGCTCCCAAAAGATATTCTTGAATTTCCCTTATCTTCTCAAACTCAGCATCGTTTCTGTCTATCCATTTTTTCTGCAAGATCAATTATGTCAACAAATATGGTTCTTCATTTTCTTCTGGATATGTCATGGTCTCTTCACTTGAGATGAACAGGTTTTATAAAGGTCTCTAACTCTCACAATAACCAAAGTTCAGGGTTCTATATCCCAATCAGCAACAGGAGGTTGTTGTTTTCTCTCTGACAAGACCTGATAGATCATGCATTCAACTACAACACAAAAATTATTTTAGTTAGTATTCTCAAGAGGTCATTCATGCACTGTTACACTGTTGCTCTTGTATTGTTGCCTATTTATTTATTCCCTCTGTATCACATAACAAAAAAAGCCATCTCTATCAGCTTCATCCTTTTCAGTTATTCAGCTTTAATGCTTCTTTCCCAAGTAACAGGACTACAATAATATTTTTCACTCTAAATATATTACTGTAGTGGAAAACCAGCACAATTACATATACTTTCTCAACTAAGAAAGTTATCACACTGAGAAAACTGCATATTGCTTCATCCAAGAAAATTAGCTTAATAACAGAAGCAACAAACTTACTCAGAACTCCATAAACTCAGAAACAATATTAAAATCTGAACATTAAATTAAATAAACATATTAAGATGAATAACCTTTATAAGCATTTATAAAAGAAAATTGTTTTAGTTGGGTTATACATTTTTTAGTGTGCTAAGTAAGAAAACGCAAGTTCTAGAAACAAAACATATCAGATATTGATTTCCTGTAACAGTGACTAAGAGATAAATTCTTCACTAAGTTAATTTCAACTAGAAAAGGTAATTACAAATTCAGCTGTAGTAACTCTGCTTAGCTTAACCTCCAATTTTCAGAGAAGTGCTTCTGAGAAACTTTTACAATTGCTTTAGATTCTAACTGTATCTAAGATATCATCAGGATTTCTTATGAAAGTTTGAACTCTCTTTACCCCAGTAGTTCTGCTTTAAATTGGAAACAGCTATGTATTAAAAAAAAAAAAAAAGAAAGGAAAAAAAAAAAGTGGCCTAATTGCTTAATTAGCTAATGTAGAACTTGAAATAGAGAGGTTTATCTTATTTCCAGATGGGAGTGTCATCACTCCTTGCTAAGATCTACAGTATAGGAAAGTAGACCAGGAAAAATATGTTTCAACTGGAAAAGTATACACATGTACTTTCCACGAGTAACTGGAAGGGTAGAAATATCAGTCAGAAAAATCAGTCAAATTATCAGAAATAATTGAAAACAATTCCTTGCTTGATTCAGTCAACACACTGGAGGGAAGGGATGCCATCCAGAAGGACCCTGACAAGCTTGAGGTGGGCTTGTGCAAACATCCAAGTTCAACAGGGCCAAATACAAGGTCCTGCACCTGGGTCAGGGCAATCCCAAGTACAAACACAGACTGGGTGGAGAATGGATCAAGACTTTCTCCCTGGGGAGAAAGACTTGGGGGTGTTTGTGGACAAAATGCTCACCAGAAGCTGGCAGTGTGCACTTTCAGCCCAGAAAGCCAATCATGCCCTGGACTGCATCACAGGAAGTGAAGGCAGCAGGGCAAGGGAGGTGATTCTGCCCCTCTGCTCTTGTGAGACCCCAGCTGGTCTGCTGCATCCAGCTCTGTGACCCCCAGCATAAGAAAGACAGGGACCTCTTAAGAACAAGCCCGGAGAAGGGCCACTGAGATGATCTCAGGGCTGGAACACCTCTCCTACAAAAACAGGCCGATGGAGTTGGGGATGTTTAACCTGGAGAAGAGAAGGCTTCAGGGAGACCTTAGAGCAGCCTTCCAATATCTAAGATGGGCCTACAAAAACAGATGAAGAGGGACTTTTGACAGGGGCATGTATTGACAGGATAAGAGAGAACAGCTTAGAATTCAGAGTAGGTTTAGATTAGATATTTGGAAGAAATTCTTTATTATGAGGGTGGTCAGGCACTGAAACAGGTTGTCCAGAGAAGCTGTGGATGCTCATCCATGGAATTGTTCAAGGCCAGGCTGAATGGAGTAAAAGGTGTCCCTACCCCCTCTCTGGCAGGGGACTGGAATTAGATAATCTCTACAGTCCCTCCCAACTCAAACCATCCTCTGATTTACAGGCTAAGAAAAAAGCCAAGATGGATGATACTACAGCCATGATCTATGCCCATATACAGTACACACTGCAGTGTATCCACTGTATATGATGCAACAGGAGGAGTAATAGAATGGATGAGGCCATGCTAGCTTGAGAACCACTTGCATGATTTTTTCCAGTTGTCTGTAGTACTTCTGGTAACTTCTCCCCAGGCCACTAATACACCTTTACACAGGCAGACATGGCTCAAGAATTTATCATGCTTCAATTGCACTAAAACAACATGAGTCACAAATTTTAATGAAATTGTAATGTGTGAACACCCTTGAAAAAAGCAAAATAACATGAGAGCTCAAATCAATGGTTGAAAGACTCATGGAATGCATGCAGTCATAGAAAATCCTAAACAGAAAATTATCCTAATAATTCCTATAATCCTAAATAGAAAATTATTTAGCAGCACACATCCATAGTAGATACTCTAAAAAAAACAAGAGATGCTTCCTGAAAACTACCACTGTTGATTAGTAAGAAATCACACATACTACAAATGAGATAGCAACTAATCAGAAACAACACTGCAAAGTAATCCTGACCAAAACAAAGATTAGCTAGCTAGTAGATGGATGAGTGGGGAGGGAGAGCAAGAATTTCATCTGGAACTAAAGGGAGAAAAAAATCCATTCTTTATGCTACTTACTCCTGTAGGCTGAAATATCAGTCCATCCACTTCATGGCTAACTTCTCTGGCAAAGTTTCCTTCCAGGAGCTGTAGAACAAAAGAGAAAGAAATCCTTTTTCCATAGAGAAATGCACATCAAAGTGAGTAGTAGTGGATTATATGTTACTACTGCAATCATTTGCCAGTAAACAGCTTATTTATGGTTTAACATTAGAGCTTGGGAAATGTCAACGTCAACAAAGTAGCAGTTTCTACAAAGAATACTCAAGGCTAGAAATACTTAGAAACCAAGATAATTCTATATACTAGAAAACTAAGAAATATAAATTCTAATACAGGACACTACAGTCATTTGTGGGCAAATTAAAAAATTCGTTTTCCATTTTAACACACAAGTAGCACTTTAGATTGAACTTATTTCCTGAAAAATACTTCAGGGCATCATTTGAAATTCATGTTTGACAGACTTCTTAACTGGGGCATAAACCAGTAACACAGATACATGACTGTAAAACCAACTCTTTGAATTAATTTGTATCTTGAATAAAAATATTGAATATTCTATTTAATGCTTTCAAAGACTGTGAATTCTGTATGGAGGTAAATATATCCATCAAGATAAATTTACCAGAGAAAAACCATCTAATTAAACAAATTACTGAAACAGCTAGTCAACAGTTATGAAAATTGATGATATACTTCTATATTAAATTCTGACTTGCTTAAGGAAAAGCAAATGACCAAAGAGAATTACAACCGACATGTAATTGCAAAAATTAGGAGAATTACCAAAATATCTCTTTATTAACTTCAATTTGTTTAACTGTTGAGATGAAGAATCTGTCCTGAAGTTGTAGATACTTTTGGTAATATTTGAAAAAACTTTGGCGTAAAAGTAACCACACGGTGATAAAACATAGCAAATACAGAATCAGTAAATCACAGTCAGTTTTAAAAGCATAATTTTGGCCTGGTCAAAAATCTTGTACAGAAAATTTTGTACCATTTTCTTTCGAGAGCTCAACTTAATAACCTGCTGACCAAATTATGACTAAATTATCCAAATGAAGTCAATAAAGTATGAAAGAAGCTGAGAACTAACATTTGTATCCTACTAAGGCTGTACAAGTAAAAGCAATGCAATTTTATGTTTCGTGGATCAAAAACCTGATGGCCAAAAGCTTCAAACAATAGTGATTCTACATATTTCACTTAAACCTGTAACTGTTTGCACAGAATGACAGATTATTTTGCTATAAGAAGTTAGCTTTTTCTCTTACCCAGTCATTAGCCTGTATTTGTGCCTGTATCTCCAACAACAAAGAAAGCTCTCTCTATTCAACTTTTACATACAATTTAACTGGAAAAAACACACTATGAGAGTACTCTCAAGTGGAAAAACACTTTAAGAATATTTAATTCCGAGTAAGAAACTATCCAATGAAACACAATTTTTCAGAAGAGAAAATCCCTAATTGAAACTTGAAGCTGCACCTTGCTGTTATAACCTATTGCTATCTTGAAATTTACAGCTGAAGCTCACAGTGTAATGCATCTGCTACCATATGACTACACAAAATAACAATACAATAACCCCAAATTCTTTCATAAATCTATTGTTCGTCTTTGTTTTTATTAGAGCAATGAGTGCATTGGAAAAACATTTAAACACAGGTCAAAAAGTTTTTTAAATAGTGGGTTTTTTTAATTTCTACACAAACTAAGTCTTCCATGGATCACTTACAAGTTACTTAGCAGTTCCAAAACTGATTGGCCAGTCATCTGTAATAAGAGTATGCTTCAAACTTACAAAAATGCCCAAGACTGATTTCATTAAATTCAGGTACCAAAAAACCTCTCATTGAATAACATTAATATTAAAGAATAATGATATTTAAACCAAACAAACAAATAAAAAAACAAGCAAACAAAAACAAAACAGAAACTTCAAACTAGTTGAGACTAATTTTTATGTATTTCTGACTAACTTATCAAAAGGCATTAACCAAAGTGGCAAAGAGAAAAATCAATCACCTCTATTTCTGCCTCTTTTTGAACTTGTGAAGGGAATTTCAATTTGAGGAGACAGTTACTTCAGTGCTGGACTTACAAAACTGAATTATGCATTCCATCCCAAAATAAAACTTAAGAATATAGAGACAATCTTCAAAGTTAGAGTATGTGCAAAAGCAGAAAATAATTATCATGCTGTTTGGCAACTCTCTCCACTCTGGTGAACATGTAGTTTTTGAAAACTACATTCAAGTACTATTACAACTTGATAAATGGAGAGGAAAACATAAATTAATTTTTTTCCATTTCAGAAATACATTCTGATACTTTTCATTCACTATTTAGCCAGAATTAAAAAATGTAAAGGCATCTGTCCCATCAAGCTCCCATCCAGTTTCAGAGTCAAACATGTTCTGTTTGGAGGTCCACAGCATTTTCACTAAAAGAGCTCCTCCCAAGTGTCAATTAGACATTAAAGACAAAAGGACTTTAAATCCAGAGCAAGCCTCAACAGATAACTACCCTTCTTTGTACTCCCAGTTATCCTGCTTTCATTCTCATTAGATCAATTACATGTATTTGAATGATAACTCTCTCTAGAAAGGAATTTTCACTAGAAAGGATTAGTAACTGGGGGAAGGGAACGGAGGAAGGAATGTACATTTTCCCTGGCATTATTCCCATAACAATTTTCTTGAGAATTAAACTCTGTAAAGGATGTCTGTGAACAGCAGAATACACAGACATTGAATACTGCAGAAGGTTTGGAATGACACTGAAATGCGCAGAAAAGGAATGTTTGACATACAAGCAAGTACTTTTTTCTTTAAAAAAAGTTATATTTCTTCAGTTTATGAACTTCAAATGCAAATGTCATGGTTCATCTTTTAAAAAAAGTTGTTCAACGTTCCACATGTTCAATTTTCTAATTAACTTGAACAGAATGGTCTTTTTTAATCGGTGCCATGATAAATGGCACACCTGTTTGACTGGGATGACTGCCATGGATCAGATAAAGTGCAATGCATCTCAATGACATTTTATAAAAGATGGGTAAATGATGCATGTGAACCAGCTCTTCTGGCATCCAATTCCATGTTGCCTCATGGCATTTATTTCCACCTGAGATCCCCTTTGTTCACTCCTTTCAGCTTCCTTCTTCCCCATGAACACTGCAATAAGCCATATACTCATATTACAGTTTATTATTTAAAACTTTTCCTTTCATACTTTTCAACTAAATTTAAAATTATCCCTACATCTAATAACACTTCTCTAAGCAAAAGAATGGTATAATTGCATGGATTGAGTGGAGCTGTACAATGAGTAACAGATTTCTCCTTGCTCCTTAACCACTGAGAAGAGCAGCGAAAGAGCACTAATAACTTGCTGAAGCTGATTTTGCTAAAACACTGAACCAGCCAGCAGTTCTTCTGTGGATAATTGAAAATTCACGCTTTAGAGATCTCTCTGTACTTATACCAACAAAGAAATCACTTTGCTCCTTCAGCAGGAAGGAGAGAAAATTTAGGTGCATACAGATTCCATACAATGCTAGTAGGTTTTCATTAGTGTTTTGGTATTTCTGAGCCAAGACACATAATTCTTTGAGTTCACAGATATTACATTATTCATAAAATAAATAAGTCCAGCAGGTACTACTGTGCCTTTTCCTTCCCCTTACAAAAAAAAAAAAAAAAACTCATGGAAACACAACACAATGTGAATTATGAAGATTCTAAAATATAATGAGGACTCTGCAAAGTCATACTGACTTTCTAAAAAAAATTTACTACGGTCCTTGTACACACATCACAATTATTGATCTCCTTTGTCACAATATGCAAATACTGCTAAGCATTTAGTCGAATTTCTGATTCAAAACTGGCACTGCTTGCTAGCCTCCTGAAATACTTAGGGATACAGAAAAAATCCCTTTGAATGTTATAATACAAGACAAATACATGTCCCTTTTCCTTGCTTTTTCACTTTCAGAACTGCTATATGCTTCACTTCAAGTCAAGATAGAACAACTCTGCCTGCAGTCCCTATGGAGTTTTCCAGATCCACCTTCAAATTACTGGTCATCTCGACCTGTTTGCTCTACAGAGAGCTGTAACAGGAAACATACTTCACTCTAAAGTATTAGTTACAAATAAACTATTATTTGAATTGCCAGCCAGAACATCAAACACCTTCATACATGGGCCTACTGTCATTGCTAACTTTACAGAGCCAGCATCTTCATCATCTTAGGTTTCAGTCCAACTTAAAGGACCATCCCTTTCTCCAAGGATGACAGCCCTCTCCATCAGCCTCAAAGAAATTCTCACATCCTGACAACTGTTGAGTTATATAAACATGAGCTCATACATCTCTGTAGATAACCTACTACATAAATCTTCATGAATCCTGTTTTTGAATGACATCAGAAATCCCAGAATTACTTTTATGCTAAGATCATTTAAAATAATGCAAAAATACTCTGGCTCAGATTCATCCCAACTATCACATTTGCCAAAAATAAATCAGTCTGTATCAGGCAATGATGGAGCTATCACCCAAACTACTAACATTCTAAACTCCAGCTTTCAAACAGTATATTTTGAAAAGGAGGCCTCCTGAAAAAGAACTAAGCATGCATTTGGTGGGGTATAACCTTCCTTTCAGATGACACACAGGCTGCTGTGCAATGCTTCAAAATATTATCAAATGCATATTATCAAATATCAAGTGAGGGAAGTGGTTCTCTAAGCTATGGCTGTAGCTCCTTCCTCCTCACCAGGATCTTTCCAGTTTCCCCTGTCCTGCAGTCTTCTTTGGTTTGTTTTGTGTCTAAAAGCAGAGAAGGTATCAAGAAAGGAACAGCTGCTTTCAGTCTCAAAGCAAAAAATCATCAAATAGCATGTGAATAACTATGTCATAGGGGAGAAAAGTTACATATATTATTTAAAAATTAAATGCAGAATCTCAAACTTTCCACAAATAGAAGTTGGCTAGTTCACATTTTAACAGAAATAAAGCCCAAACCAAAGTCTTCTGAGAAGTTTTGACTTTGTTTCACTGAGTGTATTACTACAAATACATGGTATAACTTTCAAAATAAACTTTAGTGACTCTGGGGAATTCATGATTTTGGGAATTAAAGGGAGAACACACCTTCTGAAGTATAGATTAAAAAAGGGAAAAAAAAAACCAAAAACAAACACATGAAACTCAATCCATGCAGACTTTTATCTTTTTCACATTCAGGATTCCAACAACTCATCTAACATTTAACATTTATTTGTTTTAGCAAGTAAAACAGCTGATCTAAACAAACCTAGTGTAAATTAACAATCTGGGGGCAGATGGGAGATGATCAAAGACACATCTCTGGCAGTTCTATTGCTTCCTATCCTCCCTGTCCAAACCAGACATAATCTGGATCATCATTTCAGACTAACTTTCAGACAGCTATGAGGATGAATCCTCCTCTCACGCATATTTAAGTTCCTCTTCAAGTGATATGCTCAAGTGCCAAGTAATTTATTTAGAAAGCTCTGCAATCTCAAATTACAGCATGCTGTGATGGAGAACCACAATCTTCATTAAGCTGTCCAACGAAGTACTGCCTGTGCAATTAAAATATTAATTCCTATTTCTCAGCATGTTTTTTTCTTCCTTCAACTTTTCTTCCTTGCTCCTCTTTTTAGACTCTGACCAAGACATCTCTTAAAGGTTTTTTTTTAGAAACAAGGTTCACATTTCAAATATTTCACAAGGAAGCATATGCAACTCTTCAAATATTTCAATGTGTCCTCAAAAGATATCCCACAGATACCATGTTTTTATCAAATGAAACCATGCCATTTAGACTACAGAGAATATTCCAGAAAGGCCACAGCAGCAGGAAAAAAAAAAAAAAAGAAAAAAAAGAAAAAAAAAAAAAAAAAAAAAAAAAAAAAAAAAAATGCAGTCCCTGTTCTCTTTCACAGGAGTCTCCTTTCAAGGAGATCTCTGCATACTTGAGCACTTGCCTAAATATTTGACCAGCCAATGGCTTATTACAACTGGCTGCTTGCCTCAAAGTGGCTCCTTCCAAGTAACTCTGAAGATCCCGAAATCACAGCCCATGGTCTCAGGAGTGTGACTTAACACATGGTCATAAAGTAAAGATTTCTACTTCATTGTTAACATTCATTTCCCTCTCAAAACCACAAGTGATCTCTCATTTATATGATTTCAAGTTTTCCTCCAAGTGACCTATAAAAATGTTGAAAAGCAGATTTTCAATAATTTAACATGACCTGGTTTCCCCTGCATCAGTCTCATTTCCTAATCAAAATATGATATGCTACCTTACATCAAATAAATGGGGTAAGAACAGTATCAGTTGAAGTGTATCTGCATCAGGGTAATGTCCAATTCTATAATGCATCCTCCTTCTTTAGTCATTGTATTTAGCTATATTTATCTTACCAGCAATAAAAGGCAAGAAAGAAAATGCATCATAATAACTGAGAGTACAGTTAGAAAACCACAGCTTATACTAAATATTCTTAAGCTAATATGCTAAGAAAAAATCATGAAGCAACAAAATATTTCCTGGCCCATGTCAATGATCTAAAATATGCATAGAGGAAAAGTAGGATCAAAAACTGTAGAAAATAAATTAAAATCTGAGCTCTCTAAGAAGTAATTGCTTAAAGAAGTTTCCTATGCTAATTAGGAACTGCCACATATTGAAGATAACTGCTACATTTTTAGTAAACCAGTGAAATTATCTACTTTGCCCTAACTGTATAAGGAACACCAAGTATAAAATTCTCACTTGCTCATTACTTAAAAAGAAATTTCATGCTTTTGGGCTGTAAACTCAGGGCTGTAAAACTGTATGAAAATCCTTGAAAAAATTCATGCTCAAAGCTCAAATCCTAGCTTTCACACAGCCATCCAACTCAAGATGCTAATTCTAGACAAAAACAGAGAAAAGCTGCAAACATTATTATGTCTGTATGAACACGTACATATTGAAAGTACTTGATGTTAACCAGTAACCCAGTAACTAAACAAAAAGAGCAAAAGTAAACTCTCAAGGTTCACCTGTTTAACAAAATCATCAGTATTTTGAACTGTGTAATCTCTGGCAACAGCTGAATCATATGGTGATGAAAAATACATCAAATGACTGTGTAAAGATGCATGGGAATTTTTTCAGTTGATAAAATTTAAAAATATATACTTTTTATAAAATATTATTTTATGGAAAGCCTTTCAATTTGTTAATTTACTAGAAGCTCTGAAATCAATCATACTGAAAGACTAAAAATAACCTCTTTACCAAGTTAATCATACAGAACATTTTGGCTCAAAAGACATGAAAAACACCTAATTATGGCAATAGATTTGTTCCCTATAAGAATGAAAGCAGATAATGGCAGCATTGTGAGACTGATGTTCACTAATATGATCAAGAGACTAATTATTATCCATGAATCATTTGTAGCATTCAAAACTTGATTAATGTCAGGTCAAGTTTAACATGTGATAGGTTTTATTAGTAATGCTGAGCTATCCCACAGCTTGTCAATGTACACGAGTGCCATCTGTTAGGTGTACGAATAGCCAACAGTCACAACAAAAACACATTGGCAACAACTGGTCACTGAAGTATGTTTTAAGAATTCCATAAGGAATACCCTAATTATTTTAAACACAAAAGACCAGAATCCAGTACTAAAGACTTGCTAAAGATAGGAAACTTGTAGCCCAAAAAAAGTGAGCACCTGGGGCATGTTTTTGTCTTTTGAATGGTCAATCGAAGGTATGTTTAATAATATTGAATACTTCACAGTCTGACCAGTTTCTAGCAACAAATATTTTTTTTTGCAAGAGGAGTATGCAAGAGAGTAGCTTCCTCTCTACACTCCTCCATGGATGTTTAGCAAGCATTCCTGTAGAGAATACACTTTTTTACCCTTTTGAGCATCACTCATGGTATTCAAATACATATGGTCCTAATGGCTCATCTAGCAAAACACTGTTAGAGGATGCTCAATCTGAAATTCATATTCCACACAAAAAAAACCAAAAAAAATTCACTTACAGCCTTCCATTTGTTTTAATTACACATTATGGCAAGAAGAAATCCTTTTGTGGGAGGGTCACTTTCTAGTATTTCCCAGCACTTTGTGGAGGGATTTACCGGGGTCACCTCTCCCATGTACAGCCCATTATAGCAGGACAGAAAGTCACCTGGGCACTTCCACTGAACCTCCACAGCTCTGCACTAGTAACAGTGTGAGCAGCAAGGCTGAAATAACATGAAGTGGCAACAGACAGGTGCATGCACAGAGAGGAAGGAAGGTGACCTAATTCTGGGTTTGCCCTGGCAACTATGTACTCTCCTCTGTCTACATCTAGTTAGAAACTCAGCAGGAGCATTGAAAGAAACATTTTCGTATCTCATCACTACAACAGCCCTCTCAGACGTATTATAAGCAAGTTCTCATTTGATGGCCCTCTTGCATTCCAAGAGGATGAAGCTGAAAGGCTGGATCTGGGCTGCCACTGGTACCTGCATTCTGCACTTGAGCTCCAAGTATTCTGTTTCCTGCAGAAAAGTGTGATGTGCAGGGCTCCCAGACTCCTTTGTGTCTAATATGTAAAAGCTAAATATGCTGAAGATTTAATGCTAGTCATCAGACCATAGACCAATAATAACATAATTCCAAGAACCACAACTACTGCAGAGTGTCTTCCTCAACCATTTGCTCTTATAATTTCACAGTCAGTGACTGACAAGGGCCCAAACTACTAGTCATTAGCATTCTAATGACAGCACTCTTCATTATCCTTTAGAACAGCAATTCTGCAGAAAAGTCTTCACTGGAGTCCACATATTTTTTCCAGTAGAGGAAGGCAGTAGAAATTCCAGTTTATATTCATGTCATAGGGAATGAGCAACACCTCTGAGCAAGAAAGCCAAGGAGATTCAACCCTTCTCTTTGTGGCTTGCTTTGTGCCATGATGCACTCTTAGGAAAAAGCATGTTGGGAAGCAACCTTGGATGTTGAAGTCTAAGAACCACACTAGCTTCATTTCACTACCCAGCCACACCGGGGAAAAATGCTATTGTGAACAAGAGTAAAATACATTGTGAGGGTGGCATGGAATCAAGTTTGATGGTTCTAATTTTTTTTTTTTTAATCCTCTTGGCTTTGCAGCTAATTCATTACCAGCACTCTTCAAATATGCTAATAACACTAGCTATATGCCATGTTTCTTAATTATTTGGAGACATCTTAGAAAAACCTAGAGCATGCTACAGTAAGAGCCCCACTGAGCTATCACCCATGTGCTGGTTCTGAGTGAACAACTCCAAAGGTTATGCATCTAATATATTCAAAACAATACCCAAGAATAACATAAGCACTATGTGTGTTAATGCTGAATTTGACAGCACATCTGCATTCCTGAATTCAAAATAAGCATGAGGCATTTCTCACTGTCAATCTCTTCTCAAAAACACAATTGTGAAACTGACATCAATTAACTACGATGTTTCCAAATGCTTCTTTCAAATAAGAGAAATAAGCTCCTCCAAGAAACTCTAATTTACTTTTGTGATAGCTTCAAAATTAGAGAAACGTGGACTCCTTGAAGCTTTGTGGGAATAACCCTGCCAAACAGCAATATTTCATATTTATTTTTACTGATGAAGAAACAGCAATATATTTCATGGCTTGGCCATTTCATGTACTGTGCTCTTCACAGTTCTCTATTTCAAAGGGCACGGTGCCTTCCTTTTCTTTCTTTTAGGCACAAGGTATGTTGCCCACATCACTCTCCCCATGCCCTCCTACCTGGCAGAACACATCCATCTGAGATAAGAGTCTTGCTGGAGGTGGAGGAGATTTAACAGGTTCCACTAACAAATGCTTTGAACTATTTACACATTAGCTGCAATCTACATTCCTGAATGGATGAAAGATGCTCGGTAAAGTCTGTAATGTCTTCAACTGAGCAAGGCTCTCATTACACTGATGCTTGCAAGCTCCCTAATACTCTGGGTTTCACCAAATACTGCATTCAATAGTTCTTCTGATGTCAGAGGAAAGAATGGCACTGGGTTGAGTACAATGGCCTGACTGATCTTCCACAGTTACATACTTGATAAGGTTTATCTATTATCCAGCCCCTGCTTAAACTGTTCCAACATAATCTGGTCTCTGGTTGCCAAAATCATGGATAGGGCTGTTTTAATTAAGTCAGATAATTGAGGATTTTATTTTATTAAGCATTTCTAATAAGACTTGTCAACAAAGACAAAACTGTATATACAATAATTCAGTTAGACACAAAACTGATATACAAGAACATAATGTTTTCATACATTTACTGTTACAATTTCTGATTCAAACTGGGTTAATATTTTATACTGGGCCTGAAGCATTGATTTTAACACAAAAATTAAGGTTTAACTTTATATTCTGGATGTTTAAAAAATCAGATTCTTCTGCTATATAATGGCACTTGAGGGCTTTATTTGCAACAATGTTGAAATTAAAACTATAAAGCCATAATAGTAAAATGCTAAGATTTTGTAATTTCTTTATTTTAAAAATTAATTTTGTTTGAGGTCTGGTTTTGGGTTTTTTTTCTCAGAATTGAGCAGATTACAAGAAAAGAAAGAGCTAGCAGCGATGTCCCATAATCTTGCATCATAATAAATTGCTTTAAATTTCACCCCCATCTTTACCATTTTCTTTGTGCTTTTATTCATTTTATCCAAATTAAGCGCATGTCTCTCGAACGTCATTCCAATAGGAGAAGGCTGCTGGCTTCCCTGTGGAGCTGCATTGCCAGAAGGCAGTTTGGAAAGTGACAGGCTGTGAAGTGGCACAATGGACAATATTAAACAGTTGCCCCTCAATTAATGAGTGGAGCGACCCACTTAGTCACCACAGCTGAGTCTTCCAACTAATTCAGAAGATATCAAATATACAATTCAATTGTTCATACTGGCATACCAATTGGTAATTAGGTCCAAACAGATTTGCATTTCCCTGGTTTGGTAATACACCATAAAACTGAAAGAAGAAATAATTGTTAAAGACACTTTTCCTGCTTAGAAAGGTATATAGTATTTCCACTGTACAGAATACAGAAGAAATAATTTACAAAAATGGTAGAATGTTCGAATCTAATGTTAAAGTGTTAAAAGCTAAGCTGAATATGTACTGTCCTGATGTTTAACAATGTGCACCAAGTAGAACACTTCATCCATAAGCCTTTATTTTTCCACTAGTTTCAATGCTTTCTTTCTCACACAATAGTTTGACAAGTCAGAATTTAATTGCACATTCCATTTTTGAATCATTCTACATTAATTTAATTTGTACCACTAGCAATATCTAACATGGGCCACAAGTTATGAAAATAATCCTTCATGGAAATATCCAAGACTCTTTGTTTTAACTTCAGGAGATCACATTCTGAAAAATGAGAAATGTAACTAATGTGTGAATAATTTCTTAAAGAAAAAGAAAAAAACTTCTTTCCTAACCAAAACACTACTGTGCTGAAATATTATACTTGACCTTCAACATCATAAATAATAACCAAAAGCAAGTAGCCTAATCCTCTCCTGTCTACTCCAGGAAACAAACACAGATTCTTCTTCGTGAATGGGTCTCCTTAAGTGACTCCAGCAAAGCAAGGAGGCTGAGAAGTTAGCCACAGCTGAGTCAGTGTTTGCCCTAGCTTGGGGGAACCCAAATCTAAGCCAGTAGCTGCTGCCTCCCTGTCCCACAGAAAGCAAAGGAACAGTCAGAGGTAGCTGGACACCCCACCAGCACTGCCCTCAGCCTCTCACTGACAGAAATTATGTTTACCAAATAGCATTCACATCACTGCAGTGCTGCAGCTGGCTGCATGAAACAGCTGCAGTTCAAGCACCGAATTTCAAGTGGCAGCAACCTATACTCAGCTCAAGATCTGCAGTTTAGTCATCTATTTCATCTTACAATTTACAAAGCTTCCACTTGGGCTGACTGGCTGTACTTACCTTTACAATTCATGTGGTAAAATAACTTTGAACAATCAGGCTGAAGTACTACATGCTGGGATATAAGACAGCTGCCAAGTGAACATTTCAAATTCTACTATAAGAATAAGGTAACATCTTTGCAACTTCTTTTTCCCTATTTGTTTACTAAGTTCCTCAGGTCAATGACTATTTGTGTTTACAGAAAGAAAAGCATGCCAAGAAGATTTAAGTTAAGGTTACACCAGCACAAAAGCATCTAAGGGTGGAATATGGCAATACTGCTTTTATTCCATTAAACTTTCCATTCCTGGGGAGATGTACCAGGAGTAAGTGAGGAAGAAAAGTAAGAAATGAAGAAATAAAAACAAACAGAAGCAAAATGGTAGAGGGGACATGGGTTAGAAGACAATTAAAAGGTGATAAATAGGCCAAAATCTTGGAATGGAACAGATGGAGTGAGGAATATGATGTAGGCCAGACATGAAGAATGGCTGCCAACTCTAGGGCAGGAAATGCAGGATTGAAAGGTGAGCTGATTAAACTACTCCTGAAGGCATAGAAAATCAAAACAAAAATAAAAACAGAGGAAACAAGTCTTCTTGGCAATAAAAAACCTCCAGATGGTAACATTCCCTCTCCACTGACATGGGGAATTCAAGATCTTCAATAAATAGACAGAGAATTTGACACTTCTGGAACCACCACTGTTGCCATGCAATTCTTCTGTCTTCTGTCCCATGACTGCAAAGCTTCTCCACATGTTGTCTGTAGGCAACTTGGAGATGTAAGACAGGCCCTTGTCATTTTCAGTCAGTTTTGGTTAACAGCTCTCTTGGCAGACACGGATGAGCAATGTCTGCATATTCTGCCCTTTATCAGGGTTCACTCTTTTAGGGCATGCAAATACTAACTTACAGCTGCCTCAGCTGCCTGCAAAATACATGAACATCAGCAAAATGTGCACTTACACATTCTCCTGCATCATTAGAAGTCCACAGCAGCTTAATTTTTCAAAGCAAACCATCTCAACAGGATCTATACCTTTATTGGTATAAACTCTAAACATTCCACCTCTCCTAACTACAACAAAAGCATTTTTAAAAAGTAAAAATAAAAATTCAAATGTCAAATAAACAAGGAGAACAAAGTAAGTCACCTGTCAGTTCACAGTTTTGACTGAAAACTTTTAAAAGGATCCTAGACCATTTAATCTTCCAGCAGACATTACCTTGTCTCTAATCCCTCTAGGACAAGCTGTCATTTTAAAACCAGATAATAGTCTAAGAACTGACAAGTCATTGACATACAGTGTGCTAACATTTGCAAAAGGTTGTTCATTTGACCTGTATCACTGTTTGACCTTTAGCCCTTTTGTTCCATTGAGAGTGATGGGCACAATTCTCCATGGGACCACAGACTGTACAGAAAGGAACTTTTTTCCTACTCCTGCTAGACAGAATTTTCAGTAGACAATGGGTTTTAGTGATGACATCCAGACTGAGACTGTCCACACAAAAAAGCCTTGCAAGAGAACTGTGAACTGGTTTAAGCAAGGAAAGCCAAGATTTGGACAACTTCCAAGAATATAATTTTTTCTATGTACCTGTACTTCCAGCTCAATATAATGAAAATAAAGTCTTGCTGAAAAGCCTAATATTCCTGTAAATACAAGGCCATGGTGCAAAGCCTAAGAGTACAAAGCATTTAAAGAACTAACCTAAAACTCAGCTTCTTCCATTGACTGCTGCAATCCTTTCACAACAGGTGGGAGAATTTGACCATATCATCTCCTTGAATTCTGATACAAATCAATAAATGCAAAGAAAGCAAGCTACGCAACAAAAGTGACCAATCATGCAAGTGTAATGACAAACACCAAAAATTCAACTTTGCTCAAAAATGTCTAAGAGAACCTGGAAGTTACGTTAAAAGGAAGTTCCTAGCTAACACTAAAATACTAGTATGTGTTTAATTGATTACAGAGGAAAAAAAACTTTAGTGATGCTGCTTTCTTTATCAATATCAGAGTTCAACAAGACAATATTTTTAGAGACTCTGAGAATACAGAACTTGCTCCCCAGTGATTGTTCGTTTCTTTTGTCTTACCACTAAAACTCAGTCTTACAAAAAATAGAAGTCTATCCAAACATCTTAAAATAACATAGAAGGCAATATTATAAAGACACAGCCCTTATTTCAAAAATCCAAAACTAAATCTCAAGACAAAACTGCCATACTTTATAATTGCACTTTAAAAGTGCATTTCATTTCACAGTAAATTGATTTCCAGATTAAAAACAAAAAAATCAGTCAGTACCTAACTCTGGTATTAACGTTCCAAATCCATAACTTGAAGAACATTTTCATTAGTGGATGTATTATATAACACAACACCAAGTTTACTGCTGTTTCAAGTAATTACTTCCACTTTTTCATTGAAAATAACTAAGTCTACATGGAAAACACTCATTTTTTCTGGTATAAATAAAAGTTTTAGCCACTTTTTCTGCTATTAACTATAGCAGTGAAGCTCCTGGCTTTTTGAGTAATCTTCCTACAGTCCACACAATCTAACACACATTTATTGATACATTATTTTTAATAAAAAGAATGGAATGGAATGTCTTAACTCAGATCATAGAAAGGTATGATGGAGGGAGGCTGTGAAAAAGAGGTCTAGAGCATTCTCTTGTGAAGTTCAAACTGCATTCTGAGAACATGTTTCAAAAATTAAAGCTTCTCAAAACAAAAATAGGATGTGATGAAGTACACTTGATTCTTTTCTTGATCCCAAGCAAACCCCCACTACATTAAAAAAAAAAAAAAAAAAAAAAAACAACTCCTAAAGTTTTGATGAAATCAATTCTGACAAGGTATGTTGTTTTTCAGTCTTGAATATGCTGGTGCAATCAGAGAGCCATCTTATCTGTGTCCAAGGACTGCTACCTTAATCCTTGAAAACAACAAGCCTTGGGGGTGATTTAGAAGCCACATTTTTCTCAGTGAAATACATTGGGAAGAAAGTAGGGAAGAAACCCAGGCTTAAAAATATAACAGCTTTTCTGAGACCACTCAAGGGTGTAAATCTTTAAGGATCTTGTGGTGGTTTTACCCCAGCCAGCAACTAAGCACCACAAAGCTACTCATTACAGTCAAGAAAGGAAGGATCCTGTTAGATCCTTTCTAAAGATGAAAGGATCCAACTCTTCTTGGAAAAGAAAAATGTCTAATTGAACATAAGGAGAAGATCTACCTAAGCAGGTCCCACTTATCCTTTAGGATCCATTCAGCAGCACATCTCTGGAGAGGGATTGATGGATATGAACAGACTTAGAGGATAAAAGGAATTCCTTGTTTTCCTGCAGACCTCGGTGTCCTGCACATAGAGCTGGCAAACCCTCTCAACACATTCATCACTGATGCAAGAGGAAGTCTGCTCGCTTTTTCAGCTATACTGATGAGTTATTCATCACTATATTTGTTGCTATAGTTGCAGAGATGACTAAATAAAAAGAGGATAAAGATTCTTTGGGCAAAACAATACTATTTTTAAATAGTCTTTTTTTTCAGAATAGGGCAATGATTCAATAGACTGGACTATTGTTTATAGTCTATTCTTACCATACATAATGAAAAATTCACAAAGTTATGATGAATATGAAAATGCAAGCCTTTTTTCATTACACTAAGGAAGTGTTACAGGAATCATACTCATCAAGTTCACAGAAGTAATGAAATGAAAAAGGTATTTTGAGGTAAGTAAGAGCAAGAATAATTCCTAGTTTATATATTGATCTTTTGAGAATATATTTTTATGAATACTATTATTTTGAGCAGATATAGATTTGAAATCTATTTTGAACCAATAATTATTTCTCTTAAGTGTTTACCAATATTGCCTTAGATAAAACTCCACATCAATACTGGTACTGCTACCTAAAACTCCTTACAGTTATCATAGGGCACACAAACAATTCTCAAATATTGACATAAAACGTCTTGCTTATTGAAAACAATGATCAGATTTCAAGCCTCCCAAGAAGCTTCCTGTTGTAAGAGTAGTAAAAAGAACATATTTCGCTAGGTAAGATTGATTTAAATGAGGACAAAAATATCCTATAATGTACATTGTACATAAAGAAAAATGTGTAACCTAAACTCCAAAATGTAGAAGGCTTCAGAGACTATCATGATTGACACTTAAAATACCTACCTCAAACCAACCAAAAAAAAAAAAAAATCCAAGGAAAAAACACCAAAGCCATACACCAACCCCGAATATCCCAATAAATTAAAAGTGTATAGATATTCATATCTCAAAGATGCTTTTACGGTGGTGCTTTTACATTGGGGTAAAAAATTGTTGACTGAACTGCATTTGAAACGCAATCATCTCAAATGCAGATTGCAATGTTCTTAAAGTCTTACCTGGTACTTCATATTTATTGATAGCTTCAAAACTGTTTTCTAAAAGCCTGAGATAAGTAATAAAACAAAAAAAACCCACTTTTCAGAATATCCCAAGCTGCCAGTGACTCCACAACAATTGCTGAACATTTGGTTAGCAGAGGAACTCACTGGAAGACACAACAAAAATGCTGAGGGAAAACTATGCCACAGCCTCCAGTACCACAACATAAAACAACTGAAATCAAGCTTACCTTTCTGGAAATGTATATGTCGAAAAATGGTTTGTTTCGAACACTGAACGGCTCCTGTGCTTTGTCAATGAGACCACTCTTCATCTTTTCATGTCGTGGAAATATAATCTCTTTCTCTATACATGCAAGTCGAACATTAAAATCGCAGTCTCCAACAGGCTGTCCCTGCCAAGTTACAAAAATCAGTATTAAAATCAAACACCAAATTAATTGAACAATCTAAGTTTTCCTAACACAATATTTAGAAAACTACAGATACATAGAAGTATTATCAAGTCACTAAATTTTTCCCAAATGTGCGGTTTTCAAGCATTTTTTCTCAGGCTATAAGAGGTTTAGCCAAATCAACATTCACAGAAAGCTAGAAACCTGCAATATGCATACAAGCATACACAAATTAAACACCTAAATGCCTTTAAAGTTAAGTAAAATAATTGAAATACTTCCTAATTATAGCTTTTATATGGCAGCTATAATTCTCCACATAGCTTTCCTCTGAAGTTATTTCGATCATTTTGTTCACAATACTTTTAATGACAAAGCAACAAGATTTACAGATTTAAGTGAACTCCTTGCTCCAAGTGCAGTACATTGACGCCTTGAAAGAAACATTAATTAATGTTCATTTTTCTGTCACAGAAAAGAGAAAAATAGGTGCAGTTGGAAAATGCACCAATAAACAATGGCTACAAAACCCTGCAAGATATTGGATGGCTCAGTCACAAAAAGGCAGTAAAACCCTTCACTAAGCCTCAGCAGCATGTCCTGACCTTTCAAGATCTGAAATAAACCAGCAGCTTTACATTGCTCTTTCTACATTTGGTCCATTGCACCAGATCGGTATGAGCATTTGTCAGATTAGTAAGGGCTTGTAATGGAGTTCATTATATTTTGAGCATTAGATAGTGAGGAAAACATGCTTTGGATATCACTAGAACAAAACAAGCAACTGTCAACTAATAAATTCTAAAGCTTGTTTCAATCAGAGGTGTCACTTTCACAGCAATGAGACACAAAACTCATAGATTTGCATTGTTACAAGTGTGATTAAGCACTGGAAGTTATCTACATGGGATCATCCCTCATTTTGCCACCCCATTCACACAAGAAAATCATTTTCAAAACCCGTTCCTTTCATGGCCTACAGGGAATTAGCTCACAGAGCCTTGGCCTGCAAACCAGAATTTTTCAAAAATTGAAAGCAACAAGCAAAGGAAACTGGGAAGACATGGGACTCAAATCATCAGTGGCAGTAGTACAGCTGAGCAGAAGAACTGGCTACAAGGTACCTCCTATACTAAAGGCAGCTTGAAGAAAAAAATCACTGCTCAACATGCATCAGAGAGGATCTGAAGTGGTCAACTGGAAAGAAGGCCAAAAATAAATGGCAAAATGACATTCTGATGAGGCATACAAAGGTGAGAGAGAAAGTAGTATCTGAACAGGTATCTCAATTAGGAGAAAAACAGAGTGCCAATTTTTAATAGCTTTGCTTTAATCAGTTCTTTCCAAAATCTTTAACATTTCATGCTCCCAAAACTTGTCTTACATTTCTTTGCTAGCATTAGAACCTACTAGACCCCTACTGTAAGTCCTCAGTTGTTCATGGCAACAGCTTTAAGAATTATGCATTGCTCCCATACAACATGTAACTCACAACCACTTTCTTTTAGGATTCTCCTTCCTTCAGTCTACATAAGAGCAGGCAGCACAGGCACCATCCCTCTGTGGGGAAGCACACCTTGTACAAAGCCTGTGGCAGACACCACGGGTGAAATGTCTCCTAATCTCTGTTCACTGATCCATGCCCGTGAAGAAGAAAGCCTAGCTGGGTGTTAAAGGTACCTTCAAGTGCTGTCCTTTCAAACATGAAGGTGTTATCAGTAAAGAGCCATTCACATGAATGGAAAATGAAGAGTATGGAAAAATCCAAGGGGCAGGAGAGTGGTTCACACTTTATTCATTTTTCACAGAATACAGATGCATGATCTACAGATTTTTAATTGCCACAGACAAAATATTGGACAATCAATCAATCTTTCCTTCCTTCTTTCTTCCTTCCTTTATTTCTCCCCCTATGTATAGCATACTTGAGTACTCATCTATGCAGTGATTGAGCTTGTCCTGGTTTGAACATTCAATTAAAACAGAGAAAACACATCTCAACCCCTGTAACAACTGACTGAAGAACTGATTGAAGAATTCTTTCCTGGGAAATGTGTATATATTTTTTTCTAACTTCAAAGAACCCCATAATTCTCTAGGTAGATTTCAGCAAGATCTAGTGTCCATGCTCTCTTCCCTGTAGTATCTTTTCCACTCAGCCACATTTTATTAGTAGGTCTGAAAGAGCAAATTAACTAATTAATATTTCATACATTTGAGCTTCCAATAAGCCAATAGGCAGTTAGGCTTTTTAGAAAGCTTTTTTACAATGATTCTTTCAAAAATGGTTTTGTACAGTGATTTAAATTTATTTCCAACCATAAACAGTTAAATTAAAAGCTGAGGCAACTTCATATGCACCATAAACCAGCTGAATCACTTTCTTTACCTTAAAATATTCCTTTCACTTTTCTCACCTACTTGGAACTAATTATTTCCTGCAGTTCTGCCAATCATATATTTCTATTTTAAAGCTTGTTAAGTAGAAGGGTATATTACAACTAGGTTCCATCAAATAAAGGTCAAAGCTAGGTTGACATAAGATCAAATGAGAAAGGAAAACACAGACAATGCTGCCAAGCTACTTCTTCATCAGACTAGTAAACTAAGAAGTCAAAGAGTGTTTCTTTCTTACAAAAGCACAGGATATTAACAATAAGAAAATTAGCACATAATTGAATTTAACTCAAGGACATACTGAATAAAAGCAATATTGTAGGAGAGTGGCTCTTTCTTTGTTATTAGACATTTCCCATAATTACAAAAAATGTTGCTAATATACAAGGTATTTATCCCAGACATAACCAAAATCTTGAAGTGATAAAATTCTTAGCTTTTAGCAAATAAGTAGGAGGGTAACGTAGGCTGCAATAAATAATTCAGAGACCTTGACAAAACCAGGAAGATATTATTTAATGTATAAAGCACACATTTAATAATTGTCAAAAACCAAGACATTGATGCATACATAATCTAAACCCAGGCATTAAGTAATAGCATGTTTTAGGCAATACAGATGTTTTACTAACTTAAGCATTCTGATAATTAAGTTCTTATTCCAATATGTAGGTTTTTATTTGTCTGAGAAGGATAAGCATCACTACTGCTTGACAGCATAGCTACTGAAGTACCTTAAATGGTAATTCCTGTTCTAGACATTTTTAACCTAAAGTAAGTGTGTTAGTAAAGGGTAAAACAAAATTAACAAGTAGCATGTATCTCCTACCTATGATAGAAAGTTACACTTCCCTCTCACTGTAAATAAAATTTATCCTAAAGCAAAATATCATTTAGACAAGCCTTAAGAGAAGAGTCATCTGTTGAATCAACACCTCTTCCTTGAGCAGATGAGCTTTCTTCACCTGTTGAAAATCTTTGCAATGCACTAAGGTCACAGCATGGAGTGGGCTTGCAAAATATTGTTTTGATGTTGAAACATCCTTCACACAACTTCAAACATAAGATGAAATTTCTAGTGAACTTTGAAATCCACCCAGGACTCAACATTTCTAAATTTAAACTCCAGTTATTTCAAATTAACTTCTCAAGAGAAATCATACACAACAAGTCACATAAAAATCACAAAAAGAAATGGGGTAAAAAACACTGAAAAACAGGGTCTGCA
The DNA here is from genome assembly GCF_026979565.1 of Vidua chalybeata. Classification (NCBI taxonomy): domain Eukaryota; kingdom Metazoa; phylum Chordata; class Aves; order Passeriformes; family Viduidae; genus Vidua; species Vidua chalybeata. Next base: position 77,559,823 of record NC_071532.1, on the reverse strand, counting down.
GCTCACTTAATATCCATTGGCTTGAGCAGATGGTGGAAGGCAATTTATTTGCTGAATGGAGATTAAAAAAAACAAGGAAAAGGAAAAGGAAAAGGAAAAGGAAAAGGAAAAGGAAAAGGAAAAGGAAAAGGAAAAGGAAAAGGAAAAGGAAAAGGAAAAGGAAAAGGAAAAGGAAAAGGAAAAGGAAAAGGAAAAGGAAAAGGAAAAGGAAAAGGAAAAGGAAAAGGAAAAGGAAAAAAGGAAAAGAATGCTACCACCAAAAAAAAGCCACCCACTCAACAAGACCAGTCCCTCTAAGAATGCTCCAAATGGGTGCCAGAAGACCAAATTTGGACAAGTGTCAGTCTGTGCTCCGCCTTCCACCCAGTTCAGTGTTGAAGTCACAACCTCATGCTACATCAGGTGAGGAACTCAAATCCCAGGTCATGACATATGACCATATATCCAGCAAGATGGCAGGAGTGGCTGGGACGGGGATGAGAGGCTAACATGATTTCTGTTGCACATCCTGCCTCTCTCTCCACGAGCAGAAGGTATCCACGAGGATCTACCATCACCCTCCACGGTCGAGTTTCCCTTCCCTGTGTCTCCAAGGTTACCTCGTGGCCACAGCTCAGTAAATTCCATAAGCCTTACATGGAAAGTCCTTTCCCTACATGGATGCAGTGAACACACCATGCTACACAGGCACCAAATTCCATAAAAGTATTTCATCTTTGATTTTGGTATTTACGTGCTTTTTTCCTCAATGCAGCTATAGTAAAAAGAAAAAATGAGTCCTAGGCTTCTGCACACAGCTGATAACCGGCATGGTCCAGGATAAACTGAGAATATTTATTCTTTTCTTCCATGAGATATGGCTGAAGTGTACCCACCAACAAAGCATTTGCTTCTCCAGGGCAGTACCTGAAACATGAATAATTCAGCGCACACACACAGATATACGTCCATGCACGTCTTCACTTCCTGAGCCAGAGTAGAACATATGTCACAACTGTCTCAGCTTTCATGATTTTGAGAGATGAATAAGCTCAGCCTGATATTCTACCCTGTGTTTAACGTTATTATTGACAATTCAAGGCACCCACAGTTGACATCTGTATTCCCAATGAAAACCCATTATTCGTTTTCCCAACTTCTAAAGACCACACAGTCTAATATTTTTCGTTTTATGTTAATGATCTGGTACATATTTCTTCTGACCACGGTTTTATGCTTTTTGTACACATAGCTTTATATACAAACAATCTAAAACTGCTATTCGAGTTTCCAAATAAGATTATTACTACATTCAGTGCCTAAAAGGTTTTTTAATTTCCTATGAAGTTTTCTTTTTGAAGCAGAAAAGCATTAGAGAAATGAAAAATTTTATAGAATTATATCCCTTAAGTTCTTTATTTTTAAAAGGCAAAAGGCATGACAATCAATAGAATCTAAACATTTATTTTAAAGTTTTGGCAGTTAGATAATCTAACTTTAAAATGTTGGGAGTCTTCTAACTTTATTCACTCAAATATTCAAAACATGTATCATAAGGGCAAAGAATACAGCCTTTTCAAAAGGTTTCTAAAGTTTATCTTAGCATCAGTGAGGTACAGCTTGTGAAATACTGTTTCAATTGTAATAATACAACCAGTGTGCTGCAGGAACATGATTACAATTTATATGTTGTTGTTCTGTACAATGGAATATTGCTCTGATTTACCACAGAACAAAAATGGTTTGAAGAATCTGACTTACTAAAAATATTGCTTGAGACATATATTAAATTACTGCTATTTCCTTAAAAAATAATCACTGAAAATAAAATTTAAAATGTGCAAAGGAAAGAAGTTAGTAGCCAATGGATAACACCAAGGTCTAACAGAACATACAAATATAGCTCCATGGGGGTTTTTTATAAGTAAATATAACTTGAACAAAACAGCAGGACTGTCAAAACTGTTACTAAACAGGTATGACCGAAACAGAAAAAGCAGATTGTACTACAAAAATTGCTCTCTCCCTTAATTTTCTCAGATTCCTCAAAATTTTAAATAAATTCACAATAAAAACCATCAAACTCTGTAATTGCAACTGGATGATAAATTTGCACCACCAGTATAAGGCAACGTATACAAAGCAGAGTATTTACAGTCAGTTGAAGTGACTGAATTATGATTCTCATCACCAACACTGGGCAGTTAAGAGGCAGAATTATGGAAATAGGCATCTAGCACAGATGAACAGCTAAGCCCTCCCTTTTGAAAACAAAGCTCCAGTTAGACACTGAAAGCTTAGTAGTTGCTATATTCAGACAACTCAGTCAAATTCATTGATTGCATGTACAGTGACTTCATTTAGAAATCCTTCTGAGCCCTCAAAACCAGAACTCAATGAGGAGATTTTACTGGGACATAAATGATTAAAACAAAAAGGAATCTTGTTCCGTCTAGACTGGTTACCTCCCCTGAGGTAATTTGAGTAGATGAACTTCCCACTTCAATTACAGAAGGAAAAGTCATAGTTCTAAAAAACCCTAATTATAAAAGAGATGTGTCATTATCACCATGGGATATTTACACACAAAAAGACTGCATATGGGAATATAAGTTTTAATAATTTATTTTACACTGAATTTAGGCTATCTTCAAAGTCAAACACAGGATTTTACTGCTTCAGTTTTTTCTAATTATTTTTCCTAGTAGTTGTGTTGTATTTATGGAGGTGGTCTTACCTTAATTGGACCACCTAGTATGTGTTGCAGTCAATATTTTCTCTTTCTACTTCTATTCTCCTCACATTCTTTTCCTTTCTGTCAGCCATTCACAAGGAATAGGAATAGCTATTGCTGGGTTTTCACACGGCTGTCTTTATTGATAAAGAATTATCACTCCAGTGAATTAAAGAACCGTGGGAAAATTCCTTCATCTTAAAAACATTATTCAAGCCATTTCAAGATTGTGGCACTGGTGTTTTTAGACTATAAATCACTTCATTGTATTTAAAATAAGACTGTCTAGTACAGTTAGTATGAAGTCTTGTAAAAACTAGAAGGGGGGGGAAAAATAGTAGTAGCAATCAGCACTTATTCACAACCACTATCTTAGAAAAGGAACCGCCTACGTTGCCTAAACCATGATAGAACTAAAAATTAAGTATCACCTCATAACACCTGAAGACTTGTAAATATCTACCATTTTAGTACACAATCTGTCTTTAGATATCTAGTTCTTTGTGTACATGGTCAGCTTATGAGTAAGAAACACTGAAAATATAATACTCGTTTCAAGAGGAAGTGGTATTCTTCTTCGTATTTATTTTAAATAAGAGAAATATTCTAAAAAGGATGAAAATACAGCATTCACATTCTCTCCCAGACCATAACAGTCAGTGAGGCTATTCAAACTTCTTGGAATCATAGAAGGGTGTGGGTTTGAAGGGACATTAGAGATCATCCAGTTCCATCCCCTTCCATGGGCAGGGACACCTTTCACGAGACCAGGCCAGTCAAAGCCCCATCCAACCTGGCCTTGAACACTTCTAGGGATAGGGTATCCACAACTTCTCTGGGCATCCTGCTCCAGTGCCTCACGAAGCTCACAGTGAAAAATTTCTTCCTACTGTCTCATCTAAACCTGCCCACTTCCAGTTTACGCCATTGCCCATTGTCCTATCACTACAGGCCCTTGTGAAAAGTCCCTCTCCAGATCTGTTCTAGGCTCCCTTCAGGTACTGGAAGGCTGCAAGTACCTGAAGCCTTCTCTCTTCCAGACTGAATAATCCCAATTCTCTCCCAGTTAGGCAAGAAAAAGAAAATACTAGTGCTTTCAACCTTCATAAAAATAATCCTGAAATATACAGTTATTATATTGGCTACATCCTTCTGATTAACTTTGACTATTTCTTTTTCTTTAGTTCTTTTCCCCTAGAAACAGGAAAAAGATGGGAAGAGACAGGGAGAAAGCCAAAAAAAAAAGAAACATTGTTGCTAGATTAATTGTAAAATTTAGTAATTAAAACTAAGTTAGAGAAAAGACATTACAACATTGGAACACTCTCACTGCTTCCATATGACATTTCCCCAATACTCTATTTTCCCTACAGAGTTTTGTTTTGAAATATGTTGGACAAGAAAAGTCCTGCTTAAGACTTCACTGCCAGTACTTAGAAAACTGGACATGAAAGTACAACTGGAAAACCTGCTCCACTGTAAAGTTTTTTACACCTTCCACTTCAACCGTGATTACTGCCACATTTTTGAGAGATCTGAATATTTGCTTGAGACAGAAGCTGGGTTTAAGTCCACTTGGCAGTTCCTATGAGAATGACTCACAAACTGTGAGCTGAAGGAGACAGTTTCTCTATTTAATCATAAGTTTCCATACGTAAGAAGAAAAAAAGATACTGCAGATAAAAAGTGAGGGATTTTAAAGGTTCGAATCCTGAGAAGCAGAAAATTGTTTAACAAAGATACTGAGGAAAGCTCTTTAAGGAAACCTCTGAAGAACAAAGAAATTGAGTTTGGACTTTATTCTCCAAATCGTATTTAAGGTTTAAAATATCTCAGCTATTTTCATTTATAACCCAACTTAAACTTTCAGGCGTGACTTTGTATTTTTTTTTTTTTTTACAAGTTTCATGGTTTGCTGGAAAAGTATCACATCAGGGTAAGCAAGTGAGAGTATGGACACAAAGACACAAACTGAAAAATACAAAGAATTTAGTATCACAGTAACTTCTAAAGCTACTCTTGGAGAACTACTTGTCCTGTATCTCTCTCCCAGGAGCAACATTGTGTCTCTTCCTCTGACAATTAGTGATAATCAGCCATTCAAAAAGTTTCTGGTGAGACATACTTCATGTTGAAGAACACTTAGATTTTGAGAATAAAACAGGCATGATAGAATTTAATTAACTCCCTTTTGCTTTTATATAATACTTTATTAAGCCTTTTTTATTTTGGAAAATATGGAAAACAAACCACCTTCACTGTGATCCATAGCGGCCCCTGGGTTGGGGAAAGGAGGATAAAAGTAATAGATGTAAGGGAAAGAAAGAATTCAATGGGGTTTTTTCTTCACACAATCTAACCAGCAAGTAAAACAGTCAAGCTTCAAGCTAATTACTAGAAAATGCTCCCCTACAAGAAGCAGCTTGTTAAATAAAAAAATAAGAGCATGAAAACAGCAAAGACATCCTGGTCAGCGTGTACCAATTATCACTCTTCAACAACAATCTAAATTTTGCATGTGTCATAGCAAAGGAGATTTTTTTTAAAAAAAGGGATGCAAAAATGAACAGAAATGCTACTTTTCAGTTGCTGTGCACTTTACTGAAATACAAGGAATAACAGTGAAGCAAGCACATGGTAGCTGTCTGAAAGTTTACCAAAGAAATAAGAAGATTTTCAAATTGTGGTGTTCAGACGTACAAGTCAGGTTTCTAGTGATAGATAAAAGATGATCAGCAGGGAAGGGGAATAAGGCAAGAAAGACTTTAAAATGACAACTAGCTATAATATGTCAATCCTACTTCACAGACTCAAAAGCTTCTGCAGCATCACTCCCTTACTGTGTTGATTCTCCATCCTATAAGCCATCATTAGTTGCTCTTCCTATACTGTAATGCTGCCCTTTTGGAATTTCAGGATACTCAAATGTATTACCAGGCTGCCCTTGCTCTCAATAAACAGCACCATAAAAGCTGAAGGAGGAAGAAAAAGCAAACTTAATGCACCTGTCTCAGACTGAACAGCAGAAAGCAAAGCAAGACAGCACAGAGTGGATAGTCTGTATTTCATTTACCTGACAGCCCTGAGCCATGAAGGAATGAGGTGATATACACTGAGAACATAACACACAGCACGAGTGCCAGTACAAGCACCTGGGTGTTTGTTAGGTAAGTCTTCACAAGAAATAATCTAAAGGGTGCAAGAGCAAACATACCCAGAGCGCCCTTACTTTCCAGAGTACTGTTAGAAACAAAAGCATTTTAAATCTGTATTTTCAGGTGATACCATTTGAAAATAATTCAGAATTAGAATTAAGGGCAGAAGGGTGACTGGCAGCCAGGTGCACTTGTAACAGAAGAGATGCAATTAAACACTTGCATCTATAAATTTTGCCCTCAAAGCTTTCACAGTACAACTTTAAGATAAGGTTAATAGGCTAATAAGTGAGAGACAGCATGGACTGTGAGCCTTACATTGCTTTAAAATGAGGTTTGTAACAGAAAAGTCAGACACGGTAATGTTTTACAGGGATTTAAAACAAACATTTTTCATATACTAATTCAATGAGCACATTGGCTGTGGACAGGATTTATGACCAGCATATCTGTTTACCATGACAAATTTTATCAATAGCAACAGCATTGCTACACATAATGACAACCAAAGAAATCTTGATCTTGACTTAATTCAATGCACAAGTATTAGGAAATTTAATCAAAATTCTATCTCCTTTCTAAGCATTTAAATAATTATTCTTTTTCAAGCATTCAGTCTATTCTTACCATTGCAATCTGGTCTCACAAAAACTTGGCTACAATTTAAAAATTTAAAGGCCGGGGTTAGAAAGGAAAAGGAAAGTTGTATTCATTTTCAGCATCTTTGCTAAGAATGCATTAATTAGATCCTACATCATGCCAGTGTTACTGTTTGTTACTTAACTAAGTAAAAAACCAGTTGCTTAACTTTAGTGTCCATACATTTACAAGTAGCTACTGAATATTATCTAAGAAAAAGCTTCTCAAAGCAAGGTTTTTCAGGAAGAGCTGTCTCCAAGATAACTGGAGAATGAAGGCACATTCTTTGTGGACTGTTTCAGATGAAAAGGGATTTGGATTTCCCTGCATTTGCTTCTGGAGCTAATTATTCTACTGTCAGCTTCCTCTGTTATATTAGAATTATCTACCAAATTATCCACAAAATTTGAAATTGTAGCTATACAGCTGCAGTTACTATAATGATGAACTCAACCATATACAGACACAAATCAAGAAAAGCAACATGCACTGCAGGGATTTTGCTCTGTACTCATTAAGACTAAACACCGTAAGGAGTGTTGGGTGCTATTAGCCTTTTATGTTCAGAGGAATATGAAAAATCCAGATTTCTTGTGTGTGGAGCTCACAAAGGTCGAAAGGCATGCTTATTTCGCTAGGATATCGCTTTCTTTCTATGAATTTGATTTTAGCAGGTGAGATGAAAGCAGTGAGACAGCAATGCCATTTTTTGAGGTGCTAATAACAATCAATGCCATGCTTCAGACTGAATAAAATTACAATAAAAAATCTTTTTAAATCTGAAGAATCATTTGTTTTTCTTGACACAAACATCTCTTGCAACAATATGGGATCTGTTACAAGCTTTTAGAAACCAGATGTTACAGAAACAGTAACTAAAAGAAATAGCCAAAAGGTTCCATCAGCATCTTTGAAGACAGATTTTTGCAGCAGCTATACACAATAAGCATCAGAATTCAATACAGAACTTACCAGGGAAAGAAACAACCAAACCAATTGACATGTTTTGTTTAAGAACTCAAGTAAAGGTTTCTCCCAACCACTGAAATTCAATTTTATGGTTGCCTTCCTCCTAAGACTTTCCTGTACAGACATCTAGAGCCAAATATTCACTATGTATGTCAATCAATCTATTCTCTTAGTTCCCTTTGTTTCTTTCTAGAATGCTGCTAGAGTTTATTCCTGACATACTACAGCAAAATCAAAAAGTAAATAACAATAAGCCTCACCAATAACACCATGGATTAAAATCTGTAACAGGAAGGTGCTTATCCACTCACTTTCTCTGCATTATGAATGCAATATTTCTGAAGGAATATTCTGACAAAGCCAGAAAACTCTGCAATGCTTAGCTAGCAAAATAGGTCAAGCATTTGAGAATAAGCTCAGCTAAAAATATCTTGGTTCGTAAGACCTGACTAAAAGATGAGGTTTGCTTGAGCAAAGGTGTTTATCAATGGGGTTTGAATGTGCATTTCCCCAGCTGCAAAGCTGCATCTCCCAGAGCAGAGTAAGCTGAGTCCAGTGGAGGGTGAGACAGGGGACATGCTGCAAATCTTCCAACTCATGATGGACAGCAATACAGTAACTCCATTATTCACCTTTGAGACTCAACTGCTTTCCAGATCAAAACAAACTGCCAAATTCCAGAGCAATCTTACACAACTTAAATAGGAACTTACTCTTTCTTGCCATTTACAAGTTATATTACATTTACCTCTCTTGGTGATAAAATTCTGTTGATCACTTCTTGCCAAGCCAAACATCCTTGGGTGCCCATTTTTATAATTAAGCTTCTAAAATTAACCTAAAAACAGCTGTGCTTTTTAATCTTTATAGTAGGGCCATGGATAATGACTTCTTGCAGCTAAAGCCCTGCTTATGCTCATACTGATAACATTATCTTAATTCATCCTTGACTTTAAAAAAGTATTACACAGTCACTAGCTCCTCCTCTCATTCCCACAGCACTTAAAAAACAAACAAAACCCAACACTGTTCAAAAGCAGACTTTTCCTAAACACTGACAATCCTCTGGAAACCTACTGATCATTTTTCCTGTTTGCCAAGTGGGATTCATCATGTTAAGTCTGGAGACTTCTCTACAAATGAGGGCTTCCATCCCTTCCACCACAAAAGAAAGCTTAACCAAAATAATTATGAGTTTTGAAAAGCGTTATTTTGCTAGTATATGCACATCCCAAACTGAATGACTGTACACTTCTAACATTACATGTTTATTTCAAAGGAAATGTAACAGCAGTGAATGGCAGGTTAGACTCAAAAGGAGAGCAGAGACAAGGCAAGACATGAAGGTTAATAAACATGGAACCACAAGTGAAGCAGCAGGTAAGAAATGTGGGAAAAAAAAAAAAAAAAAAAAAAAAAAGAGAATCCATGAGTGGTTACAGAAGACTGTATTTTTCAGAAGAGTACATGAAAATCTTGCTTAGGGACAAGTTTTCATGGTAGGAGGGATCCAGGATACCAACACCTACTTTTCAGAAAAGGCTAGAGAAAGGACATCCAGATACAGAATTAAAATGTGTTAACTAAAAGCTTCTAGTCCTAACCTAACACGTCTTCCCCACAAACTACTCCTTTTAAAAGCAGCTGTCCTAAGTCACAGTATGACTATGCTTCCAAGAATACCTAAGTAATTTCTGGTGACTGGTACCATGCCTACACTTGCAATTCCCACTTAACACTGAGTGACTGAGCTGAGTAGTACCTTACTCAAGACTGGAAAAGTCAACTGTAGTTGAGAAGGGCTGAAATGTCCTCTGGTTTAATAACACCACTTTTGTTCTATTAGGTGCACTGAAATAATAATTTTGTTTTTCCAGAAGCATTAACAGATACTAGTGTTTTCTCCATGGGCTATTTTGACTGAATTTAACACATTGTTGTGGTTTAACTACAGTAGGTGCTAAGCCTTCCGCAGCCACTCATGCCCCTGGAATAACATGGGGGGAAAGAATCAAAAGGGTGTAAGTGAGGAAACTCAGGGTTTGAGATAAAGAGAGCAAAAAAAAAAAGCAAAGGAAGTCATTCACCACTTCCCATAAGCAGGGAGGTGTTCAGCCATCCTCAGGGCAGCAGGACTCCATCACACATCATGGTGACTTGGGAAGATAAATGCCACCACCACAAACATCCTCGTTCCCCCAGCTTTATATGCACAGTACAACATCACATGGCAAGGAATGTCCCTTTGGTCAGTTGGAGTCAGCTGTCCCAGCTGTGTCCCCTTCCCTACTCCTCATCAACCCCAAGCTTACTCACTGGTGCAGTAGGGTGAAACAGAAAAGGGCTTGAAGATGTGCAAGGGCTTGAGTGCTGCTCAGCAGTAACAGAGAGCATCCCTGTGTTATCAGCACTATTCCATGCTGATTTGCAAATCTATAAGCAATACCATATGGGCTACTATGAACAAAACAACTACAAAAAGACCTTTACTGTATTTGAAAGCTTGTTTTATAGAAAACAATTTCCCATTTCCAGTACTGTTTAACAGCTCTTTCTTGTGATCACAAAGATTTTATTTCTACACTCTATTCTTCTTTTCCACAACTTCTGCAATATATTTCCTTATTATACATCTTCCCTACAGCCTGTGCCACCAGGAGACCCTGCTGTTGAGGACTTAGCAGAGGACCAGTTGCCTGGTTTCAAACAGAAATTTGAGAAGGAGGTGACAGAGCACCCTAACAAGTACTGTGAAGCTCTGGTAACAAATACACCAGGCTAACTCCTCATCCCCTCTTGATTTCACTGCCTATATAGTTCAAACATGCTCTAGAAATGGGAAATTTTCCAACAGTGTCTAGCAGAATGTTTCAAATGGCCATTTTTTCTTGAGCAAGTGGAAATAAATCAACATGTATTGTTAAGGCTGCTTTCAAACTAAATTCTGATGCATTGCTTGTAATCAAGATGCAAAATACTCAAATTATTTTGGTGTTTATATTTACTCTGAAGCTCTTACTTATATAAAAATATTAAAATTGAAGTAAGAATAACTAATGATAAGCAATAAAACTGAAAGTACTTACATTAAACTTAATAATGTCATATATCAAGTACCGAGGGACAACCTGTCCATTAACCTTGTCGATGATCATTTCCTTAAAAGAAAAGAAAAAGCATTGGCATTTTTTTCATAAATACAGAAGAAGAATGTCAACACATTTATACTTAGTGCTGATACCTGCAAGCATGATACAAACACCAGCTACATCTTTATTACAAAAAAATTTTACAACAAGTCAAGATTATAAAAATATTATTGTGGTCTTAAAAGTCTCTCATGAAGCTTTCAACAAAACACCAGGAAGCTGTGCTAGGGCTTCCCATTCTGATTTGCAACATTTATACATTAGTTTCCCACAGCTTTCAAAATCTTGAGTGAACAATGCGTTTTTAGAAACCTTAGTAAGAACTGTGATCCTAAGCCAACCAAACACTACTGGAAATCTTGCCCACAGTCAGAAGCACAACAGTGAGGATGTAAAGAACAAGCATTCACATTCATTTCCTCTGCTCAGGTTGGATCTTTTCATTTTAAAAGTGTCCTAGGCAGCACTGAGAGCTGCCATTTGCTTGAACATTGTTGCATTGTGACTAAACAGGATGGCTCCTTCAGACAGAAGTATCAGACACATCACATGAAGTCAGCTAACATTCAATATGTACCAGCAAATCAGATTAAAAATAGGCAGGTAGGGAAAGAACATTAATGATCAACATCCAAACACAAAAGTGTTTCCTGAATTGAATGGTACATGCAAAAATACATACACCTTACATGGTGGTGTTACATCTGTAACTCAGGCTTCCTATGACAGGAATTAGACATAGTATATAGAGTTTAATGAACCAAAAATGGAGACTGAAAATGGTAACAACCAGCCACTGGTAGATCTTTTCCAGAGACAACTCTGAAATAACCACTTCTCTAAATGCAATCCATCTTCTCCTCACCTCCTTCCCCTACCTGACTCGTGACTAATAAATTGTATCAGCTACAGATTTTTTTTAATTAAAAAAAAATTAAAAGTTAAAATTCCAAATTCACACGAACAAGTAAAACAATTGGAAAACATGGAAACAATTCGCTATGACATGATGAAAACAAAATCAGGAGCTCAAGAATTATTCCAAGAAAGAACATTACATCAACTCAAATTATTTTTGTTTTGCTAATGTCTTGCTATTTTTATGCCTTACAACCTTTTAATTTCTCTCAGAATCCATACATTCTACAAAATAAACCCAAAATGTCTGATTGACTCATGTGAGATTAATTTTTAGTCTGTACAACAATAACAAGATTCTTGAATTAGCATCTAACCACAATTTGCTTTGAAAAATAAGCAAGCAGTTCAGTTGTAAAAACATAGATCTGGTTTAAAGCAAACATAAAGCTTGAAGCATTGAAAACTAAACTAGAAGACATGAACATGTTGTTCCCAAAAACCACTGTGAAATCTAAGTTGCCTACTTAGTATTTTGGAATTTCTTCCTCTGTGAACACAATGCTGAGATGGAGACTGGGATTTCAAAGCCATGTGCAGCATTCACAGGTATTGTGAATGAGTTGACCTTACACTTTATTCCAAATAATTTATTTTTTAAAATTAAAAAAAAAACATTAATCCAATGAGTGAAAACTATTCCTCTGTAACATTATAATATCTTCCCTCTAAAAATTTAGTCACAGGCACTGTCAAATAACATGTGCAAAAAAGGTCTGCATAGAAGTGATGAAACAAAATGCAATTCTGCTTGTGTCCAATATTCAGGTAGGACCCTGGTGAGCTCTCAAAGGAACAGCAGACACAATGCTGCAATGCCTTCTTGGACAATAACTGTTATAACTACAAGAACAGATGGGTGCAACTCAAGAGACAGAAGGCATGATATGCAAACTTGGAAGAAGGCGTAAAAATGTAATGCAAGGGAAAAAAAAAAAAAAAAAAACCCAGGATAAAAAAATACCACCTGAAATTCCTGATAGTAATCTGGTGAAACAAATAACAAAGTAACAGCGAAAGAAAAGAATGGGGCTAGGTTTCATTAACTCTCAGCTGAACTGGCAAGTGAAACAACTAAACAACTTTTTTGAAACACATTTAATTGAGCACATACTTAGGGTTTAAGACCTCACTTTCTCAGTATGCATATTCAGAAATTCAGCTTTGATGCAAAGCTAGCATTTGTATGCAAAATCCTGAAAACATTTCAATGCCTGGTATTACAAGATTTTATGCCTAATTTTAAAAATCTGAACCTCTGCATATTCAGTTTAAGGAGGATTTAAAAATACAACAAAGAGGACCAAGAACTGTTTTTAAACATCCTTTGAAGTGTTTATTTTTAACTTTTTCTCTACTTCAGACATGCAAACATTTTTATTCTATTACTGATCAAACAAGCCTTTTTCCTCATCTCCTCCCTTCTTTTCTTCTTCCCTTGCCTCCTGTTCTCTTTGACATCCTGACTGAAATCCCAGCTACCAGAGCAAAAAACAATAGCACAATATGCCCTAGAAGATGAGATGACAAATTCCTGCACTGCTCATCTCCATCATGACAACAACATTCCCTGCTCCATTAGTTACGCCGATACAACTGTCAGAAGGCAAAAGCTGTAAAGTGAGCATAGGAATGGTTCAGATTAGAAATGCTCTAACATATCATTATTTTACAGTCTGATTTCAGAATCTTCCCTGAAATTATCAGAATTGAAAAATACACCAGGGAACAGACCCCAGAGACCACTTCAGAGAAGATGGGAAAATGTAGGATTTGAGAAATGACCACAATTAAACTCATTCTGACCTGAGTAATAGCCTGATACTGTAAGACTTTAAGCCAATTTTTAGATAACTAAAAACCTAAACCCAAATTCACTCACATGACATGTTAATATAACATAATATTATCCATAAGGCACACCTGCATCCATGCAGCTCCTTCTACAGACTCCATGCAGATTTACAGCCAGTATTGTGTGTTCCAAAGCTACCTCTGCTATTAGCAGTTGTCCATTAGCTGCTGGTTTAGGTATCCACTTAACCCATGGGCCTGAAGAACAAGGTCCAGTGTTCAATTAATGCAATGTAATCTGGCAACACTGTGCTGGTGTCATTCTCCTCAATCCTGTGGTGTTGCAAAGCAAAATTGCACAGTTGTACAGAGCTGCAACAGTGCTAAGAGCTTTTTGCTGGACAAGTACCAGAAGAACAATGCTGGACTGAGAGCTCATGGACTTTTTTCCTTGAATCACATCTCTAGAGAGTAACTTGGACTTAAAAGAATCCAAAATTCAATCACAAAGCAAAGGATTCAATTTTACCAGCCACTTGCAGAATGATTTTTTTTTTTGTTGACATAGAGTATGGAATCAGATCTAATAATACATCTGTTTGTTTTTCCTTTTTCTCCTGGGCCTTTTCTTAATCCTTTATCCATTTACCTTCAACACAATTCTAGTCACTGCTGTATTTCAGGAATGAAAACACTTCTTTGTTTCTTGCCTTTTCTCTTAAATTTATTTTGCATAAATCTATTTTGCACCAGCTTTCGCAAACTCAAAGTTTTAAGTTCTGCAATTTCTGAGACAGCTCACAAATAGATAAGGTCTCTCCTGACAGAGAAACATAAATGCATCTTTATCTCGCTCTCCATTTATGGAGTTCCTGGCCTTCTTGAGTCTTCAAGTGTAAACAGTACTTTATATAAAAATAAAATAATTTTAAAAATTGTATTAAAATTGTAAAAGTTACTTCAAGCCTAAGGATGACTCTGCATTTTCTACCCAACTGTTCCAAAGCTAAGTAGAATGCCAAGAAAGCTCCTGAAAACAGCTATTTAGCTTTTTTGCATGACAGCCAAAACATTTGGACAAAACTCTGTGCATTCCCTCAGATAGCACTATGGGTGCAAAACACTTGGCTCCTAAAGGAGTAAGTCATACTAGTCACCTGTAGGTGAAATTTAAATTAGCTTTAAGGAGCTTTGCAGAAAACTTTCTTCTATGACAGGAGAACAATTGCAACTTGGAGATGAGCACAGAGTGCTGCAGATCTGTCATCACCCAAGACATCACTGATCACATAAGAACTGTTTGCAAGTCATTTTAGCCTGAAATGAACCACAAATGCATCTGAAATTCTCAAAGATAACCACATGAAAGGTTTACACCAGAGGCCTTAAAGCAAGTTAATAGATCCCTGAATGCATTTTATAAAAGTTTCGTGTATACTGTCATTCTAAATAATGTTAGGGGGATATTAATCTTTTGTATTCTTCAACTCAATAGTTGTTTGCTACATGGCATTGATATTTCTGTTTTCTCTTTCCTTTTTTTCTCATATTTTTAAGAACACTCTAAAATAATACCAATTGGACCACCTCATTCCTCATTCTATACTTTCATTCCCTGAGAGAAAGCAACTTCAAGGACAGTAAGTATGAACTACTTCAGCCTGTAATTAAAGAATTAATTTCAGCAGCTTTTCAAGCACTAATTAGCAAAATATGTTAATAGAGAAAAAGCCAACTTCTTCCAATGGATTTAAAAATTAAATCAAAATCAATCATTCATATATCTAAAGGATCATTCATGGAAATTGTCATTTGGCATCAACATTAGACAAATACTCAATTACAAAGTTAAGTTCTTCTGATGCTTCAAATAATAGGCAAGTCTTATCCTCAAACCTGTTAAAGGAATTTCAATTGAAAAAAAATATTCCAACAGCATCTTTTTATTTAACTGACCATAACAAAACACATTTAGAAATCTGTACTATGAAAAGTATTTATCCATTGAATGGTTTTAGTTCTGTCTCAGGGTACTTCATTCAATCAGTACTTGCTCATTTCATGTCATTTTGCTTTTCACTTGATTAAAAAAATAATGTGAGGGGAAAAAAAAAAAAAATCACACTACAACTGATTTTATGCCAATAAAGTGAAACACCAAAATGCACTATTAACAGTCAAACTTTTACAGAACAACAAATTAAGCAAAGTTATAGTTCATGCCCTGGATACCTGAGAGAACTTCAGTCATTCTTAAAAGACTCAAACTATAAATCTGGGGAACACAACACACCAGATCAGAGACCCTCTTCCATGCCCCACAGCTACATTATGCACTTATCTCAATATCCCTGTCTTCCACCATGTACATATCAGCCACCTTTACTAAAACATCTGTTTGAAATAAAGAGAATAATTAAATAAACAAATTAAAGAGCAGCCATTTTCCTCAAGAACACCTAGCACTGTACCATATGGACACTAACAAGTCATTACTTTCTCAAGAGCCTTAGAAGTAGCAGGGGAAAAAACAGCAATACCAGGCTTTTTATCTGAAAAGCATGGAACCTAATGTATGTCATGAAGAATAATATTATGTATATCATTAGGAAGCTGCCTGGCTGAAGAGGCTCCTACCAGACACGACAGCTTGTGCAACTACTTCTGAGCTGACAGCGTGGCATTTCTTGCATTATGCTCTCAATTTTTCAGTGAAGCAGAGATGGTGGAAAATATTCATTCTCTGCTTCTCTGTCCCTGAGACAGTACATTGCTCCTTGCAGTAATTGTCCTCACAGATTCAATTTAGACAAGCTTCACATGTAAATGTGTGTTCAGTAAGACACATCATCCACAGAAGTGACATTTCAAGTAGAATAATGACAACAAGGGCCTGAGAAAGGAAAGAAAGTTAATAAAGACAATATGGCTGAAAAGTGCAAAAGGCTTCAGAGGATCTATATGGAAGCTATCTCAGGTACAAAAATACTTCATCAAGCAGGAGTTACAGCAATGTAGAGTCTCCAATACTACTGAAACATAAAAGGAAACTGCATTGATCTATTAGTGTAAAAACTAGTGAAATCCTCTCAGTCATGTGAAATGGAACAGTCAAGAAAGAAATAATTTCTTCTTGTGGCTACAGTTGTGAAAAGTTTGCTACCAATAGTCCAGCCCAGCCTCCAAATACACAAATCCATATGTTTTACAGCTTGTTTTACAACTGGCTCAAAAAGTTCATTAGGAGGTTTACAAAATTTAATTTTTAATGTAATTTTTGAGCCAGCTTGTTTTACAACCAGCTCAGAAAGTTCATTAGCAAGTTTACATAATTTAAATTAGCATAACAACTTAGAAATGTTTTTGCCTTAAACAAATATAACTAAGCCATTTCTAAATCATTCAAAAATTCAGCTGAAAATAAAGGTGACAGAAACAAAGACATCAATTCACAAAAGTGTATCAAAACATTATGAAAATTTTATCAAATTTTAGAAGTATTTCCATGAGCTGTATAAAACTGAACATGTTTACTATTTCAAAATATAAAGCTGTAGCAAGAGATGAAGTTCGGCAATAATTTTTTTCAGATTTTCTTTAAGCCTTTTCTCATATTCAGAGAATGTCATCTCAATACCTTGATTTATTTCAAAGACAAACAGCTCCCCCCAGAGCAGTCATCAGCCCTATTCTGTAAGTAAGTCATTTCTTACAAAATGCAACTCCCACATTCAGCCAATGACTGAACTTATATTCCTCCTGAAATCCTATGATTCACTGATCTGGCCTGAAAATTTGGCCCTGTTTATGAACAAAAGCAAACAGCACTGAAATAGTTACAATAATTATATAGTATGCTCCTTACCCCATCTAGAAGAGTGTTTGTTAGATGTGTGCGAAGATCTTTACGAAACGGAAATTCCAGGTTGGATACATGAAAAATGGAATTGTCTCTATCAATCATATAAACTTCATTCTTGCCATCAATCAGCATCATATACCTGCAAAGGCAGTGTTAAGATATTATAATTACAGGTATATGCTCAAAATCTCTATTGTTTTGTTTTATAATAAGTGTTAAAAACAAGTAATCATGACAGATATTATCTAAAAAAAAACATTTTAAAGTATTTTTTTGCATTTAAAAGTTTAAACCTGTAAACTAACCAAAGGGATATCACAGACCATATGATGCTGTTCTCAGCAATAAAAAATGGGGGAAGGAGGAGGAAGGAGGAGACATTTGGATTTATGGTGTTTTTCTTCCCAAGGCACTGTTGTGCATCATGAAGCCCAGCTTTCCCGGAAATGGCTAAACACATGCCTGCCAATGTGAAATAGTAACAATTCCTTATTTTTCCTTATATGTATCTCAACCCCAATCTTTCCCAGATCTTTCACCCTTCTGATTCTCTCCCGCATCCTGCTACAGGATGTGTGGGCTTAATTGCTGCAGGAGTTAAACCAGGCCACACCTTAGATATTCTTCTCACATGGACAAACACTGCAGAACTGGGCTACAGTTCTTCAGCTAAGTCCATGGAGTAGAACTCTTAAGGCCCACAGAGAATTTTCACTGGCATTCTGTATGGAAACAAAGTTTTTGTTAAGCATACCTCTCTGCATGCCATCTTCCTTCATAACTAGATGATCTGGGTGGTCCCTTCCAATCCAAATCATTCTATGATCCTATGATTTCTATGATTCTGTATCTTATTTCAGAGAGATGCTGAGAAACAGCATGTTCTGACTTTGAAGACAGAAAAATCCTCGTCTCAGGACAGTGAATTACTTTCATGTCGACCCATCTGTCTGGGTCTCATGGTAATATACCTGTCTAATTTAGAATCTGAACAAGTTCTCTGTTTGGGAAAGACATTAAACTGATCCAGATATGTCTCATCTTTAAAGGTTTTGTTGATGTATTTTTTGCTGAAATGGCTGAAAACTCCTCTACTCTCCCAATTTAATAAACTATTGAAATAAAACTCTGAATGTGGTCCAAACAGCAGAATTTATCAAAATTCTAATTACTAACAACGTGAGACTGAAAAAAATTTGGTCAAGAATGGACTGAAAACCAGAAGTGTTCTATAAGCACCTAATAATTGAAAATGTGCAAGAAGCAAGAGATAGGCAAGGTTTTGGTGAAACTGAATTTATCAATTAATGAGGGATTTGAGCTGGTTGGTTGAGGTTTTTTGATTGCTTATTTCACTCAAAAAGCTTAAGTTCATGTGCTTAATGTCAGGTTTAAAGTTTTATCCAGAAAACACTACAAGCATTCATGGAGAAATCTTGTGGACTGCTGAACAGCACATTTCTGAATATTATTTTGATGTACCATGGCCATTTATATTTTAAGAAGTTAATTAAGGTATTAGGAGATAAGCACTTACACCAGATTAGAGAACACGCCTCTGGGCAACACCACAAAGGCAAAGATAAAGAGCGATGATTTCTCAAACACATTCACTAGAGACAGAACACAGGAACTTAACTGTCAGGCATTGCACTGCCCACTGTGAACACTACTTGCTATTATAGCTGTACATTTATTACTAATTACCTCTATTGTGTGAGCACCCAAAAGCTCCAATTAGTAACCAGGCCCCATTGTTTTAGATTCTGGGCAAGTACACATGATGACATGGTCCTACATCAGATGGCTCAATCCAAATGTTAAACCAGACAAGTGAATAAAATAACAAAGGCAGTGCAGCAATAAGAGCAATAACATAACTGCTCGTTCACCTCTGAAACCTATACATGGAAGTAGAGAATTGTATTTGAGCTACAAGCATCATCTCTCAAAACTGTCAGTGCAATCTCTACAAACCAAGAAATTCTGACAAATAGAGGGTCACAGTGTCCATGCAGATTAATCTCACAAGCAGATAAAATATCTAGTCATAGAAATGGTAGAATCTAAAGTTTCATTAGAAGCTACTTTTCATTCACTTCTGATCCTGAGGCAAGGCCTGTTGTTAATTCTAATTGAACAATATTATTAACACAATAATTCAGGAAATAGGATGAAAATTTCATTTGCAGAGTGACAGTTATTGGCATTAGGCAAACAGATCTCCAAATCACCTGCCAGAGTATAAATAATTTTAATTTTTAAACTTAAAAAAAAAGTCAACCATCAAATAAAGTTTTCTCTTCAGAAATCAATTATTTTTAGCATACTTAAATAAAGACAACTGTATCAAAGGCTCATTTGCCTCCTCCTATATCCCGTATCATGCAGTCCACATCAGTTGGGCCCCAAACAAAAGCTAAAAGAATTATTTTATTAGGCTTCCATTTTCAGTTGAGTTTGTTTTGGTGGTGGTAGGTTTTTGGTTTTCACACAGTTTTGAAGCTGACATAAGCTACACTGAAAATCCTAAGTTAAAAACAGAGGTTTCTCCTTTATGTGGATGTTTAGTATTCTTCATCATTAAATTTGAAAGTACATTTCAGGAAGATATTACTTAATGCATAAAATGAGGTAAATTACTTGGTGTCCGTCAATTTATGGTCACTCAGATTAAGGAACAAGAACAGAACTGCATTTCCCAATCTCCAAATGCAACACTGTACCTACTGGAACACGTGGCCTCTGCCTTCTTTTCCATATTATTAGGATTCACAAAACTGGATTTGAAAATACTCCCCCAACACAGTACCTCACTACACATGGTGTAGTGCTTGCCAAAACATATTTACCACTAAATTGATTGCCTATGTAGTCACAGAAGTTTTGCATCTGACTTCAATTTTGTGATGTGCTTTATTTATGTTTAACTTTCTCTCAGCCAAAATGACAGCAACCATCTCAACAGTAAGCTTATATATGTTAATTTTGTGCTTCATAGAAGTTTTAAAACCTTAAGAATAACATAAAAATGCAACACAGTTTCCTCAAACTTTAAGATCCTATCTTCTGAGCTTGAGTTCAACACACAAGTAATTTTCTGAAAAAAAAAAATCTACAAGTAGCAAATGGATTAGAAATATTGTTTCAAAGGAAGCTTAAAAATTTAGCTCCTCTAGGAGCTTTCTTTGCCCTGCAGTATTTCTTTAGACAGGCTGTATCAAAGAAGAGTATTCTTTTCGACACAGTACTGCCATCGCTGCTTTTTTTTCGTTTTCCTTTTTAAATACGCCTGTGTCTGTATTATCACATTAAAGAATGCAAAATGTAAGAAATTCCATCATCAACTCTAAGCACGAAATACACAGCAGCTCTCCATTCCAAAGGGAGTTCATTATACAGCCTGGAATTCAGTCTTGTGCAAGTGCTGCCCTCCCACACAAATAAGCATTACCCAAATCCGAATAGCAATTAGCATCTCTAATATGCTCACAGACACAGAGGTAACAACGAAATCCTGCTACAAATGTGATTTTCAATTTCTTAATATCCTTCTATGACTGGCAACATTTCAATGCCACGAGCATGTCACCACTCTGTAGATGGATCACCTAAGATGAGGCCAAGTCACACGAGTGCTTTACACTGGACCCTGCCACTCCCTCCTGGCAAGAAAGCATCAACTTCTGGCCAGATGCATCAAACACCGAGGAAAAGGCCAAGAGAATGAAAATTAATGACTGCCCTTTATCCACTGACAGTAGGAGATCAACTATCAGTGTCACTAAGCTGCTGCAGTTCCATGTCCTGACCCGAATCCAGACTGTGCTGGATTTAGAGTAAGTTTAAATTAGAAGAGTTTGAAGCTGGCCTGTGGTACATGGAGCAAAAGACCCTAAATCCCAATAAATGGGGAAGGCTCAGCTTGCTTTCTGCTATTAATTACTGCTGGCAATGGTTGCTGCTTTAAAAGATGTCTCCTCAAGGATGACAAAGCCTTGATACAGGGACACTAACACAGGAACTTACAAGAAGACTAATATTATTTTCAGTGTGTAAACAAAAGGAAACAATGTCTTTTTAATCAGCACACTGACAGTACTGTCAGCAACCACCTTCTCCAAAGTTGCACACATGTTGTCATTTGCATGAATACACAACACACCAGCCAGCAAGAGACAGTGCTTGCTACATGCAGAAGCTGCTGTAGAATTATGCACTCAACAGCCCAAATTCCAAATACTTTTTTAAAAAACACACACACAGACTTTTGGAAGTTAGACTGCTCTGAGTATACCAACACTCTGTATTTTTCTCACTTATTTCTAGATTAAAGTATTCCATCAACAGTCTCCACAGCATTTTAAACCAAAAAATCCCTTAGATTGTGACTGACAGTCATTTCCAATTAACAGCCTCCAGCTCCAATATTTCTCATTCATGACCTCGCATTTTCTATTACTAAATATCCTTCCAGTTTTATTATTCTCCTCCTCAGTGAATTCAGTGGCTGATCTCCCTCATTTGTTTATCAGACCAGACTTGGATTCTGTTTCAAAATACTTAATGATACAACAAAATTAATATTCAGGATCTCTACTTGTGGTTTTTTATGCATTTTCTTTCAAAACCATCTAGTGCCATTTTCTTTCAATCTATTCTTTACCTATCTTAGAATTCTAGCAATCTTCTTAGCCTCATTTTCTCCAATAAACAGTAATTTTGTCAAAGTCCAGAAGCATGAGATATACCAGTCTTTCTAGGTCAAAACTGCAATTTTTCCCTTAACAAACTCCTACGAAAATGGTTGAACTCCGAGGAAATCCCATTCCTCATCTGTACTGCAGACTGTGTTCCTCAGTCACAGTAATTCTGAGTAATTCTATTAATTACTGCCCTTAGGGCAACCAAATCTGTCATTTAATAAAGAGAGAACCTGCATTTTTGATCTATTTTTAGCTCTCATTACAATCATAATGATTTAAATTTAAAGCAAAGCCTTGGCATGATTGAGCCAAACTTACCTTCTAAAATCAAGACCTATTTTTTCCCCTCAGTATTAAAATACTGTTACTAGGCTCTTGTTCAGTACATAAATGTATCTTGTATATCTCTTTCTACACTCAGAAGCACCTAGATTTGTCACCTGTTGAAATGCTCCACTAATTCTCCACCCTCATAAGAGGGTAGAATTCAGCTTCTGGTTAACTTCCACAATTTTAAGGTGTCTCCATGGGGTGAAATGACCAGTTCCCTGTGCTTCAAAACTGTCTTGGTTAAACTCTTATTATGAAGGTCAAGACACTCAGCTTGCATTAGATATTCAAATGTGCTCATTGTGACAACTCTGATCAGGCATCTGCAGCAGGTTCAGTGGTAACCCAGAAGTTTTCTTTAACAATCCTGTCATGTTTTTTTTTTTTTTTTAATCTGAACTCTGTAACATTTTTTTTATCTTTCAGATATTAGGAAAATAAAATGCTATTCCTCATATTTTATCTTGTATCTTTCCTAAGCAAAATGAATGCTTTCCTATATTTATGTTACAGTTAAGAAAGTTGTCCTAGTTCATCTGCTACACCAACATCTAATTTCATGAGAAGTCAGAAGGTTTCCAACAACCAGCCTCATGTTCTGAATCTTTAGTTCAAGATACCACTGCCCTGACTCAATGCTAGTACAGAAAAATAAATTACTTTCTTGTCTTATTGATCACCTCATATATCACAATGGAAGGGCTATGCTTGATTTTGATATTCATAACATCATTTCAGGTGGAAAAGACTTTTAGGATAATTGAGTCCAAATGTAAGTCTAACACTGCCAAGTCCACTACTAAACCATGTCCCGAAGTGTCACATCTACATGTCTTCTAAATACCTCCAGGCACTGATGAATTGATCTTCATCAATCGCTCTGCTTCTTTGAGAACAAAGAATTTCATTTCCACAAGATTAGTTGAGGTGCTATTCCAGATAATGAAGTAACCTTGTCAAGTCACCACTCTAAGTTAAAAGATACCACACAGCCTATACAGCTTTTCAGTCTCCATAATTTTTACTATTCATCAGTCTCCTCCACAGTTACCTCACTCAGCATCCAGACCTTATTCTTGCCTGCCACCACTCTCCTTTAAACTCTGAATGCAAGTTTCCCTTTTCATTTGCTTCCCTTGACAATGCAAGGTCCAGAGCAGTTATTTTGTGACTGTTATGGCCCTGAACATCATCAAAAGTGAGTGGCTGTGCAGATGATATTTACTACAGAAATATTCAATATGCCCAAAACTACAGCAACAAACACTGCAAGTTTTGATACCCAAAGGGTACCACAGCCAGGAGAAGAGATGTGACCACACTTTTCCACCTTACAAGGTTCTAAATTAACTGTCAGCTGGAAAAGCTCATATAGCCACTACTTTTAAGGGTTCAGTAAGAGCACAGAACAGCAGCAGCATCCAAACAAGCAAACAAAAAAAAAACCAAAAGAAAACGGCAAACAAATAATTAGGTCAAATAACGAACAGGGTAGTGAAAAATATAGAAACAATGTTGCATCACTATACAACTTTATGATATCCCCTCACCTGGAGAAGTTTTTTGATAAAGGAGACAACAGCAATACTAAGGACCATGGAAAAATATGGAAAAACGGGGACCAATAAGAAATGTGGAAACTACTATAATTTCTCCTAATAAAGTATTGCAGTTGAGACTGAGCTCGAACTTTAGCTTTTCCTATTTTGTAAATCAAAGATAAAGATGCTTTAATTAATTTTACAGATGGCAAATTCAAATCCAGTGTAAAACTACATTTTCTATCTTAAGTATTATTAGACTGTGAAACTGCTGGTAAAATGAAGAATTTAGCTAGGTTAAAATAGCATATCCAGTTACGGTGTTTTTCTTGTCTGTCTTCCAGGGTTTTAATGAAGTTAAGAGTGCAGTGGGGGTTTTGTTTCTTTATTTTTAGAAGGATATTAAACCTTATGGGTTAAATTTAGAGTTGTCTTGCAATCATTATTTGACTTACAACAAAGAGTAAATTAAACTGCAATTACTACATACTGAGGAGCTCTTATAGTGCATTATGACGTGATTTGTCTGATGTAAAACAAAAGAATTATTAACAAGCGTGAAAAAAATATTACCCAGTAACAACCTGTACACTAACAGATTAATTTTAAATATTAGATTATCTTTGTTTCACCCAAATTTTAATGATGCTAAGTGCATTTCTCAATTACTGATAGTAACACTGTTGAAAAACAACTGCATGGTATAATGTTCTGATTACTTTTTTTTAAAGATGCAAGATCAGTGAAATAAACTATATCTCGAGCTTGACAGAACTCATTAATTGTTTCATAATTTTTGCTGTTGTTGTTATTATTATTATTATTATTATTATCTTCATTATTTATTGCAGATAGATTTTCAAGTTTGCTTGATCTTCTTTGGCTCCATCCCTCTCCACAAACCTTTGTCTGAAAATATCTTGGAGGTTTAGGGCAAAATTCATGCCTGAAGCAACAGGCTAAAAAAAATTTATAAGAAAGAATAACAATTTAATTTAGCATTAGATGACAAGTAGTTAGGTTGCTTCTTTCCCAAGTAAGTGAACCATAATGTCTCTCATGGAGGGCCATAACAGAGCAGTCACAAAAAGAGTAACACAGCTTTGAAACAGGAGATCTGCTTAACTTGGAACCGATTTAGCCAGAGCGTATTCTGGGTGAATTCTGCCTGCATCACCAGCACAAGCCACAGCACGAACACAACTGCCATTCCTGCTCACAGAATAGTCAGCTCCAAGAGAAAGGGATGCCCTAGATATCTGTATAGTTCAACGTCATAAACTCAGTGTCATTCTTCCCTGACTGAACATAAGCCATCACGCTTCGTGGATGTGTCTGTAATCCCCCCTAGGAGAACCAGCAGCACGGAATGTACTGTTCCACTAAAAGTGGTCTGGGAGAAAGGAAAATAAATAAATAAGCCAGTAATCACTGATACTGGTTGCTGCTTGAAAGGCAGACATACATGCAGGCACACCCTTTATCTGCATCTCATTAGAACATTTTAGGACTACAATTGAATACTCTAAGATTAGTATTCACAGCACAAGCTACATAACAAGCATTTTAATGCATTAACTATTTATAAATAAACAAAAGAGCTTGCTTATAAGACAATCTGTCCAAATACTCAAATAGTTACATATGAATAATCAGTTAGGTAGCATTTTTCAAAGAGCCCAGAACTGTGACCATAAAACCTTGTGTGATGTCATGAGGCTTCAGAACTGTCAAGTATCAGGCCTGCTGCTCCACAGAATAGATTTCCTGTATAGTATCTCATCAGAACTGCTCCTTAAATACTTAAGGAAGGGACAAAAACCCTTCTTTCAGAGTTATGCCAGTGCTGTGAGCATAAATAAATGAGAAACCACCACCTAGAATAAGAATGCTTTCTTTGGCCATTCCAGTGATTTAGATTCAGATGAGGGATAATGTGTTCTGTCACACCTATTTATTAATTCCTCTACATTGACTCAATGACTGTAAAAGGAATATTTCAGGAGATGAAGAAGCAGCTAAGTGATATGGATGTGCCTTAGTAATAAATGCAAAAATACACCATCATCAGCCCCTCATTAAAAAAAAACCCAAACACAAAACCAGACATATTTTTATATCCAGTGGTTCTATACATTAGTCCAACAGTTTATGACATTCTATGCTGCCTCGCTTGACTCACAGTCCCCCAATCAAGAGAGACCTCTCCTGACTCAAAATTAGTAGTTAAACAAAATGAATGAGTTATCTGATAATACCCACCAGTCTGGCTATCAAAAGCTGAGAGCTCCCTTTCTGCTGTCAAAGTCCTAGCCAAAGCCTAGACATGGCCTCATTGCCTATACACGAGGGAAAACAGGGGAAATGGACAACATGGCAACATGGGATAATGAGGCCATCCTTCCTAGACCTTCCTTGCCCTGAGCTAGAATAGCTTTACCTAGAGACTAGGGACATGCTAAACAAACCAAAGTGCTTTTAATCCAAACTCAATTTATAAAAGTTTTATTTTTACACTCTCAAATGAAAATTCAAGCAACCATACAATATTTATGGGTTCTAATGCTGTGGAAAACAGGCAAGTATTAGTCTTATAATCCTAAATTTATTGGCCAATACAACTGTATAGGACAATTATTAAGATGCTGAGTGAGCAACAATTCACAGCTCCTGAACCCTCCAACTCTTTAATGTCCAAATGTATCATTCCTGCCATCTCACCTCCTCTTCCTCTCCTACCTAAATGCACAAAATAAAACCATGAATTAGGCATCTGCTTTTTAGAAATTTAAGAGGAATGCTATATAGAGTGCTTAACACATATGAATTGCTCCTTTCAGCAGTCATCAGAAAGGCACTTTATACATTTTAATCCTGAACCATTTATGTGATCTTTGTATACTTTCGCATAAGCTTCTGACATTATGTTATCATTACACATTTCAAAGTTAAACTGCAGGTTCCTAACAACTACTAGTACTGCAGTTTATAACAGCTAATTATTTAGAGCTTTTAATCTTGACTGGGAGTAATATCTTTCAATAACTTTCACAACTTTAGTTTCCAGACAAAATATATACTATCTCCACTTAAATATATTCTTCCAAGTAAAGTCAGTGAAATAAATTCCACATGGATTGCAGCCTCATTCTCAACCAAAATTCTTCCATCTACAGATGCAGATGCACAAAATTAGTGAACTTGTTTTCCCCTAAAGAATAGTTAAAATAATTATGAAGAGGGACCAAAAGGGACAATGGCACGTAAACAAAAACTGTGTTTTTCCCCCCATGACCTTAAAAACTTATCATAAAAACACAGTGTGGAGACTGGAAGACTGGACTAAGAACAATCACTTTAATCTTTAAAGTAAGGTTCTTCGTTCCAAATCTCTTCTTTAAGTGTCACTCCATTTTGACTATTTCATGCAATTAATAATAGAAAAACCCTTACAAATACTTCTTTGAGACAGTCAATGAAAATAACACAAATGTCTGAAGAATGGCTGTCCTATACACACAAGTGATGTGTAATTACCAGTTGAGGCTTTGCCCATTGCTGATAGTTACATAAGCACAATTGAATCAAGCTCATTTAACTTGGAATCAAATAACTTGGGTTAAGCCCAGTCATTCACAAAACCTGTCACTCCTATAAAAAAATCCATTTGGTCCTGAAAAATCTATTCAGCATATGCCCAACTGTGTAATATTTCCATCCTTTAAAATTTCCCACCACTGAAACATGCCACAGAGAAAGGAATACACAACACTACCAACGAATGGTTGTGATTCACATTTATGTATATTTCTTAAGATAAGTGGGGAGAGGAAGAAGGAAAAGAAGGTGTGGTTTCAAAGCAGCCAGATGATTCTTGTGTGGGTTCTTCACCCTATCCTATGATTAGGACGCCAACATTCCTTCCTTACTCCAAGACCAGAAACATGTATTAACCCTAAACATGATTCAATGACAAGACACTCAAAATACAATTTGTAATAGTTCACTTTCTCAGTAGCTGCCTGGGTCAGAAGGCAAGGTGCCCAGGAAGAGAGTATTCATACCTTGAGAAACATTTATTTCCTCATAAATGCTTTGTTGTGACTAATAGCCCTTAATTTTCCTGCTAACACCATTTCTGAAGATGGCTGAAAATCTCAACACCCTACATTTTTGTCCCCCTCCTCTAAATTAGGGAAGAATTCACTATCAATTTTGCAAACCTCCATTACAGGAACTTTCCCCTACTAGGCAGAAAATTTCACATCCATGAGAACCTAGTCATGTAATTTGTACAATCTGAAAATTCATCTATGGCTTGTTTCTCATACCCAACAGCTTCCTTGAAGTTCAGTTCTACATTAATATCTTTGCTCCCAGGAGCCAAGCTTTCCATTGCAAACCCAGGACACTCCACATCTGCTTTCATGACAACCTGGTCTCTTGTTCTTAATAATGAATTCTCAAGTGTATAGATTTGGGATTTAATTGGATTAGTACTAGTCTCCAATCTTCTCTGTCCTCCTTCATTCTCATTATTATCTCAACTTCTTCTCCTCTCTCTCAGGGATAATAGTTTTTCCAGGAACCCATTCAAGTATCTTTTCTTTAAGCCTTTACAGACATGCAACCTTTTTGCTTCCTTGCCATGTAATTCTGGGCTAGTACCTTTTACCTCCTAATTTCTAAAACAAACAAACAATTGTTTAGCAGTTTTCTCCTTTTTTTTTTAAGTGTTGTTCTTTAGCAGTGATTATTTTTTCACAATTTACTCTGGACCAAATGATTTTGGATAACTTCTCATATTAGGAATTTACCATTTCTCAGTTATGCATGTCATCTTCATCTCATAATGTAAAGGATCAAAGAGTAAGGAAAGAAAAATTATTGAGCCATGGAAATCAGAAATGTCAACCTTGTTTTCATTACATTTCTAGAAAAATTATCTTAAAATATACTGAGTAGATTTCCTTCAAGTAAGGATCACAAATATGTTTCTGAAAAGGCTGCAACTGCCAAAAAAAGAGAGACATTTTCTTCAATTTCTACAAAAAGCTGAACTAAAAAAAAACTAGTAAGCTATCATAAGTTTGATAATATAGCAACTAAATCAAAATAATTATATACTCTATATATAGATATATTGATTTATTGATTGATACATTCAAGATAAATCAAACTTATTTGATTAATAAACAATCAAAAAATGCCTATCAGTTTTATCATACAATTAAGTGTACATTTACTATTTTTATTTTGTATTAGGATAACAACAAAAAGTTAATTACTTAGGCAACAGGCCTTTCTTTTAATGTAAATGTAATTTGCTAACCATGAAAGAAAAAACAACTTCACAGATGTACCTATTTTGTTACAAACACGTTAGACAACTAGCAGCAATTCTCAAAGAGCTGTTTTATTCTGCATCTACTTATTCACATTTAGATATCTGCAAGCCATCAAATTTGCATGAATATTTTTCAAATTTAATAGCCTTTGGCAAGAACTACCTGTTCTGCATTTTTTAAAATAGCTACCTTAACATAATTGAACAGCCATAGTATTATTATCATATTTATTATTTTTCACTAAAACTGCATGTGTACAGATGTGAAAGATAAAAATGGTACTCACAGAAATGTAGGAAAATAACTTACTCCCCTTAATAGGTTCCATTTAGTGCAGGTCACAATTCACCACCATAAAATCTAATCCTGTTTGATTGCATTGATTTGAATTATTCCATAGACATTTTTAAGCTTTTTATTATTCTTAGTGGTGGCAGTCTTTCCTTCAGAACTGGTGTCTCATTACTTTACCCTGCCTGAACAGTCAGCTCCACTCATTAGAACAAGCATCTGCTACAAACAGTATTAATGAGATCCATATGAAGGGATACAACCAGCCATTACCCACCTGGGCTAATCATTTTACAGTACAAGGCTGATAATGCAGAGTCATCCAGCAATGCCTTCAACATGCTCTTACAATTACCTTACTCACACAGTAAATACTATTTTAGAACAGGGCACTGCAAAACTGGGAGAAATTTGTAAAGATGTATCTACTTTGTAGCTACTGTTAACATACAACATATATTTCATCTCAACAAAGCCAAAAGGCATGATTTTACTAGTGGGAAATTTGCTCTTTGGCTTATGAATAGATTAGCATTAAAATTATTTATACAACACCAACAGTTTGACTATTGTTCCAATAAATACTGAGAATTTACAACAAGCCAGTCAGAATAGCTGCAGAACTCAGTGACTTTTATTTAAACAATAATAATTTAAAGCAGTATGATTTTAGAGGTGGTTTTCTTCAAAACAGCATGAGTTTGCATACAGCATTTACATACCAAGTAGCTGGTACAAAGGAAATATTTCACCAAAGAGTGCCGATGCTAAATGAGCTTCACAGATATTTTAACTTAAAGTTCATTTCTCTAAACCTAAGATACAAATACACACATCTTTATACATTGGCATTTACAAACACGAGGGGAGAAGCATTTGTTCACACTGCATTTTTCCTTTTGGGACAAACACGCTCCAGAAGGAACACTGGAGCAGAACCAGGAGGTGTGCCCTGCTGATACTGGCTGATGCAACAAGGGCCCTGGAAACCAGGCACAGAACAAGCAAGAGCACAGTGAAGGCTCAGACTCTTCAAACCACAACAGACTAGGCTAAGCAAGGCTAAGTCAGAAGATTTTGAACTCAGAGCTCCAAGAGAATGGAGGAGGTTTGAGTTTTGACCCAAACCAGACTCAGAATGCACACACTTAAAAAAAAAAGTAAGACACTACTACTCTGGTAAATGCCCACAAGATATTTTATAGAATCACTATGAAATAATTTAACTAATCAATTTCACATTGTTAGACAACATTATTTGAGAAATAATGTCCTTTTATTTAGGGAAATACTTTCTCTTTTCCTAAAATTATGGGTAGAAAAAGACAACAATGCTAAGAAACCAAAAAAAACATGCACAGTTCTGCCACTGGAAAAAAGCCCCAAACAATGGGGAAAGGGAAAAAAAATAACAACCACAAAAACCAAAACCAACAGCTCTTAAAACAGAGGAAAGAGGTTCAGCTCCAATCAGAATCTAGGATTAGCAAATGCTTTTGAAGAAAAGTAGAAGTCCTTAGTCACTGACACTGCATATCAGTTAAGAGAATGTATTAAAAAATGCTTCAGTCATGAAACCTCTAGGAAAAACTACTGCTAAGAAATCAAATACAGGTAGTTAACAAATAGTGACATTTAAGAAGTCTGGCTAAGTGAGCAAATGTTGCTTTTAACTAAAATAGAACTGTTTTATTTCAGTGAGAAAGTATAACAAAGTTATTAGCTATGCATCTGCTTTTCTTTAAGTCCAACAGGGTCAACAAAAGAGCAGTGCTTTTTTAAGCAGAGAGAGAAAAAAACAACAAAAGAGAAAAGCATGCAAGCCTAATAATATTCTAATAGGCAAGGTCTAGACTAATGCACCTAAACCACTTTTAACAGAATAGCTTCAGAGATATTTGATGACAGGGGTTCCATCTCCAGATAATGTAAGCAGGGGATCCATAAATGGGTCTCCACTAACTGATGTCTTAATATTAAATTCAAGAAGGTCACGCCTGTCAACACAAGCATTCAGAATAATTAATGAAAATCTGTTTAATTGCATATGGAGTCTGGATCACTGGAGAACAACTAAATAATTCGAAGCATGTCCAATGTAAAAATGATCATAATTTTTCATTGTTGATTAGGATACATATCATGCAAAGTGTCTAAATGTCCAAATAATAGATCAGGTTTTCATCTTTAATCTCTCTTTCATATTACTTAAGGTGATTTTAACACTGGACCTCTGTAGACCCATTTTCTTCTCTGAATATACCTATCAGTCTGTGTACCTTCATAATCTATTACCAGTTATTATGTTTTGAAAAAATTGAAGGAGCTATTTAGTTCCTTCAGTTTTGTTTTTCCTCCATTCTGTTTTCCCACCATTCTAAAACTAAAAACAGAGGATAGAATGTTCAAAATACTGAAAATTTCAACAAGAAATTACATGCATACTTCAATTTCCTTCACAAAATGCAGTCTTCCAGGTACACTACTACATTCTGTATAATTGCTTTAATACTCAGAACATGGGCATCCCATCCACACATTTGAGTAAGAAAATGAGAATATTACATTAAGACATCAATTTTCCAAATTAATAACATAGGATATGACAAAGACTCTTCAGGTCAGTTTAAGCTGGCTGACTTCATTTGTTCAGGGTCAGCAGCTTTGGAATGCCCTATGCCCTGTACTGCTCTGAGAATATGCCTTGACCTCCCAAAACCCCACTGCTGTAACTTCCTACCCTGAGAACACCTGCACTGCAATATCCAAGGGCTTGTGCATACAGCCAGTTTTAGTAAACCAATTATTCCCACACATTTCTTAATGCTAGGACTCCATACTGACTGCAAGCTTACTTTGACTTTTCACACCATGCTCAGCCCAAGCTAATAGACCCTTGAAGCACAAACTCCACAGAGGAGAAACACTTGAAGGGTCTGGGTTTTTTTTATACAAGACAGCTTAGTTCTGGCTGAATTGTGCTGAATCCTGACTGACTTCATGTGGAGCCACTTGGCAATTCTCTTAAGACATCCAATTCCCCATATTCTACAGGATTTTCATTAACTACTATATTCAATTATTAAAGATAACAACCTAGCAAAATAAAGAACTCAGGAAAAACTTTAGAATATGTCCAATAAGTCAAATTAGGATGTAGTTTGTTATTAACAAAAGGCACCCCTGCAATGAATGTAAGAGAACTGGTGAGGGAAGATAAAATTATTGACTCTTTAGCTGACATGAACTACATGTTTGAACAAAGGATCACAGGATGAATTTTAAAAAGGACCCCTACAAAATTTCTGATACTACCTAGCTTCTGAAGGATCAATTAGAAGTTCTAATTTTGCTTATAAATAAAGTCTTCACCTTAGCAACCTCTCACTGCTATGTAAGATTATTCTAAGACTTGGTGGCAAGTCATGACTGACAGACAGGCAAGGGTTATGGAGAATAAGGGTACCTGCCTTTAACAGTCAGTGTGTAAAACAGCTGCTAGAAAGAAACTTGGCCACAAACTTCAGCAAATGTTGGGTACCAAGACAGAATAAAAATTAATCTCTGAAGCCAGTTTTGTTGCTGTGCTTTGTCCTGTGTACAAGCAAATTCACTTTCCTGAGAAAATACAAACTGTCTACCGAATTTACTGTGTTTTGCTTTTTCATTTAAAATTAACTTACCGGGTGCCGTCTGCTTTCCAGCTAACTTTGTATGGCTTCTGCTCCAAAAATTTAATATTTTGCTTGTCCATGGAAACAGGCTGTGCTCCGGGGAATCCAGTCCTAATAAAAAGAACAATGTTTATTAATGGTTCCGCAATAAATAGTCACACAAGTAAATACATTTTTCACATCAGACTCAAGTCACACCTCGTACCAGACTTGCTGCAAGGTTAACTCTGAGTTAGAACATCTTCTCCAATAAACTATTTTGCAATAGAAGTCAAAACCCTATCTCATAAGAACAAAGTTATTTGCTTATGACAAAACACTAAATTATGTGGAACTTCAAAGTTTTAACTTCGCAGAAAGAGATATTTAAATTTAAAATTACAGGCACGATAAGCATCAACAAGTTAGGAAGCAGTGCGGATCACCAACTTTGGAGTGGAAAAGTTCAGAATCATAGACACTAAAACCAATATTTTCGTTAGCATTGGACACAAATCCAAGTTGGCTATAAAAACAAGTATTATACTCTCCATACTTAAGTGTAATAGCAATGGTATAAATAAATCTACTGCTTGAGAAAGAACTAAGCTTTACACAAATAGCTGGACTAGGCTACATCTGGAATTTGAACAACAACATTTTGTTATCTCAGTGGAAAAGTAATTCTAGAACCTTGTTTCTTAACATCAAAAACTGATCATTTTATTTCATAGTACAGTGCAAGACTTTCACTGCCAAGTGTGTTTGAGGCTTTTTTTTTTTTTCTAAACAATCCATGGTCACCTTTTCCTCATTTTCACAATGAGAAGTTTCATTCTGCAAAATACAACACTTATTTCTAGATAGTATAACTAAATAAGTTCTAAATATTTTCATACCCTTCCCATCCACAGAACTGCTGACATTTTTGCTGTATTCCTCCTAATTTTGGTTGCGTTGTCACCTGGGTCACACATTTAACTGTTATTCCTTCCAAGAAAATTGCACCCTAAATTAAAAAAAAAAAATTAAAATTTAGTATTAAAGCCCTCATAAAATCAAATCAGAATATGTCAATACAAGATTAAGACTGTTTTCACAACCCTCTAGAGCAATATTAGCTTAAACATTCCTTAAGGATTCACCCCCAAATGTCAAGATACATTAGCTGAGCTTTGCCAGGAAACTCACAGGTGAGCCATATTATAAACCCAGGAACTACATGAGTTATTTACGAGGAAAACATATAATTTAAAAAAGGCAATAGTGATAAGGCAAAAGGAAGGGATAGCTAGTACTTAGAGGCTTACACTACTTAGCTAATACTCTCAGGAGCATTGATCTAGGACAAACTTAACAAAAGAGAAAATATAAACAGCAGATTTGTAACAAAATATTTGTGTAAATATATTTTTATACTTTATTCTCAATCTAAACCAGGTTATTAGAGTGGAACTGCTATCCTGAAAGCCCCAGAAAAGCCTATGTAGAGATCAAAAAAATCAATTTGGTAATAAAACTCTAAAATAACTTGTACATTCTACAAAAAATTTGATGCCAAGAGGAATAAAAACAAATCTTGCATTACAGAACACATGAAAGCCATCAGGTCTACAAAGCTACCAAATTAAAGATTTCTATGGAGATCTCAAATCAACCAGACTTAATTCAACAGAATGTCAAATAAATTTTCAATGCACACAAAGAAGATGAAACCATGACTATTCACCTACTGAACCCTGCATGTGAAGATTCAAGTATCTCACATCTGTTCTCTAAAACACCTGAAACTAGCTTTAACAAATCCAGCTGTATACCACTAATGAAAGGAGCAGTATTTTTCTTCTCTGCATTTCCACACATTGTGGCACTCCTGTGTTATACACTTGAGCAAATCTAGGAACTAATTTGGCAAAAATAACATCATAAATTGGTAATCTTCTGCCAAAACAGTATCCTAAGCTAGCTGACCATAGGATAACTCAGTACTAGGACAGCACAAGGGAAGCAAAAGGGAAAGCAGGGAAAAGCAGAACCACAGTTTTCAGTACAGCCTGCAGTTAGTTAAGATTGGCTCAGTCACATCACCAAATCACATTCTGAGAACAGAACATCCTAAAGAAATATACTGGTTTATAACCTTAACTACCTTGAGCTCCACAGACCAAATCACATTCTGAGAACAGAACATCCTAAAGAAATATACTGGTTCATAACCTTAACTACCTTGAGCTCCACAGACTTTCTGTGTGTCACTCACCCCATACAATTTACAGGGGCACCAGCCGGTGCCACAGCACGCAGGAGAGTGGGCGAGAGAGGCAGACAGCTACTCGTGCCTGGCCAGCAGCACATTGTCTGAATTCTGATAAGTGGTGAAGAGCACCAGGAAACAAAGGAAGATGGTCCTGCCTTGCTTCTGTGAATAATGGCAGAGTGGAATGGCAGTACGACTGCTAAGATTGAAATAACAGGCAGGAAACAGGAAAGATTTTCCAGAAAAGAAAAATTAATAAACACAAAATTCATACTTGAAAGTGTTTCTTGCAGATTATCTGCTTCAAGTATAATCACTAAGGCACAGCACTATGAAAACAATGTGAGTCACTTGGGTATTCGTGCTTGGCTAACTTAGCACTCCAGGTTTCATGAGGACATTCCTTGGATAAGGTGCTAAAACTGAGCCAGACCCGTGCAGTTTTTATCCTGCTGTTCAGATACCAATGCCTTTGGAAACAGGACACTGGAGACCATGGTGCAGAGACTCCAGAGAACTCAGATCACCAGGAGCACACTGACTCCTCAGCACTGATACTAAACCAAGAGTTATAAGCCCTAAAGGATCCAAGGAAACTACATGCACTGGTATCTACACTGTGCACAACCTTCACACCATCTGTACTAATCCATCTTGCCCCACTTGCCATGAATTTTTCTACCCATCACTTCAGCTGAAGGAGAAGTGGCAATGTTGATCATCCTGTGTTGGTTCATATCCTAAACACCATCTGGAGGAGTGGGTGAGTGGGAACAGCCCCAAACACACACCTTCCTGACCCTAGCGACTATCGCCAGGCCTGGGTGAGAGCTGTCTTCAGCTACTCAGACTTGACTGCACGCCAATATGCTCAGAGCCTGCCTCCCAGAAGGCAAGAAACATTCCAAAACATGTCAGGAAGAGGTATCTACTAAAATGAAGGAAGTGAGAGACAGAGAGTTACACTTACCAGCTTAGATTTAATACCTACAAACACAGGACCAAATCACAGTAACTGCCTCTTGGCATGTACAAGCAAAAAAGAAAACAAAATCATACTGACTGTCACTCAATAGCAAAGGTGTTCCACTAAACATTTGGTTTTCATAATGAAACAGGCTTCACAGAATTGGCATTGCATGCATTTGCCTTGGTTTGTCTTTTGTTTGCTTATCTGGTCCTCATAGAGGAACTCAGAAAACATGGGGCAGATGTAACTTCCATACACCAGAAGTGTAACCTGTTTCAAAACCAAGTTCATAGGAGTTAGTGTTTCATTAACAAAATGAAAGAATCTGCAGGGTCTGGTTTAGGCATAAAATAATCAATTTATTTCCACTAAACTTCCTATTAGCATTCTTATTTTTGTGACATCTCTGACTTTAGTAATAGGGATATAGACTGGGATGGTAGTTTAAGAGTCAGTGTTATCTTTCATTTTAAAAATGGGCTGGAAATAACACTGTGCAATTCAGCATAAACAAAGTTCTACACTTAATAATGGATAAGAAATTATACAAACACACACTGGTAGATAATTAGAGAAAAAGACATGGAAGCAGCAAGAGACCAAAAGCTGAATTAGTATTGTTCTGCCTTGTGAAAAGCAATTATGTTGAGATATATAAACAGAAGTATTAGCCTTAAGACATGTGAAATTAATTTCTCCCTATTAAGCCTTACTAGGATGGCCTCAACTAGAGGCTTGCATTCAATTACAGGCACCACAGCATCAGGAAAACATGAGTCAACATGACAGAATACAAAGAATAACAAGAAAGGTCAGTAGTACCAAAAAAAAAAAATAGACTATAAGGGAAAAGTGAGCTAATAAGCATTTAACATGGAGAAGGAAATGATACTCATATTCAAGCACATAAAATGGTGCTGCCAAATAAAAAAAATAGTATTTTTCCCATATTCTTCAATATGCCCAGAGGCAGAACAATAAATGCAAGGGTTAAACTTTGCAAAAGAGAGTTGGTTAGGCAGAAAAAACCCAAGTCACTAATATTTAGAATAATTGTACTGTGATAGTTAACTAATAAATATTATCCTCATTACATCAAATCAGTTTAATTGCTTCCTTCTGTTTCACAGATGACCACAAGACACCTGCACTCAAAATCATTACAAAAATCATTAACAGCCACCATCTCTTCCAGACTGTTTAAGATGTCACCATTCATTTCAGAAGCACTGCATCTCACACCCCATAAAATGCAACTTACATGGGACTAGAAGAGACAACATTCCTTAATAAACAGTAAAAGTTCCAATTGACCCATGAAAGGTTTGTAGGTTCTGGCTCAGAATTACAACTTTTTGTCCGATTTGCAAAATGAAATATTTTTTCCTGAAGTGAGATTCTAAGTGTCAGTTAATAATGTTGTTTTGATGCTACAATCAATACTGCATGCACTGACAAAGTCAAAACTTGTTTGGATTTCCTGTGTGGCACCTCAGACTGCAACAAGCATATTTCCTGGTACCTGTCAACTTCCTTCAGGTGATGACAAAGGAAACTCTAATGGCTTTATGTTCTAATGATTCTTAACACTTTCTGTAGTGTAGGAAAGAAAGCCTGTCAAGATTTTTTGACATCAAAATATGGAAGTTTTAATGAAAAATGCTGCAGTAAAGTTTCTCACATCAGAGTTTCTGAAATGGACAGCATATTAACTTCATTTCACAGGCTAGCTAGCAGTTGCTTCTGACTATTCATTATCCTAGCAAGATGCCTGGGAGCTGTCTCCTCCTCTGTTACTAAACTTTTCTTCAGTCTCCACAAAGATTTGGATCAAAATGAGAAAAATTCAGAACACTGCTATCACTACAGCTACCTCTAGTTTTACACTGCCTACCCCTAGGCTTTTAGGAAAGAGATGAATTATAAAGGTGGAAACATCTGCCACAGGAAACCAACATAATACTGAAAATGTAGTCCTTTAGACAGTAAAACAAGAATATCTCAGCAAGAGGTATTTACCTGATACTCACTCCCCCTGTAGACCGCATATTTACAAGGAATCACAAATATCCATCTCTACTGAGTTAAGAAGCAGTCCCATCTGCCAGCCAAGAACCATGGTAAAGAATTCTGCCCGTTCCTCCTCTTCGTGTCAAAGAATGTTCCTTCAGAGCTGCAAAACTGAATTATACGAATATGCATATTAACTAGATGATTCTTCCTTTCACAAATTCTCTAACTCATAATTAACTTTTAGTTATTAATATGCTTATTCGTATAATTTAGCTTCTAGCTTTCAACAAAACTATGGTGGCAGACAAGAAAAAGCCTGGGAAGCCAATATCATTCCTGTTAAATAGACCAGTTGAGCTTTATACTTGATGAGAAGAGGCTGTCATTGTAATTCATCCTAACACTTCAGTTCCTAATGCATCAGAAGGCACATCAAAAAAACTTTAAGGTTCCAGCCCCCTGAAAATATTTAGACATCAATGTTTTACTGCAAGGCTAATGGAGGAAGCCGTGATACCCCACGAATATACTTTTACTATGTCTTTACAGTGTGGGAAACTTTTTATTCCAGATGAGGGATAATTTGAAAATTTTCAAAGTTCATCTTGTTTCTTTAGACTGGATTTTGTACTCCTGTCAGGTTAACATTTTCCATATTCCACCTGTAAACCTTGTTGAGCAGTGGCAGTAACAACAAAATGCTTTTTTGCAGCCTATTTCAATATGAGGATTTCCAAGTCTTTGCAAACAAACACACCTCAGCACACAAGTAAAATAATTCAGTATTATTAAAAAAAAAAACTATTTTTGCACTCAGCAATAGTCTAGCTTACTTTATTTGCAAATAAAAAAAAAAAGTGAGTCAGAAATTTGAAGAGAACTGAGTCATTAGTCTTCAGATTATACAAATATATTCTTTGTATTTGCGTATTAGTTCCATATCATGGTAACTACAGTAACTCATTTAATCAGAATTATGCAGCTGTATGTCAGAAATCACAGTAAGTGATCAGCTATATCTCTTACAAAGCTAAAACAGCTTTGAACACATTATGACCTCAAAGCTGCCTTAGGTTTTTTAAGCTCGTATTGCTTTTTGCTAATCCAATTTTCAATCCCACAAAATTTCCCAAAGAAAGACTACTTACCAAAATGAGCATTGAATTTTAAAAATTTTGAATTTCATCCACATGACTA
Source organism: Vidua chalybeata (assembly GCF_026979565.1). Taxonomy (NCBI): domain Eukaryota; kingdom Metazoa; phylum Chordata; class Aves; order Passeriformes; family Viduidae; genus Vidua; species Vidua chalybeata. The sequence goes on along the minus strand of NC_071532.1, from coordinate 77,520,318 downwards.
CAAAAAACAAGAGCTGTTTCCATCCAACTCTGATAACATTTCATCTCCAAAGACAGACTGAATAATTCAAAAGCACTTTACTGTCTCAAAAAATTGTTATATTAGAAATTTTTTAAATCATTTTTACAACTAGAATATTTGAGGTATTGAATATTAAAGAGCATGGTTCACATAGGAAATACAAAAAAGTTTACAATGTGTCCACAACTTTTTCCAGTTACAGACAATGCTTCCTGTCCCCATTTACAAGAGCAGTGACACATGTATAACATGTATGATGAGGTAACTGATGGGTATGAGGTTATGAAATTATGTTTAGCAATTTGAGTACTAAATTCCAAATCAAAATTACCAGTTTTAGGCGTTCTTTTCTCCTCTTGCCAAAGGAAGAGCTTGATGATCCAGGTTCGGATTCTGGGCCTCCAGTTTTACCATTATCATCATCCTCCTCTTCATCTTCATCAAAGCACCATTCTGGAAGCTCTGGTGGTGCTGGTGCATCATCTTCATCACCATAACGACGAAATAGTTCCTTCAAATAGTCACCTTTATAAATACCTGGAGGTCTGGCCTGAGCAAAAGTAGCCACAGCAGCCTCAATACTGTCAAAAAAAAAAATTAAAATCACTCTGGATGCTTAATTTACATGTCTTAGTCATGTCATGCTTTACCAAACATAAGAATTATTAGGACTGAGAATCAATACAAATTCTGAAGTGGTAATTGCAAAAACATTCCTTATATTTGAAAGTCCATGCTTAGATCAGTCAGGTAGCAGTTGCTCTTGCACTAGATTCTGTATAATTTTGTAGGCACTGCAAATGTTCTCAAGTAACTGCAGCTGCTTTCAGTCCTTATTGCAGCTCCTAGTGGTCTGCTGATCACTCTTTTATCACAGATAAAACTTTTTTTATTGCTACAGAGAAGCAATGGGTGACATGCAGGTAAATACCTGAGGACTGCATGAACACAAAAAAAAGACCAAAGAAACATATCAACAAACTTAATGGAGAAAAATGCAAATGTTTAAATTCAAATATGGTTACATTTTTCTCTGCTAAGAGAAAAAGTCTTTCCTCTCATTAGTGGTTTTGCCATCATACTGGGAAAAGCCACCCTAACCTTTTTTAATTAATTCTCTTTCCAGAAGTTTCTCATAAAAAGACTGTAGTTCAGAAGCCTTTTACTGTGCACCTAATACTTAATCTTGCTCAAATAAATTGGAGGCTGGACCACAAAAAAATTAGAAACCAAAACTAACAGTCATGCATCTTTACCAGCCAAGGGGAAAACTCTCCTAAACATACAACAGTGAGCACAACACAAGGGTTTTATTGCTGCCATTTTCACAGATCGTATGAAAATATTTAACTAAAAACATTGGATATAATTCTGTCCTCCATTTATCATGGCTATGAAGAGCAGTAAGGCTCCAAGAATCAACATTTTAAAATCTTACTATATAGGGGAGACAAAAAACCACAAAAATAGAGAGATGTCCCTGTTAGGCTTCTTGACAAGCACATGTCTTAAAACTGGAACAAAAGCACATACTATACCATGTAACTTTTTTTTCCAGATATTTAATTCAAATTGTTTTTTTGTCTGACCTGTACAGTATAGAATAGAACCTGAGAACTTTAAGAGGTAAATTTTCCAGAATAGACAGAAATGGTGTCTAAGAACCAGTAAAGTTGATTCACTCCTCTGATCTTTGTAAGAGGAGAAAACAAGACGCTATCCAGAGTGACACTATCACATGGTATCACTTCAAAAATGACAGTTTAAGAGTCTGAGTTACGTAGAAGGACCTTTTTTCCCCATTCTGTTTTCTAAGACTCCTAATTTCTTTCAAACAAGACATTTTTTACTTTGCTATCTTTCTTAAATTGTTTCACATCTTCCGTAATGAATGCCACTGAAAGGACAAAACAAACCAAAAGTTATGGGGCCTGGAAAATGCTCTTTTTTTGTTTTTTTTTTTTTCTGGTGATATTAGAAGAACTCTATAATCTTCTGGAATAAATGGCAATAAAAGCCAAAAGGGGTGGCACAAATTTCAAATATAGAACCCTAGCTGAAAAAACCCAAGGTTTCCAGGTTCTAGAAACACAGCAGTCTTTGGGAAAAATGAGTTGTTGAAAAGAGAATCAAGTAAGGTTTCTGACCTTACTGGTCAGAAAGCTGAAGACCTTTCAGGCCTTTCTCTAAACTAGCTATAAAATATATCCCACTGTACACAATACAGCAGCAACACTCTTACATCATAAGCTTACGGAATGAATACGGATGGATTTTTCCATCAGGAAGATCTTATTTCCTCATTAGCAAGAAACAGTGCCTTGTTTTAAAGAATGAAACAGCAAATTAGATTTATCTTGATACAATACTCAGCATTAATCAGCATCTTGCCAAAATTGTTTCTTTCACTGTGGACATTTTTTCCTACCAGGGGACATCTGGATGTTCTATTAAAATAATCGGACAGAGATTAACAAACTTGAAAATTAAATTAACTACCCAAAGCAAAAAAAAAATTAGACATGGCTGTTGAGTTTTAAGGCTTTTCCCACCAAGGTTTGAAAACAGAGAAGTGACATAAAAGTAGGAGATCCAAAGAGATTCAAGTCCCTTTCATCTTCAGAACAAAGGATCAATTCTAAGTCTAATTATTGCATGCTACTTTAAAATTGTTTGATTAAAAGCCTACAAATTTTCTAATTCATAGGAAAAACAAGAATCATACTATAAAGCCATTTGTGTCTGTATCTACTTCCTATACACAGTTAGGATCCTGCAAAGATTCAGCCACCCATTACTAAAGGTTTTCCATCTCCATTACTCCAATATCTTTATTCCAGGTTTACTAACAGACAGGAACAACCTAGTTCTTTGCAAACAGCTTGCACATGTATGCTAAGCATAATAACTGTATATCCAGTCACAAGAAAATCCTGCAACAGGAGCAGAATTTTCTTCACTTAAAGGACCACACATAAGAAATATCATCAGAATGTTTAACAGGCTTGTCAAGAAACATGACTTTCACAAGACTCTGTCAAGAAGGAAACAGTGTTTTGTAAATACTACAAAACAAAAGTTATGCATAAGTTATGTTCAACAGGATGGTACAGGCATTGTTTGGATTTGGGGTTTCTTTTAAAACTAATGTTATCTAAAAAAGATAATTACTCCACATGAAGGAACCAATGTTTTTAAAAGATGGAAAAAACAGGTGAGTGTGTATAGAAGTATGCTGTAGACTTTAGTCAAAAAACAAGCTGGAAACAAAGGCTTTGTTTGCCCCCAGTCCTTCAGAAGCATGAATGTTACTCTGTTGTTGCTCTAGTTAATCTCTTCAGATTTCAAAAAAGCCCAAAAAACCTACACACAATGCCTACATGAAAAAGATAAAAATGTATGGAAGAAAATCTTTCAGGAATCTCTGAACTCTACATTCTTACTTAAAATGTGGGACATGTCATGGGAAAGAGACATAATATGACACATACACTGCTAAAGGCCCACACACAGCAGGTACAGCTGACTTTTGACCTACCAGACCTGGAATTCTTGACTGCAACAGGCTAAGCTACCAAAGGACGATAAAAATAATGTTAATATGGGCTGTTTACTCAAGATTATTACGCAGCTATAAAACAAGCAATAGTGAATGCATTAGCATAGCTGTCAGGACAATGAGTGAAATATACTGAAGAACCCTTTGGCCACATTCCACAAATCCCCAGGAACTAACATACAAAGTTACCTCCAGTCCATCTTCTCGACCAAAAAGGCACAGATCAAAAATCCAGTTCTATTGAAACCATGTGTACAATGGACACCTAGAAAAGACAAGAAAAGGGCATAATCACTTACAAGTGGTTTAACAAACATATTTAGTATCAAAAGTGTGGCTTTAGATCCTTCCATCTTCATCTGTAACATTAAAAAGTTATCTCCCTTCCCATCACGGCAGTACAGACCACATAAGGCACATAAGCCTAAAAGGCAATTTATTACATTCTTTCTGCAAATTAGCAGGAGCAGGGGTATAGGACATTTCATCACAATCAAGAGCACTAACTTAATGTGACTGAAACATGGCTAATACAGATAAGATTCACAAATCTGCTCAAATGCTTGTCAGAAGGCAATATAATCAAATTCATTAACTGAGCTTTTACTGGATTCAACAAGCATGACATTTCATTTCATACCATCAGGCAAAAAAATCATATTCATATTACCTTTCCTCAAAACTGAAAGGGGTGCCAATAGACCATAATTCTATCTCAAATTCACTACAACCATGCTAAGACCAGACTTATTAATTTTGAAAAAGAAAAGAGAATGTACAAAAAGAAAACTATACAACAGTACAATCACCTGGAATTACTTATCTTTTCAATGTGAAAAAAAGAATTAAGTCTTCAGCCTCTGTTTTACTGAATTCATCCCCCAGTGAAAGTAGGGATACACTGTCAAATGCATTGCATTTTTTTTTCTCTCAAGGCAACAGCACCATCTAGTGATACACAGACCAGCCTCAAAACTTGTGCTATTAAAAATGTCATGAAGGATTCAGGCAAGATGTTGTCTCTTCCTCCCACTTATTTTAAAATTATAAATATCATTAAAGTTTCCACTAATATCAAGAGCAATTATTCTTAACATTTTTCATTTGTTACCATAGAATCATAGAATTATTTAGGTTGGAAAGGGCTTTTAAGTACATTGAATCCAACCATGAACCCAGCACTGCCAAGTCCACCACTACACCATGTCCCTAAGTGCCACATCTACACAGCTGTTAAATCCCTCTGGGGATGGGGACCCAAGCACTTCCCTGTGCAGTTTGTTCTTGTGCTTGACAACTTCACCTTTTGCTGAAGAAATTTTTCCTAATGTCCTAAATCTCCCTGTGTAACTTAAGACCATTTCCTCTTGTCCTGTCAGTGGTTGCCTGGGGAAAGACACCGATCCCCACCTGGCTACAACTTCCTTTCAAGCAGTTGTAGAGAGTGATAAGGTCACCCCTGAGACTCCTTTCCACCAGGCTAAACTATCTCAGATCCTCAGCCACTCCTAATAAGACTTGTGCTCCAGACCCTTCACCAGCTCTGTTGACCTTCTCTGGACACACCCCAGAATGTCAATGCCTGAGCACCAGTGCCAAGCACCGAGGGACAATCACTTCCTAATCCTACTGGACATTGGCCTTCTTGGCCACCTGGGCACACTGATGGCTCATGGTCAGTAGACCAGCACACCCAAGTCCTTCTCTGCCAAGCAGCTCTCCAGCTGCTCTTCCCCAAGCCTGCAGCATCAGCTGGGGTTGTTGTGACCCAAAGTGCAAGATCTGGAACACAACACCATGAAGCAAGCCACTTAAGCTTTAATTAATTTGCTCATTTCTCTACCACAGCTAGTAAAGTAAGGTTAGTAAATAACAATTCACTTGATGCATATTCAAACAAAATGTGAATATCTATCTTTTCTTACACTCGTCTACACTGAGGTATAAACTTTTTCAACTGGAGAACCAAAGTACCTACAAAAAGTAGACTGATAAAAAAAAACCAAACCAACTTTTAAGTGGGTAAAAAAAAGTAAGCGTTAACTGTAACAGGATTGGTTTTCGTGCCTGCCCCACTAAGGTTCCCTTCTTGATAAAGCAAGGAAAAAATTATCATTAATTTTTTTTATTCATTTCTAACCATTTAAAAATACTAAAAACTGTGTAACTTGCATCAAATTAAATGAATTTTAGCTTCCTTATAGAATTTATTCCTAACAATAATTTCTCCTTTGTTTTCTGCTGAAGCAAAATTTTTGTATGTCACATCCTTAAGGCTGGCAGGCATAACCCTGCCCTTGGCTCTTTCTCCTCAGCTTTCTAAATGACTTTTTTTCCCTAAAGAGGTGAAACATCTAAATAATGGAAAAACATTCCACAATTCATCAAAGACAAAAACTTAGTGACTCAACACTAAAATTGGCATTTTATAAGTTGAAATAGCAACTAAATAGGTCTGCTACTTATAGGATATCACCATGCTATCCATGCACTATATAAATTGCTGACCTTAACCACTATTTTGAGTTCTAAAATATTATTGGAGGACCAGTGGAAGAACTGCAAAAGGAGACAGAAAACAAGGAAGTGCTAAAAGAAAAGTGAGTGGGATCAGTCACCAACAATATCTTGCTTCTGGTGTAAGTTTTGAAATACTGTTGGTGACTGGTTCCACTCACTCCCATTTAGCAGTTCCTCATTTTTTAAACCAGAGATGAACACACAGGTCTCTGTCCTGGTTTCAACTGAAGCAGAGTTAATTTTCTTCACAGTGGCTGGTGTGGGGCTGTGTTTCGGATTTGTGCTGAACACAGGGTTGATAATAGAGAGATGCTTTTGTTTTTGCTGGGCAGGGCTTACACAGAGCCAAGTTCTTTTCTGCTTTTCATGCTGTCAAGCTGGTGAGGAAATGAGGGGTGCCTGGGAAGCTGGGAGGAGACACAGCCAGAACAGTTGACCCAAACTGGCCAAAGGGATTCTCCAGACCATAGAACACTCAGTGCATAGAGTAGGAGGAAGAAAGAGGAATGGGGGGACATTCAAAGTGATGGCATTTGTCTTCCCAAGTCACCGCTAGGTGTGATGGGGCCCTGCTCTCCTGGGGACCAGCTGTGTGGGGTTTGGCTGCTGGCTGGAGTTAAACCACAACAGTCTCGAATTAAACTGCATTCTGTGTGCAAGAAAGAAGTAAGCAAGTATCTAAAAGAAAACTAGGTGAAAAATGTGTGACCAAATTAAATCTGTCAAGCACTCAAAAAAAAAAATCTCAGTAGTATCACATCCTGCAACAGAACAAGAAGAAATGGCTACAAATTGAAATACAATAAATTCTGTTTCAATATGAAAGAAAAACCACCTGTGTATTGTAAGAACAAACACTGGAAGAGGCTGCCAGAAAAAGTTGTGGAGTCTCCAAGCTTAGAGGCTGGTCAAAAGCCAAATGGGCATAGTCCTGAGGAAGTTGCTTTAGCTGGCCCTGTTCTAAAGAATGGCAACTGAGTAGTTGATTTCCACAGGTCCTTTCCAATAACGTCAGCTATCCTACCACATATCTGGATGAATCCTAAACTGCATGAACATACCAGCTTAGTTTATCAAGCTTTCACCAATGACACCTGCACAAACAACTGTTCCATGCACTCCTAAGTCACACAGACACGCAGATTCAAGAAGGCTGCAAAATTATCATCCAAGAGGATTGAGGACAACACCCATTCTGACTCTGGAAACTCACATGCAAAGTAATTTCTTGTCTCTAACACTTTGCAGATAGAGATGAACATTAATATGATTGACAAAAATCAGAGTAAAATACTTTTAACTAAAACTAGAAGGGATGCAAACTAAACTCAGAATTTATTTCTCTGAGTAAAAAAAAAAGTATGCTTAGAACATTCAAATATTCACTGCAAGACAGTATACCACAGAAGAAAAACTTAGCCTAGTATCTACTACCAGTTCTGTGAGACTTGCTAAAGAATCTCTGATAATCCAGTTACCAAATACAACTTCAAGTAAACCAGACCATCAAATACATAACTTGCATTTGCATCAGCAGAAGTTACAAAACCACAGTGCAAGTATCATGTATTTCTAGATAGCTCTTGGGCCTGTGTAATTTTCTGCATTACATCAACAGCTGTTATCAAACTGATGGATGCAGAAACATTATACTTTTTGTAAAAAATAAAAGAAACATATTAGCTTTGCAGCAAAAGCAATCAAATCTATATATGCTTAAACACCATACTGAGGAAATTAATTTGCTCTGACTTCTAAGAATAAGAGACTGCAGTTACAAGCAAATATTAAACAAACTAAGAATAAAAACTAATGATGGATATAAGATGTACCTATAAGCTCTGAAGGATTCTTATCACTGAAGCGTTCACATACACGGATAAATGTTTCTGTATTCTCAGGTGTAGGGCACTCACCATGCCTGAAAAACACAAGAACACATGGATTAGGAGACACCTGGGGGAAAGGCAAAAAGAGAAAAAAAAAAAATAGTTTCTTTAGTGTGATCTTTCAAAATAAAAGCCAAAGAAATAATTTAAAAGTGCACACAACTTACCCTTTACATTGGAGCTTAATATATTTAATTCCCTCTTTCTCTATATCATTTCTGTCATAGAATCTAGTGGTGTTGGTCAAGTCTACCAGCAAACCCATTTTAACCTAAAAACAACAACAACAACAAAAAAATAAACTTCTACATGTGGTTCAAATACTAGTGCATAAATACTAAATGTCTAAAAACATAATAATTAAAAGCAACCACAGGCTATATTTGTAAGTTTAAAATAATTAAATATTGTATTTGTTTATAAAATCTGTATTTTATCACCATTACAGACATCTGCATTTCTTTGTGAAAGCTGGTGTCTAAATTAGCACTAGTCATCGACTCAAAAACTTCAGTTTGCTCCAATCAATGATTCTAAATAAGAAAATTCTGCTAACAGCAGGAAAACCTGGTAAAGAATTACTTTAACATGCTAAAAAGACAAACATGATGGAATCAAATGCTCTTATGCAAAGCAGAACAGTACTAAACACTGGCACAGCGAAAGTACCATAAGAAAAATTAACTACTGAGACTTACATATAAGTACACCCTCAGAAAAAATAACTCATTTTAATTTACCTATTAGAGTGCAAAACAATGCAAAAGAACAAACACGTTTTCAAATTTAAAAATTAATCAAATTAATTAAAATCTTAAAAACATCTTATTTAAAGCTAAAATGCAAAACAAGCTCAGATACTGAAACATGCTGTCAGCAGCTAAGGTGGCAGTGTCAACCAGCCAGACGTTAGGGCACTCCTGAATTCAGGAAGCCTTGCCCACTCTACCCTAATGTGTCACCTTGTGCCCCAAATCATTTTTTTAGTGTTTGTTTTTATAGCTGGAAAACAGGTCTTTTAAAGAGCCTTCTGGAAGTTACTACATTTTTTTAGAAGGATGGAAAGCAGAAATTCCACTGGGTGGCACAAAACATACAGTGTATCAAAGTATGTCCTACTGATACTTGTTCCAAACAAAATTTCCAACAACAAACCTACCAGTTTTACTCTACAAAAACAGCCCACTAACACACCTGAGCAAAGGAAGTATTTCTTGTTTTCAGTCTTGTAAGTGCAAGCAATTGCTTTTGGACAAAAAATTCAGCGTCATACTTTCAGGTGGGACCAACAGACTGGCAATAATTTAGCAGTGCAGTTGGAAGAATTACAAAGTAAAACACCATTTCCACACAATTCAGAAATGTAAAATACAATTATAACTAGAATACACTTCAGAAACAGCTATTTCACATGAATGTGTTGTTTAGTAGACCTCTAAAGGAAAATTTCCAATTATCTACAGATAGCTCTCCAAGATATTCAAACTTCTGATGATATACATTTGTAATACTTATATACTTTCATATTACTTTTATTTAATAAACATTAAAAAGCATCATGATGTTATGTCAACAGCATTAAAACTTCTAAAGTAATATCCACATCAGTTTTAAATTTCTTATTGTCAACTTTGCATATTGTATTCAGAGTACTTTATTTACTTATTAGTGTGTTTTGCAGACATACAAACCACCTCACAAGGGGTCCACCTGAAAACAATGTTACAACACCTGAAACTTCAAATATAAAGTATCAATTGAGCTCCTAAAATGCAGATTGACGGCATCCTAGACAGTGATTAATTCTGTAGAAATTATACAAAGGCAATTAATTCAGTGATTACTTTCCTTCCTCTCCATTCCTTACAGCATTTTGCAAATGTCTCCAAGACTACTTAATTCAGGCCTGTAGGATTTCTCACTTGCAATTCTTTTGCCATTATCACATATAATTTCAATCATACAAGTGAAGCTCATGTGAAGTGACACTGTTCCTCACACACTTCAGGGAGCACTAAATAGGCATCGAGTGTAATTTATCTAAAGCTATAAAAGCATTTATGGCATATAGAGCATATAAGACCTAAAAGCAGCTTTCCTGCTCTACAGAAAGCCTAATCATTTGCATTCTCAATCCATGGGATTGACTGCACATAGCACATTACCATTTAGAGAGTGCAAAGCACAAAAAATTTATCAATACATTTTTAAAGAACAGGAGGATTATACAATGTATCAAAGTATACAACTATGATTTTCAAAAAATCCATGCAAAAAAGAACACCAGTACCACTGGAACAAAATAAAAGCCTTCCCCTCACTTCCTCACATTCCAGATATCCCCAGCTATTAATGCCTTATGCACGTGCTCTTTTGCTGCTGTGCAATAAAATGGGCTTTGTTAGGTTCCCCTGTACGACCCCAGAAGTTTCTCCTTAGACACTGGAGATTGAAAACACCCTCCACAGGAAGGAGAGAGTATAGTACAATACACTGAATTCACTCCAGTCTCAATTTTTCTTGCATTTCTTATTTGAGGAAAATAGTTTAGATCAGTGATTGAATGTACCTGTGAAAACAATAATGTGGCTGAAAATTGATAAGTAGTTTTCCTAATAGGAATTCTGTAACTTGAGTGTACTAATTATCCAAACATTCTTTTGAGTAAACTAATGTCTTAGCTCTGTGTGACAGAAATAAATTTACCTGTGCTAACCTACCTACTCAAGAAATAAATTTTTAAAAAAAATTATCACGCTGTCACCAATTGCTCCTGCAATTTGTTTAAGAGAACATTAAGATACTCTGCCAATATTGGCTATCAAAAGACAAATGGGGCTGCCATGGCTAATCAAATCAGTTTCTAACATTCAGATTTTCAACAACCAGCTCCGTGAGAAAAGGAATCACACAGGAAGCTTGTTACAGACAGTTCTACCCAGACAGATGTTGTCTTAATGCTAAACCAGCAAACCTTCTAAAATCTGTGCTAACATCAACATCTCTCTAATACAGAAATCCAGATGTAAAAGTTTCTGCTGAAGTTTTTATCTGGGAGCTAAATTACATGGACTTAAGTAATAACCAGTTTTCAGAAGTAACTATTCTGCAAAGTATTAGCAGTAAAAAACACACTACAATAAAATTACAAGAACCATGCACAGTGAGCTACTTTCAGCCCTCTTACAGGGCTCCTCAATTTCACATTTATTTCATTGCTGGCCTGTTGGCAAATTGCTAATCTATAAACGGAACACTCCAGTAACCACTACATAACTTGGCAAATAAAAAATAAATATATATTTTCAAACAGCAAACACTCATCAACGATGCCAGGGTCCAATATAATGTGATAGATTTGACGAGAACAGAAAGTTTGAGAGAAATTCTATGTTCTGCTTGTTAATCAAAATTACTAAAATGTAAGTCGGGATCCTCATGCTACTAATTTTACTATCAAACTCTAATAATCTGATGTCACTCAAGACGTCAATTTGTAGCATTACAACAGAACTGACAGATGCGACTACTGGAAAGGCTACAGTCTCACCATAATTATTACATTTTGGGGGCAAATCACTAAAGAGGCAAGCATTTAGAAATTCTGAGTAAGGTTGTGAAATTCTCTGTTGCTTCAAAATATACACAGAATTTTAAATTACTTTAAATATTAATAAGATTGGTTTGGGAAAAATTCCAGGTATGCCTATCACATCCAGTCAGAGTCAAAAATAACATAATACATACAAGAGAAACTCAAGTAGAATTTAGATGCTGAAATATTACAGTTTACGGTTTAGACATTTTTATTAAGGATTTTTGTCCATTAAAACTGTGTAATGAAGCTACACCAATAAAAGCTGCATCACCAAAGCCCACCCTGAATGGGCCCCCTGTCTGAGGCCCCGACTGTAAGCTGATCTGAGATAAGGTAGAAGTGACACTATTCTCAGGGCTGTGCTGGGCTGGGGGAGAAGAATTCCTCAGCAGAATTAAGCCCAGCAGCTTCGGGGTGGAGCCGTAGCCCCAGGCTTATCTGCTGCCAGGTCTGCACAGACTCTCGCCCAACCCGGGGGAGGAGGAGAGGTTTTGGGTGTGTAACCTCCGGGCAGAGGCAGTGAATGCCCTGCACAGTCTAGCTCAGCTGTGGGGACCCCAGCCCAGGAACACCACATCTACAGGACATTCACGTGAGGGACAGCAGAGGGGGTGTCATGGTCCATCAAAGACCCCCTGAATGGTTCCCCAGACCCTGCACCAGAGCACTGCACGAGATGCAAAATGATGCAACTGACACAGAACCTTGCCAGGGACAGTGCCAACCTTCCCCTGCTCAGGGGAGGCACCTGGGCATTCCCACCTGACCCAAACGTATATTAATCCACTGGACTCTACACTTCGTGGTGAAGGACCCTGCCCACCAAGAAGATCAAGAGGGGAGCAGCAAGATGTCATCTATTTAATCTGTTCCTGTCACCCTTTCTGTGCCCCACCCACTTCTTTTTTCTATTTGTCTATTTCCCTTTGTTTCTTTTACTGTTAAATAAACTATATCCATTTTTTGGTATCAACATTTAACCTCATTTGATTTTAATCTTCTTTTAGGAAATACTTTGAACCTCAGGATTCTTACCATTTTATTCACAGAGAGTTCTGTTTGATCCTCTGTGATTAGAGTGGATCGTAAAAGCACAGATGCAAGAACTCTAACAAGAAAAATCCTACCAGTTCAAGCACTGAGAACAGGCACCTATGCTTCACTGATCGTACTTTCTTATCACATTACTGCACAGGTACTCCTACCACTGCTACACTGAGTAGTTCACCATCTACCTAATACCTAAACTTAAACAACATTATTAAAATGAGGATTCCCACCTTTTAGTCACCTAATTGTTCTGATGTTTCAGGTCTGATACTGTTAAACAAATTCAAAATTAATTTAACCTCGATCAACAGCAAAAACTAATGAAAAAACCCACAGAAAAAACACCACTTACATGATTCATCTCATAGAGACAATCAGAACAAATGGCACTAAACTTCTATCTAAAGTTTAATAACCAATTAAATTAATTAGGTGGTAGGCCTTTCTTTGCTTAGCAGGCTCTAAATCCCATTTCCTACATCTCCAGATGCACTGGACTGGCCACAACACTACAGAGACCTACATGAAGGCTGGAAAGGTCCTGTTCCCACCTTTATTGTCACAGTTGTGTTACAGCCCAGAACAACATGCAAACTGAAGCACACAGACACACATGGGCAAAACAGAGAATGAAGAATTGAGCCAGAACCACAAGTCTGTAGTGGTGGATGCCACAAGGTTTAATAAGGCAAAGGGCAGGGTCCTGTCACAGCAGCCCCGGGCAGTGCTACAGGCAGGGGGAGGAATGCCTTGAGAGCTGCTCGGCAGAAGGGGACACAGGGGGTGCTGGCTGACAGCTGCCTCAGCATCAGCCAGGGCTGGGCTGCCCAAGTGGCCAAGAAGGCCAATGGCACCTGGCCTGTACCAGCAGTGGTGGGGCCAGCAGGAGCAGGGCAGTGATCATCTCCCTGCACTCAGCACTGGTGCACTCACATATCGAGTGCTGTGTTCAGTTCTGGGGCCCTCACTTTAAAAAGGACATTCAGGGGCTGAAGGGTGAACAGAGAAGAGCAACAAGGCTCATGAAGGGTCTCTTATGAGGAACAGCTGAGGGACCTGGGTTTGTTTAGTCTCGAGAATTCTAACTTGTAAGAAAACACTTTTGGAAATCCATTAATTGCAGAGGAGACCTGGAAACGTAAACAAACAAAAGAAATTTTCTCTACAGGTGTCCAAAACAAAGCCATCAACAACTTTTTCCTTAGATCTGAAAAGCAACACTTGAATAAATATTAATAATGAGAGCAATGTTTCAATTATTAGAAAATTTATCTTTACCTTCAGACTCTTTAAGTAGTTGGATAACATACTCGGGTGAAAACGATTTTCTTCAGCAACCTGTTCATCATATCTTGGTCCTAACATTGTCTTCAAAGGTAAAAACTTCCCTATGAAAGATAATAAAATTTTGCAGTATTTTATGCATATGTACAATTACAACTTAGCATTTCAAACCAACATGCTGAGCAGTTTTAGACATTCACCTTCAATAATAAATAATTGCAGAAATATTACAGTCAACAGTAAATTGGAATATTTTCTAGTTATGAGTTCTCAGAATTCACAAGTAAGTTTAAAAGTTTAAAGGAAATACAGGTCAGTTCATCTAAAATGGAGTAATTTAGCATTTTTTGCTAACTTTTGGTGTGATTTAAGTTGGGAGGGCTACAGCACAACATAGTATAGAAAATTAAATTCAGTACAGTTGAAAACATGAAAACAGCATTTTAAAATAACAGTTTGTCATCCAATCATGCAAACATCAGTTTTGATTACCTGCAAATACAACATACAGTAAGGATCCCTACAAAAAAAAAAATTAGCAATACTCTGTGTAGTCTCAAATAAGCATCTATCTTCCATGAAATAGACAGATGTGGAAACTATGAAGCTTTATGGAACTGGTTAGCTCAGGTTAGATATTGGTGAGCAACATGAGAAACAGCCTCACTTTTCCCTTGAGATAGTTCCAAAATTTACAGCTAAAAGGAGAGTTCTCTGTCATACAATCAACACTCATGTTAAATGGTAATAAATGATAATCACTTCAACTTGTTTGACTGTTAGAAAAAATTCCCTTTATTGCCCTTTGCCTTTTCATCTCAACCCTCCACCCACCCTGGTAAAAGCTGTTGGGTTGGAAACCTCCCCTCCATTTCCTCAGCTCTTCAACTATCTTTTTCTTTTTCAACTAATTTTCTTGCTTCTTTGTGTTCCTTGTCACCTTCATTCACACCTTGTCACACTATCATTCAGCCTCTCTCTCAACTAGCCCTTCCACTTTAACTTGCAATACTCCTCTGTACAGACTGATTATGTGAATCCTAAATTTACATGATCTATACGCAAAAATCTATCCTCACCCTAATTTTTGAAAAACAACATCGTGCTTGACAGTTTTTTTTGACTTTGCCACTTATCACACCCATACTAACATATCTATTCATTCATTATGGAACACAAAGAAGGTAACTAAGCTTTTTTATCCACAGCACTCAAGAATAGGAGCTGCACTGATGAAAGAGTCAATGGCTACATAAGAAAACCACCATCATTTACAAGATGCTGGGAAAAGAGAAGAGTGGGAAAAGTGCCTGGAGGTTACAATTGTTTCCTGTAGTATCTGATATGAGACTGTACAGTCGCACAGAAGACTCTCCTGTTCTCCATCTTCAGGAACAAAGAATGAACATGTTCATTCTCTTCCTAGTAGCAAACCTTGATTTAGTGTCTGATTTGCACTCTGATTTCTTTTTGAGTAACCAAAATACACTGCTGTTCACTGACAGAAAAAGACAAAGTCATCTAGTCAGCATCTCCTGCAGCATTTGAATACCTACAGACAGCTGTGGAAGTGATGAATATTTCATACAGAGCCCATTTACTATGACTTTCAAACCTGAAACACAGATATTTGGAAGAATTTAGGTGCTCAGCTTCTATAAATTCCAGTTTCTTCTTCTCTACCTGGAAAATCTGCAATTTGGTTTTTGTACAGATGGTTGAAAAACTTCTTCCCCATATGCATACAAGCCTCTCATAAAGCATCATCAAGCTACTGAAAATCTAAGCTTTAATTTTAAAAATATTTCTAAACTTTTTGAGTAATATGGACAAGTATAAAGGAGGCAGCAGCTACTGTCTCTTCTACAGCTTTGCCTTACATCTTGTGCTAAAGAAGTGATGCAGTAACACCTGATTGCAACTCAACTTAAGCCTCCATGCATAAGCTTTTGAAGATTAAAAAATAAAGTGATACTTTACATGAACATCAAAGCATCCCAAGTCATTCAAGTACCTCAACTACATTATGACACTAATTGTAACTCCTCGATAGAATTTCCAAATTAACTTCAAAATGTTACTGGAACCCTGACAACAGTTTATTACCTACTTCCACAATTATGTTCAAATTTTTCAAATAGTTCTGGAAAGTGGCTACTAAAAACCATTTTCCAAATTAATTATCTGTCTAGCAGATGGTATTTCTTTAGGCTGAAAAACAGGTAAAAATTCTAAAAATAAGAGCCCAGTATATCAGAGTACAGACATCAAGCAGATAAATCTGAGGGAAATCAAAGTGAATAACGTAAGATATCACATTTTCTACACGTACATGCTCTAACTTTGTCACATTTTTTATCTTCAAATATAAATTCCAGAGCACACGAGTGAAAAAATACTTTTAATTTAGCCTGATTTTCTGTGACATGAAGCTATCAACTCAAAACATGACATACATAATTAAGTATGACCATGGTATGTTTAGATTGAGCATTGATTAGGAAGGCTAGACTGGGAAAAGTGTGAGGTTGAGGGAATAAAATTAAACAGTAAAATACACAATTAAAAAAAAAAAAAAAAAACCAACAATATCTCTACAAAGTAACAGTTTTCTGATTCAAGAAATCAGAAAATGAACTATGCTGGATCAAAGCATCCATTTCACCTAGTATGTCATCACCAACACAGGCCAATAACAGACAACTAGGAAAGAGAGTAAAACAATGCCATTGGCAATCCATCATCCAGATTATTCTCCCCAACTACAACAAGCTATAGCTCAAACTTCCTGAACCAGAAGCATTACTCTTATTTAAGGTGTTTTCTCATATGCAATATGGATACTTTTCCATAATATCCCAGAGTTCTGCATGCTACATGTGTGTCTAGAACAGGATTTACTAATATGCATCAATAGAAGGAGGCTGGAAAACACTGTTGAGACACTTTTCTAGCCTCTTCCTCTGTATCTTGATAGCACTTTTCATGGCAAAATTGCCAAGAGAATGGGTTTTCAGTGGTCATGAAAAGCAGATACCTGCTGGGATGGTGCTGCCAAGGCAGTAAGGCTGAAGCAACCTGATCACTTCAGAGCTAAGTATTCAGAGAAACCCGTTTTCATCAAAATGACTGAAGTTCTACTACAATGCAATGAATGTGAAAATGTGCGATTCTGAGGATAAAACCAGAAAGTGGCACAAAACTACCAATATTTAAAGAAGTGAACAGGAAAATAATGGGAGACATAGACGAATTCACGTTGTCCAGGATAAAGAGCCCTGTTAACCTGAATGAACCCAATCTCAACAACAGGAGAGTTTCAGGCCTCATTAGAACTTGTCTTGAGGTCATCTAGAAATTCTAGATGCCACAACCATGAGACAAGAGCCTCACAATCAAACATTCAATGAATATGAGTCCACAGAAGCCATACTAAACTTGCTTAGCAACACTATTACTAATATACTATCAGATGGAAATAAAGTCGCATACAGGTGCTTAGAAATCTGATTTAAACACTAATTAAAACTAGAATGTATCATCTGGGAGATAGTACCAACATCAATTAAACCCTAAAAATCATCTCACGTAAAACTGCTAGATGTCTTTGAATGTAAAACAGCAAAAAAGGGAAGAAGACCAGTGGCATACCATTACTTTTGGTAAGTTGTTCACACTAAAAAAACTAAAAATCAAGTGAACAAGAACACATCCTGATAAAGCACACAAAGAAATGAGCCAAGCACTTCCAGTTTTTTTACTTTGCATTAACTTCCCGTGCATGATCGCATGGAATGGAAAAGAATTACCTTGCAGTTCCTGAATAAACAAACACACAAGCAGTGATGGCACAGCAGATGACACACTGATGACCCTCATTCACGCTTACTCTAGGTTGCTATTTCTGAGAAACCATGGCTCAAAAGACAGACAAACAAAAGCCACAACTAACAGAGATCAAGAACTTGCTGAGAAGAAAAACACAGAATAAAGAATCATTAGTCTGTTTTTGTCATGGCCAAAGGCTTAGGCTATCAAATCTCCCTCATTAGATACAAAGTAATTCGTGAGGCCAAGATCAGGAGAAAGAGATAATGGACATGAGCAATCCAACAACACCGTTATTTAACTGAGCCAAGTACAGAGAAGTGTAAGGAACTTGAGGGAAACCAGTAACCCACAAAATGAACAACTGATGCTAAATACTGACAAATGCCAAATAATGCATATTGATGATTATTGAGGATTGAACCAAGTGAGATGTCTCACCAGGTTCTAAATATAGTCATCAGTGTCTTCCATTCCACAACCAGCTGCCACCAAAAAATGTAAGATGACATGGAAATGTGGGATAGAAAACACAGGAGTTGTAACTATTAAGCAAATCATGGCACAGTGCCAGTTTAAATAACACACTGAGTAGCACACGTCGTGTTTTGAAAACATACCTTCACATCATCATAGAGAGGAATATGAAAGGAGTGAAAACTAGAAAATATTGGAGGAAAAAAAATAACTGGAGGCAGGAACTGCTTGCATTAGAAAGAAAAGAAGAACTTTAGAAAACTGAAAAGACACGTTTGTTTACTTTATCTCATAGCAGGCAGCAGAGGAAACATTCACCTGAAGTCAGAATGATAGCTAACACACACTATATGCCAGAAGACTAGATACCGAGTAACAACCAAGACAGTGCGTTATGGGCAAGAATATCCAAGAAGACAGCAACCACTGACAAACCCTGAAATACAAGTGTAACACTGGAGTGTTACACTTAAACTCATTTTCCAGCTAAAGCACTCAGGAGTACATTGGTGACTGGAAGGGCACTGTCAGTCGGCAGAATAACAAATTGACACAGATATGACTTCAGAGCATTCCGGAAAAAGAGACTCAAACGTGGAAGAGGCTGCACAGAGGAATGGTATCACTAAATTGGTCAGGGTGGAGGGGACCACAGAGGGACAGCTGGTCCAACCTCCCTGCTCAAGAAGAGTCATCCTACAGCACATTGCACAAGACTACGTCCTGATGGCTCTTGAATATCTCCAGTAAGGGAGAGTCAACAATCTCTCAGGGCAATCTGTTCCAGTTCAGTCACCCGCACAGTAAAGAAGCTCTTCCTCATATTCACGCAGAACTTCCTGTCCATCAGTTTCTGCCCATTGCCTCTTGTCCTACTGCTCAGCACCACTGAGAAGAGCCTGGTTCCATCTTCCTGACCCCCCCACCCCTTTAGATATTTATACACATTAATGAGATCCCCTCTCAGTCACCTCTTCTCGAGGCTGAACAAGTTCAGTTCTCTTAGCTTTTTCTCCTAAGAAAAATGCTCCAAGCCTCTCATCAACTTAGTAGCTCCAGTACGGCACCTTCTGCATGCCTGGCTGTCATAGCTCTCATCAGATGTGACAGCTAGGAAAAGTTTCAGCCCGAAACTGAACCAATGAGAAGCGAGAGCAGGAAGCGAGGCTCCGGGGGGCAGGAGAGGGCCCGCACCCCCGCACCTCTGGGTGAGGCCGGGGCGAGACCGTGTCAGACGGGGGCACAGGCCGAAGGGAGGGCGAGCCCGGCGCTGCTGCTGCGGGCCGGGCTCTCAGGAGAACAGCCACCCAACGGGAGTCAGGTCCGGGACAAACACCGGCCTGGAGCTCGGGGCGGAGCAGTGCACAGCCGTAGCCCCGGGACAAAGAGCTCCGGCCGGGACGGAGGGCGAGAGGCCGCGGAGGCTCCCGGCGATGAGGAGGAGCGGGACGGGCGGGCAGCGGAGCGCCGCAGGGGAGGGGGCCGCGCCCGCTGCCGCCCCACGGCCGGGCAAGGCCGGACTGGGCCGGGCGCTCACCTGCCACGGGCTGTCCCCTCCTGGGGCAGTGGAGCCAGCGCGGCGGGATCTTGTTGTAGGACATGGCGGGGCCCGGGCGGCCCCGGGGGGGGAGGGAGGGAGGCGGGGAGGGGGCGCGGGGTGCGGGGCGGCCCCGGGGCGCTCAGCGGCCCCTCGTCCGCGGCGCCTCCATTCAGACCCGGTCCGCCTCGGCCGCCGCCGCACACGGAGCGCCGGGAGCCGCTTCCGCTTCCGGGGCTCCGGGAGCAGGGGTGGTGCCCGGCCGGGAAGAGGGCAGCGTAAAGCAGAGCTCCTCATTCAGCCTGGGAAGCGGGGTGGGCTGGGGGGAGGTGGTCACCAACTGCTTCAGGCTCCTCCTCCTGGTGCAGAGAGGGGCCACAAAGCTGGTGAAGGGGCTGGAGTGCAAGTTCTGTAAGAAGCGCCTGAGGGAGCTGGAGGTTTTTGGCCTGGAGAAAAGGAGGCTCAGGGGGAACTGTATTGAACTGACTGAGAGAAGGCTGCAGCCAGCTGGGGTTCGGCCTCTTCTCTCAGGCATCCAGCAGTAGAACAAGAGAACAGTCATAAGCTGCACCAGGGGAGGTTTGGGATGGACATTAGAAGGAATTTCTTCACAAGGATGATTAGGTATTGGGATGGGCTGCCCAGGGAGGTGGTGAAATCACCCTGGAGGTGTTTAAGGCACTTGGCACTTGGTGCACTGGTGTTTGGTCATAGGTTGGACTCAATCTCAGAGGACTTTTACGGTCTAAATGGTTCTGTGATTCTGAGTGAGCCCCTTCGAGCCACTACAGGAAAGTAACAGGACTGGAAACAGCTGGGGGGATCATTTGTCCAGCCACAGGAGCAGTCAGCAAAGGCTGCTGCAAATGCAGAGTTTACAGGTCTCAGGGAAGAGTGAGCAGGTGCTTCAAAGAGAATGTAGGACATGGCTACTGATGTAGCAGACTGCATCAGGTTTGGGAGACAGCCTGAGTTGAAAATGGCTGGAGGCTTGGACAGACATAATTCCTCAGCTTTTACTTTTTGCCAGATGTTCCCTTATAGCCAGAAGTGGATGTGGAAGTAGGTGGATCCTCCTAGTAGTGCAGCTTAGTCTAATCGGGATATAACAGGCTTGCTAGTGTGGCAGAGATACCTCTGTCCTGGGCCTTCTGTTTCTTTTGTGAAAAAAAGCACACCCAGAAAGATGGCATGCAGAGAGAAACAAAAGCTTTGTTTCCATACAAAATGCCAGTGAAAATTCTCCCTCGGCTTTAAGAGGTCTGTTAGGTGGACTCAGCTGAAGAATTGTAGCCCTGAAGTGTTTGTCCATGTGAAGGAATATTTAATGTGTGGCCTGACTTGACTCCTCTAGCAACTAAACCCATACAGCCACTTACTCTCTCCTGCCTGTGGCAGGATTGGGGAGAGAATCAGAAGGGTGAAAGTGAGAAAGATCAGAGGTTGAAATAAATATAAGGAAAATTAAGGAATTTATTTACTATTTCCCATGGGTAGGCATGAGTTTAGCCATTTCCAGGAAAGCTGGGCTTCATCATTCACAACGGTGACTTGGGAAGAAAAACACTGTAACTCCAAATGTCCTCTCTTTCTCCCATTTTTTATTACTGAGAACAATATCATATGGTCTGGGATATCCCTTTGGTCAGTTGGAGTCAACTATACCAGCTGTTCCAGCTGTATCCCCTGACAAATTCCTGTGCACCCCCAGCTTGCTCACTGCCAGGGCAGCATGAGAAGCAGAAAAGATCTTGATGCAGTGAAGACCTATTCAGCATTAGCTAAAGCATCCCAGTGTTCCCAATACTGTTTTGGTCACAAATGCAAAATGCAGCACCCTACAAGCCACTACTATGAAAATTAACTGTCTCAGTGATGTCTGAAAGATAGGCTGGAAATAAATCCCCAGAGACTGTCGCCCTGGTTATCAAGAGTTTTCTAAAGCCTTCTGAGTTTACATTCTTGTAGAGAACTTTCTCACACAACTTTCTGTAAATAACCTATTGTTTTGCATTCTTTCATAGAGGCGGAGAAATTTGATGTACAGGTAGTTTGTCCAGTGTCGTTGGAGAGGTGGCACGTTCACCCACCAATCCACTGGCATCTTTTGAGAACTATAAAAGGTTGGAGTCAGAAAAAATAAATTAGTCTCTTCATCGTGACCAAGGCTGTGGTGCGTCGTTTTTGCTTGTGTCATTTGGTGACATCTGGTGGCCGCCGGCGTGTACTACAGCTTAGGTCGGGTGAGAGTGTGCTTAACCCCCCCCTCCGCTTTGGCGTTTTGCCTGCTGTGTTAGTGATGGAAACCTCTATCGGTTTCGGGATGGAATCTCTGATGTTGGATCTCTGGAGGGATGTCCTGCAGAGGAACAATGTTCCCATCTCCTGGAGTGATTTTGAAAGGCTGTTTTTGTGGGCGAGGCAGCGGGGGTTCTTTTCTGACCTTAGAGAGGTGTGGTCTCAAGTGGGGGGCAGTCTCATGAAAGCCCTATTTGATGACTGCTCTGTGGACGTTGGGCCATTGCTGGTGCAATGGAAATTGCTAGACGTGGCTTGGCCGGGATCTGAGTTTGGTAGCTCTCGGGGCTCTTTAGGGGAAGTGTCCGTCTCGGACGTGGATGACGGGGAATCTGAGTTTCTGCAGGATGCAGGCGCTTCCCCCTCTCCCCGAGACGGTGAGCCGGAAGACAGTTCCCCCTCTGAGGTGGATCGGGCTCCCAGCCTGCTGGCCTTGAGCGAGCGGTCGGTGGAGCCGGCTCGGCCGCCTTGCCCTGCTCCGCGCCGTAGGCGCAGTGAACCGGGGGCAGAACGGCCCTCTCTTTGCGCTTTCCCAGCGCTCGGGGACGAGGTAGGGTCCGGGAATCAGCCCCTGCCTCTGACTGTGTCTAATTCGGTGACGACGCTTTGTCCGAACTGCGGCGTTTCTACGACATACCCCCTGGGGGCGGCGGGAGCGGGCTCACCCCCTTCGATCTCGGGCTCGTCTTCTGGGGGCAGATTGTCTCCCATTCCTCAGCCCGCGCAGCCTGCTGGGCATGCGCCGGCAGTGGAAGCCGCCGGAGGCGGGGCGTTGGTCGGTGTTCCGCCAGGCCCCGCCCCAGCAGGCGGGCAGCCCGCCCCGCTCCGCCCGGCGGGGGCGGTGCCCGCTGCGCGGCTGCGCGGCACGGGCCCGACGCTCCCTGGGGCCGTGCCGGACTCCCGTGGGTCGTCCCGCGGTGACGTGACTCCGGGTCGCGCCGCGGCTCTCTCTGCGCCCCACCCCTCCCCCGCGCCGGGGGAGCGGGACGCTGCTCCGGGTTTGCGGTCTGGGCTGGCGCCTGTGTCCGCCGCGGTGCCCTCTGCCAGTGCTGCGGTGGACGGCACTGCCGAGCTGCCGGCTGGTTCGGCTCCGCCTTCCCCGCCTGCCGCGGGGGCTGACGCTGCGGAGCAGCGGGGCGCTGAGGTGTTTACTTTTAGCGCGAATGCTGACGCGGTCAGCGGGAGACCAGTAGGTTCCCCTGGCCGCGGGTCCTCCCCATCGGCTTTGTGGACCCTCCCCGCCTGCCAGGTGACCGTGCGTCCGCGGGACCACGGGCGGTTTTGGCAGGAGGTCCTAGATAAGGCTGAGGAGATGTGCGACTCTGCTTCCTCGCAGCGTTTGCGAGATCGCGGAGGAAGTTCCTCTGGCTCTGCTGATGCTGCGGGGGGCGGGATGTCAAGTAAGGTTGCACTGTCCCGCAGTCAGGCGGCTGCTGCTGTCTCTGTGGAACCTACGGGACGGGACACGGCAGATGATGCAACCTTACTAAGGGGTCCCCAGGCTTTCCCTGTGCTTACGGGTGTTACTCATAACACCCATCAGCCTTTATCGTTTAAGGTACTGAAAGAAATCCGTGATACCGTTGCCCAGCATGGTGTTGGGTCTGCTGAGGTCATGCAGACGCTCCGAATGCTTGTCGCTGATATGCTGACACCGTATGACATCCGTTCTCTGGCACATGCTCTTTTTGACCCTGTGCAGTTTGACGTTTTTGAGGACAAGTGGGCTCGGTTGGTGGCCAGTGCAGTGGAGAAGAATGCTACGTGGGGGCCACAGGATCCCAGGAGTGCAGTTGGCGCTGACATGTTGCTGGGCACAGGCAATTATGCTGATCCTCAGGGGCAAGCCGGATATGGTCGCCTTGTGCTTGACCAGTGCCAGACGTTGGGTTTGGCAGCGCTGATTCAGACTCTAGAAATGGCTGCTCCGTTGCAGCCGTTTGTGACCATTGTTCAAGGGGTCGATGAGCCCTTCATGAAATTTGCAGGGAGGCTGACTGCCTCTGTGGAGAGGCAATTGGCAGATCCTGAGTCAAGGAGACTTGTGCTTGTGAACCTGGCCAGGAGCAACTGTAACGCAGAATGTAAGAGGGTCATACGGGCTCTTCCTAGTACGGCTACTGTCTCGCAGATGGCAGAGGCCTGTGCAGACCTCAGCCCCTCGGTTCAAAAGATGTCTGCTTGGGCTAATGCTGCGCAGCCAGTCTGGGCAGTGCCGCAGGGCTGGCAGCAGCAGCAGGGGAGTGCTCGGACCAGCACCAAGCAGGGGAAGAAAGCGCAGAAGGGAAGGTTTCCCCTGTTCTTGTGTGGCCGGTGTGGAAGGCCTGACCATATGTCATATGCCTGCAAGGCAACTGTTCATGCTAATGGCCAAGCACTGCCAGGCCCGGGAAACGGGAAGCGGAGCGCGAAGGGGAAGCGCGCCCAGACACAAGTTCATCTCCAGACCCCAGAGCCCATGGAGGTTTGCTCAGCCAGCTTGCAGCCAGCACCCGGGGATCAGCAGGCGTGGATGTCTGCACAGCAGCAACAGTTGTTTTAGAATCGTCTAAGATACACAAGGTTCCCCTGGATGCCTTTGGTCCCTTGGGTGAAGGCATGAGTGCTCTCCTTATGGGGAGGTCTAGTGCCACCCTTCAGGGAATCAACGTGCACCTGGGTCTCATTGATGCAGACTTCACAGGGCAGATCTGTGCAATGGTTTCCACCCCCGTCAGGATCCTGAAGGGGACACGGCTTGCTCAACTTGTACCTTTTAAGTCTTCTGTTCGCAGGATGGCTGATTGGCCACGTGGGGCTGGCAGTTTTGGGTCCACTGGACCGCCTCAAATTCACTGGACCGCTGTCCTGACCAAAGACCGTCCCGAGATGTCGTGTACTCTGTCCATCCCTGGTGTGACGCCATCAGAGATTCGCCTCCGCAGGCTTCTTGACAGCAGCGCTGATGTCACGGTTCTCTCCCTTGCTGCCTGGCCTCCGGACTGGCCCCTGAATCCAGTGGAGATGTCTGTCACAGGACTGGGGGGAACGGCACGATGTTACGTGAGCCAGCGGTCCGTGCTGGTCACAAACCCAGAGGGACAGACGGCCTGGGTTAGGCCGCATGTTACTTCTACTCCTGCTAACCTCTGGGGGAGGGATGTTCTGTCTGCGTGGGGGGTGCGCATCGGGACGGGCTTTTGATGGGGGCCACTGCGATGAAGGGCGCAGAGTGTCCTACGCCTCCTATACAGTGGCTGGTGGACACACCTGTTTGGGAGAACCAGTGGCCCCTACCTCAAGATAAATTGAGCGCCCTTCGAGATTTAGTGCAGGAGCAGTTGGACCAGGGTGATCTGGAGCCTTCTACCAGTCCCTGGAACACTCCTGTCTTCTGCATCAAGAAGTCTGGGAAATGGAGGTTGTTACCTCCATTGGCATACCAAGACCTCCAAAAGGTCAATGCCATGATGGAAAGCATGGGAACATTGCAGGGAACATTGCAGGGGATGGAAAGCATGGGAACATTGCAGGCGAGCATGCCATCGCCTACCATGCTTCCTGCAGATTGGCCAATCTTCATAGTGGATTTGAAGGATTGTTTCTTTACAATTCCTTTGCATCCCGATGACAGACCAAAATTTGCCTTCTCGGTGCCAGCAATTGACAATGCTGAACCTGCACAGCGATATCAATGGAGAGTTTTGCCCCAGGGGATGCGCAATTCCCTGGCCATATGCCAATGGTATGTGGCTCCTGCCTTGTCTGGAGTTCGCAAGCAGTTTCCTGGTGCACGTCTGTATCATTATATGGACGACATTTTGGTGGCTGCTTCCACCCAGGATGAGCTGCTGAGGATTCAGCCTCGGTTGCTCGATGCTTTGCATGCGCATGGACTGCAGGTGGCTCCAGAAAAGGTCCAGCAACAGCCTCCTTGGAAGTATTTGGGGGTCAAAATCCTGGAACGGACAATCCGACACCAGGAGGTGCAATTTGTGCATTCGGTGAAGACACTGAATGATGCCCAGAAATTGATGGGTGTCATCACTTGGTTACGTCCGTACCTGGGACTAACCGACGCACAGCTGTCTCCTCTGTATGATTTGTTGAAAGGAGACTCTGATCTAAAGTCGCCTCGCGCATTGACCCCTGAGGCGTGTCAGGTGCTGGAGGAGGTTCAGCGGGCTGTTTCTGCCCGCCAAGTTTATCGCATTGACCTCTCCGTTGATGTCACCATGTTCATTACCACTCCAGATTCGCATCCCACAGGTATCATTGGCCAATGGAGTGACGAATGGTCTGACCCCTTGCACATCTTGGAATGGGTTTTCCTGCCCCATCAGCCGCAGAAGACGGTGACTGAATTGGCTGAGTTGCTTGCTCGTTTGATAATCAAATGCCGGCAACGGTGTTTGCAATTGATGGGTGCAGATCCCGCAAAGATCATACTCCCGGTATGCCGGGAGGATTTTGACTGGAGCTTTGCACACAGTGTGTCCTTGCAATGTGCTCTGGAAAATTTCACAGGGCAGATCACTTATCATCTGCCCAGCCACAAGCTACTGCAGGTGGCAAAATCCACACAAATTTCTTTGCGGCCCAAAAATAGTCAGGAACCCGTGCAAGGGCCCACTGTCTTTACTGATGGTTTGCGGAAGACAGGAAAGGCCATTGCTACTTGGAAGGATGGATCTGAGTGGCAGGTTCTGGAAGGTCATCAGGATGGGTCAACCCAATTGGTTGAATTGAGGGCTGCTGTCATGGCATTTGAGAGATTTTCCCAGGAACCTTTCAATTTGGTCACGGATTCCGCCTATGTGGCTGACATTGCACAGCGATTGGGTCATTCGGTCTTGAAGGAGGTCAGTAATCCTGCCTTGTTTCATTTACTGAAGACCTTGTGGTGTGCCATTCAGGCCCGGGTTCATCCATTTTATGTTTTGCATGTGAGGAGCCACACCAATTTGCCAGGGTTTATGGCAGAAGGTAACGCAAGGGCTGACAGGTTGGCTAACCCGGCGTGGGTAGCACCTCAGCCTGATACACTCGCATAGGCCAAGGCATCGCATGGGTTCTTCGATCAGAACGTACATACTTTGCAGAAGCAGTTTCAGCTGACGCCAGCTGAGGCTCGTGACATTGTCGAGTCTTGTGACGACTGCCATGCGCTTGCTCCACCTTTTCCAGCAAGGGTAAACCCCAGAGGCCTTAGGGCCTTGGAGCTTTGGCAGACCGATGTCACTCAGATTGCCGAGTTTGGCCGGCTCAAGTATGTGCATGTCACGGTGGACACATTCTCCTCCGCGATGTGGGCTTCTGCTCACACTGGAGAGAAGGCCCGCAATGTCATTGCCCACTGGAGGCAGGCCTTTGCCGTTCTGGGTGTACCTTCTGCCATGAAAACCGACAATGGTCCTGCTTACGCATCACAAAAGGTGCGGCAGTTCCTGCAGCTGTGGGGTGTGTCACACAAGTTTGGTATCCCTCATTCCCCGACAGGTCAAGCTATTGTAGAACGTGCTCATGGTACTCTGAAGCGGGTTCCTCAAAAACAAAAACAGGGAATGCAGGGTGAAACCCCACACAGTCAGTTGGAAAAGGCTTTGTACACCATCAATCATCTTACAGTGCAGCAGAACTCAAATAACCCTGTCATTTTGAATCATCATTTCTCGTTGCAGGCTGCGGACGAGGCACATCAGCCTCGAGCGAAGGTTCGAGTGCGAAATTTAGTCACCAAACAGTGGGAAGGTCCCTATGACCTTATCGCTTCGGGGCGCGGGTATGCTTGTGTGTCCACAGATACTGGGACACGCTGGGTACCTTCGAAGTGTGTTCGCCCTGACCTGCAACCGCAGAGACAGAATCCAGCCGAAGGGCAACATGGAGCCCGTGACCAACCTGAAAGGCATCAAGTGGGTGAATCGTTGAGTGATGACTCAGATGCAGACAACGCGAGTGATCACTCTGATGAGTCCTCCATGAATGAGCACTGAACATTGTTCATTTTTCTTTTTCTTTTTTAAACTGAAAAGGGTGAGATGTCGCCCTGGTTATCAAGAGTTTTCTAAAGCCTTCTGAGTTTACATTCTTGTAGAGAACTTTCTCACACAACTTTCTGTAAATAACCTATTGTTTTGCATTCTTTCATAGAGGCGGAGAAATTTGATGTACAGGTAGTTTGTCCAGTGTCGTTGGAGAGGTGGCACGTTCACCCTCCAATCCACTGGCATCTTTTGAGAACTATAAAAGGTTGGAGTCAGAAAAAATAAATTAGTCTCTTCATCGTGACCAAGGCTGTGGTGCGTCGTTTTTGCTTGTGTCATTTGGTGACAAGAGACCGATGTTTATAGAGCAGGTATTTGTTTATTGCAGCACTGGTGGTGAGAGGGATATCTCCACCTAACGCACCCACCCTTGTGCTGTGGTATATTTATACAGTAAGTGTTGCTTAGTATCACTATGTCACTACATCATCACATACATGCCAGAACGAATTTACATTGTGTGATCTCATGGTTATTAGATCGTACTTTTGCACTGTGCTTGCACCTCCCCAATTTGGAGGTCTTCTTCACATCTGAACTTTTCAACTTTGTCATCGAAGCATGCGCATTTACAGTGTTCCTTTGTCTGTTTGGTCTTAACAGGCAAAAATTCTTTGTTTTGTGGCTAATTGGCTTTGCACTTGCCAATTTTTCATTAGTACTATACTTATCCATCTGTAAAACTATCCACCTGGTGAGTTTTTTCTCTTTTTTTTTTTTTTTTTTTTGTCTATTCAGCATTAAGCAACTAGTTAACCATATACTAGCCATTACATAAAAAGTTATGACTCAGGTTATATAAGTATCAGGTTATGTAGATATATAAAAAGTAATGATTTAGGTTATATTGATATCAGGTTACATTTATTTATTAAAAAGTCATGATTTAGCTTATATTAAAATCTTAAAACTCAAGTTATATAAGCACCTTGTAACTTTGATCTTAGTTACGTTGGCATCATCAGCCAAAACCAGTACAGATGGCTTCAGTGAAGCATTAGGAAACAACAGCAATAGATTAATTTTGTTCCTAATTTTCTAGTAACTTACATTTCAGTACTGTTCTGTCTGCACTTTCTGTTTTGCCATAAGCCAGGTGTGCTGCCTTTGCAAGTCAGCAGGTGCCACAGCTTGCAGAACTAACTAGAGCTGTGTGTACAGATTTAATAGGAAGCCCTGAAGTTCTGTGAATACATTGAAACAATGAAAATAATTTCATCCATCTAGAATTCATTACAAACTTCATTATACATTTTCCTCAGACATTTTATAACTTGATTTTATTAGACATAGTTTCTTCCCTACAATATCCTCTCATAGTAATTCAGGTATTCAGATAGGTAGTTTGCATAACTGAGTCATCAGGTTCTTATACTATGTTAGAAGTTTCTGAATTTTGTCTTCTAAGGCTTTTGTCACCATCAGATACTAATCTTCTCATCCTAGCTAAAATTGAAGGTCTTACTACAGCAAAAGACTAATCATATTATTTTCCCTAACTGCTAAATGCACTTCCATTGTAGTGTTACTGTATGCTGTTTGAAATAATTTCCTTTACAGAACAAACAACAAGTCAGACACTAGGTGGTGGCGAAGACCGGCTGGAAAAGAAAGTGAACCAAGTGCAAGGCATGCTCAGAAAGAGTGAGAAGCAAAGAGCATCAGCAAGATAGTGTCCGATTTCAGTAAATTGAGAGCAACCTGCAGTAATGTTAGCAGTATGGCAAAATTAGGAACGAAACCATTTGGAGAGGGGAAGATTAGTACAAAAAGATATCATGAATGAGCAGTAATCTGTTCTCATCACCTAGATTTAAGAGTCTGATATGCTTTTGAACAAGTGTAAGAGCTGCAGATGAGAAATATCATGTTTTATATATATAATATGTAGTTGAAATGGGAATGTATATTTTATTTAGCAATGCACAAGGCAAGTAATTGTTTACAGCTGATGTTAAATGTTAAATGGATATGTATGGACTTTGCCATATTAGACACCTCAAAACTATTTACACAGGCATCTGGTGATGTTTGCATGTGACATCAAACACTCTTTGTGAACAGGCATGTCCTGCTTGCCTTTATACCAACAGCTGATCTGATTCTTCTGGTGTACCAGCAGAGGAATCCAAGTCCCTCATGTCTTCTTGTGATTTCTAAAGCTGACATGGCTGTGTCTGAACAAGGACTGTGAGGGTGGCCATAGCAGTCATTTCAAGGATTGCTTTGAGAAAACAACTGCAAAGTGTTAATAGTCAATTATATAACATTCCTCTGTACTGTATATCAATTTTCTTTATCTTAGAGGTACATAGATGCTTGTACACTTACTTCTGGTTTCTGCTCACCAATTTTAATCCTTTTCCTGGCAGAGCAGACACTACAGTAAAGAAGTCATTTTCCCAGGATGCAGTTCATCCTCTGTGCCAGGGGTATCACTGCTTTGGTTTCAGTTCAGCCATGTTGGTTTAGGTAGTGGGGAGCTGAGTTTTTGTTCTTCCTTGACTTTAAACCATTAAAAGAATACCACACAGGAACAACACACACACACACACATTTTAACTCTTTTTCTTAATTACATACTGAACATTTACCCAAATTATTGCTGATGAATAATTGCACACTTTTAATGTCATAAATTATGTGGCTACTTTTAATATTAATGTAAGTTACCTGTTCTACAGAAAATTAATAAATTTGGTACTTCTCCTGACAGAAGAACACATGGTGTTGCCCTCTGCTATAGTGATACAGGTCAATGACCCTATTACTCTTCTGCTTCAGTATAGCATTATTTTCCATGTGCTCATAAAGAAATAATGAATGCAATAAAAAAAACATCCCTTGGGATCTTCTATGAAACAGACACTTCTGACTCTATCTAGTAAATACATTCCTTGAAAAAAGAAACAAGAAAAAAAACCCCAACAAACAGATTAATAGCTAAACTGAAATTGCAAAAGAATTTAATTAAGGGAAAGTAACTGTGAAAGAAGCTAACTGTATGCAAACATGATTCATATAATATTATTTTTCCACTTTGTGGTGTAGGTGTTCACTTGGAAAGAGACTCGATGCAATAAGCTCACAAGTACATGTAACATAGAAAAAATATGGTTTTTATTTACTGATTCAATTGATTTATTCCTTGCTTATTGATTTTATTGTTCATGGCAAACTGACTTAGGTGTACAGTGTTCCTTTGTGACTGATTTCAGCATGCATGAATCTTTTGTAGGGATGGGTGAGTACTGGTGAATAAATATTTTAACTTTGTTATTGTAGTTGTATTTTATTCCAATAGTATGTACGTTCTAATGGTATCATAAGAAAAAAAAAAACAACTAAAAATAGTAAAATTAAAGCATAGTTTTAGATTTCAGTGGAAGTTAATATTATGGTTGCTTATGGTTATGTTCTCTAATACGTATGTAGGCTTCTAAATTTAAAAATGTGTGAGTATGCACTGACTCTTAAAAAGAAAATTCTAGGAATGCAACATTTTAAATTGACTCCGATTTGTTTGGTGTCAACAAATATTTAAGAACCTAACTTCTGAGACAAATTATGTTTTCAGGTTTGAAAATGAAAGTAAGACTTAAAAAGAAAGTTATTTTATTCCTTATGTGTATACAATATTAAAAAGGGATGTTGAAACAAAGTTTTGAGTGCCACAATCTATTTGAGAAAATAAAATGTCATTTACAGAGTTGTTTCTACAGAGAGCTTTGAGAGAAAGTCAACAACGAAATTACCGGTGTTTAGTCTTCGTGACATTAGGGGGCATCACAACCTCACAGACTGAGAAAGATGCAAGTTAAAGTCTAGTTGCTTTTCCTGTCTAAAGTAAACAGGGAGCTACATAAAATAGCAAAATCAACTCCTGGAATCATTCCCTCGTGCAAGGTTATGATACAGTTCTTAATAAAATTTCAAACAGAAACAACCCATACATTCAGTAGAATATAGACTATACCCTCCTTTTTATAAGAGTAATAAAATTAATAGACTAATGGTTGCTATATATGCAGCCTCCTCTCAAGTCTATTTAAATTTTGAAGCTTCCTTTCAGCTGAAGTCTCTAAGGTATCACAGTGTTAGTTCAATCAGTGGAGTGAATCTCTGTATGGGCAGGGAGCACAGGGAGTGAAACTGGGGCAAAACTGCTATAAATCTGGGTCCCTGGACTGGGTATCATGCTTAGGGTTATCACCACAACTGTATGCAAACATGATTCATATAATATTATTTTTCCATTTTGTGGTGTAGGTGTTCACTTGGAAAGTGAACCAAATCAGTCTACACCACCAAACGTGTGTGTGCTGCACTGATGACATGTAAATCTCACACTGCAAGGGGAGACATTACCAGTCTTAGATGTGGCAGATGATTTACCTAGTAGATGATTTACTTAGTAGATGATTTAGTCAGCAGATCTATCAGAGAAGAAGGTGTCTGTCCAGAGGGTTGGTGTGCTTGAAGAGGGACAACAGCTGTGAC
Source organism: Vidua chalybeata (assembly GCF_026979565.1). NCBI lineage: Eukaryota > Metazoa > Chordata > Aves > Passeriformes > Viduidae > Vidua > Vidua chalybeata. Next base: position 77,487,731 of record NC_071532.1, on the reverse strand, counting down.
TTCATGCACTGATTTGCAGGCCTGAAAAACAAGATGCCCTGCTATTGATCCTCTGCAGCTGAAATTATAGCGTGTTTGATGTATCAGAGATAAGAAGCTGGACAACAAGCTTATAAGCAAGATGCCTGTCATTCCTGGAAGACTAACACTGGTCTCCCTAGTGTTATTACAGTTTGACCTAGACAGCTGAGGCCTTACTTGCATCAGCTCTGACGGATGATTTTCAATGGAAATCCACAATGTAAAAAATATCTACATGTAACATTGAAGAGTATGTGTTCTACTGCATAAAATGAATCATATGATAGTAGGGTGCTTTGAGTACGGATGAAGTAATCAAACAATTAAAATGTCATGATGGGAAATGACTAGTAGTAGGGCAAAGTATGACATGATATATGAAAAACTCATCAAATTTAATTAAATGGAAAGTATGACTCATAGCCTTTGGAGCTGGGCAGGGGAGTGACTGGATTCCACAAAGTAGAGCAATGTTCTGATGTGATCACTTTCTAGTTTCTCTACTGCCTCAAAATGGACACCTTAGTAAAAAGCTTACCCTGACTGGAGGCTCTGGTTAAAACTAATGGAGTAACTGCAGTCCTGGTTAGTGAAGGAGGCAGACTGGGGCAGAAACAGCTGTCAGAGAGCTGTCACTTCTCTACAGCCTGAAATAGCAAAGAGAGTGGCAGTGTTTCAGCCTATAAACCTGCATACAGGATGATTAAGATCTGGGTTACTATACTGGCAGAAATCTTTCTTATGCAATCAGTCTCACAAAGAAAAGATTATTACCCATAGGCACTCTGTCAGACTTTCTGCATCATAATTTTTTACCTATAGATATATATGCTATAATTTTGTATGTGAATATATAGCCTGTGAAGAATAATACATGTAGGAGCTATAATAAAGTACCTGAGAAAATACATACAGACCTGATTTTATTTATAAGACCTCATTATATAAAATGTGTGTATCATACTGTACAAAAGTAAATGAAGACCACAGTCTCTCTTTTGAGGTGCCTGAAATCCTGAAAATACCCCAAGAAACTGGCCAAAGGCAAAGGAAGGGAATACAGACTAAAGCAGAGAGATCAGCCTGACAGCCCCACAGGCTTTTTAAAAATCAAATCCAAATATATATATTCAATATAAATTAAGTTATGGTAATATATATGTATGGTTATATGTATATAATCAGATGCTCAAACGTTGCTCTTGTGAGGTTAGTTTCTGTTGGTATGCATTGTGGAACAAGCTGTACAAGAACACATGCTACCCTTTCCCAAAAAAGCCTCACTCCAAAGTAGAGAGAGGGAGGCGTATCCTACATCTGCAGCACCGCTGATCTAGAGAACTTTAAGAATAAACTGGCAAATGTCATTTTAAATAATGATGTTGAATAGGTTGTAAATTCTTGTAATCCAAGCATTCCTTAGAGATAGGGGAAAAAATAATTTTTGCTTGGAATATGTCTGTAACTTCCTATGCTTGTTTCACATTCTCACCACTTTAGGTTTCACAGGACAATGATATTTTATGATGGACATGATGGAACAGACTTGGCCACAGAGAACACAGTGCCTGTGGTGCATTGCTACAGTTGGAGTCAATGCCACGTCTCTCCACTGCTGGTTTTACCTACTGCAACTAGGTTAAGATTAATGAAAAAAAACCCTTATCATCCTTATCCTCAAACCTTCACTCAGTGTGGAAAATGTCCTTGTCCAGAGGGACTTTTAGGGAATTATTCAGAGAGATTAAGTTCCTCCAGAAAGGGAAGAAGGTAAGAAAATTACTCTGTACTGGCCTGAAATGAATTTCCAAGATCTCTGAGTAGCTTAAAGTTTTGGGTTTGCAATCTGTACACTCTGAAAGAGTGCAGGCTGTTACTGGAAAATGTTAACGCTTCTTCAGAAAAGTCACTTTGTGAAGTCCTGTATCTAGCTCAGCCCTACAGAAACAGCTTCTCAAAAATCCCCTTTGGGAGAAAAATCTGCACATGTCCTTCTACTTTCTGAGAGTTAGATCCGCTAAAATGATTTTAATATTGTATTTTTTTTAGATATTTGGATGCTGTGTCAGAGATACACTATGTCATACATTCTAGGCTTTCCAAACTTCAGTGAAAGACTTATCAGTCTGTGTGAATTTAGACCTGACCTATTCATGTTCTCTAACACGGAGAATTAGAAAAACGTGCCAGCATGTGTTGCTACACAACAGTAAAGAATCGTGAGCAGAAGGAAAAATGATTAATTATGTGTAAATTATTGAACAATGACACAGACATGAAGGTGCCCAAATGAGTATAAACAGCATGTACATAATGCTGGTCATACACAAGGTTATGCTGTTTTCAAATAGGAAGCCTGTTTTGATTATTTGTCTCAGATTCAAAGTTTGATTACCACAGAGGGAACAGAGAGAATGAAAAGACAAGACATTTTGTCCTGAAAAACAGCCTACTTCATTATTTTCTATTCTTCTCTGTACTGCAGTTGTATCAGCTTTGAAACGGGTAGAGCTGTTGCTAGGTGATCTTCTTTATCCACTTTGTAGCTGAAATTTCAGCCAGGCTGAAAAGAGTTTTTATATCTCTAACAGCATAAAATTAAATTCTAAGGCATTAATAACTGTTTTCAACACAACCCTGCTTCTAACTATGGGCCTCTTTTCTTGGGCCAACCCAACCACCAGCACAAGCAACGCACTTTCATAGGCTGCGGGTCAACATGATTTAAGTGGTAGCAGCTGTAAACCCTCCCTGAGCATTTCCCTTATCTCAGCTGTGTGCATCTGGCTAGAACACCCTTTCTTCTCCACAAGGATTCCTCCCTTGTGCTGAGCAGCTGTCTGTGCAGTGCGACAAGGCTGGGAATCAATGCAGCCAAAAAACAAACAAGCCTTCCACTCCCTCCTTGCTTGGCTCAGCTGGGTGAAGTTCCTCACTCTGGTTTGTTTTGTGGCTGCACAGGGAGTCTGGATAAACTCAGGGGGAAATGCAGTGGATGAAAAGGAATAAGTTGGCATGGCTTGGGCAGAAAGGAGCTGTTTGGGCTGCTTTGACACATGCCTGGCATTGCAGACAAATACTGAAACAGAGCCTCAGATTTTCTTAGGTTTGTGATCTACCAAGGAAATCTGGGTCAGCTTTATGTGTAAAGCTGAACTAATTGAAGTTAGAACTGACATTATTCATCCAGATCTTGAAATAAACATGTCACTTATATTAACTGAAGAATGTGGGGGGAATTTTATTGTTGTGTCTTCAGATTTGCAATATAGAAAAGACAAAGTTAAACCCAGGACAGTTCTCACATAACCACAGTCAGCAAACTAGGGTTATATCCCCTGTTTTAAGCTATATTTTGTTCCATTTGTTACTGACACCCTGACACCCACTGTCACCACAAACAATATTTTTTTTTTTACTTTTGGGTGGTAAAACCACATGTACAATAATTGGCAATTTTTTTTGGTTTTTTTTTTTTTTTTTAATGGGGTGAGGGCTACAAAGGATGGTTCAATTACATTCATTGTCTGTTTAACGTCAAGTATTATTTTCTTCTACATGACCCATAACATCCAAAACCCTGATAAGTAACTGTCTATCCAGTTTCAACAGCATTAGTCACCTTGGAGATACAGAAATTTCTGTATCAGGTGGCCTGCAGTGAGTACTTGCCAGCCCCGCAGATCCACCCCAGCCAATCTGTGGTGGTACAAGCAATCTACCACCTGGCCTATTTATTCTTTATTCTGCCTTCTAGAGAAGAAACCTGGAGCCAAGCTTGCAGAGCTCCCTGTGGGATCGCTGATCTCTCTCTGCCCCAAGGGCATGCCACTTCTGCAGCAACTCGCAAAAACTCTTCTGCAGTGAGAACTCGCTTTCAATCACACCTGCTATTGAATAGGTTGCCAAAATACAAGTATCTCAGCCTACTAGCACACTGGCTGAGCCAGCACGATGTATACACAAAGTACATTTGTTAATTCACTTTCTTAGAAGTTGTTCAGAACAACAGTGTAACCTAGAAAAAAGAACCCACTAACCAGGAAGGAAAGCTGAGAAAGGAGAAAAGGGCTCAGTAGTAGCATTCCCTGAGGGGACTGTTAAGAACTGAAAAGAGATTAAAAAAAAAAAAAACCTAACACATAAAATAGTGTAACACAGAAACCTTTTGATAGGACTCCCCAGTGTTTGCATCATCCAGCTGCCTTTTCATAGAAGTAATACATACTATTAAAGATAGGTTATCTAGCAGGCAGCAGTGACAAGTCATGCTGCTCTCTGTGTATCATGAATGTGTAACATGGTGTTGTGTTCAACCCAGAAAACTTTTGTTTCCCAGATATTGTTCAAATGGATATCAGCAGGATACTTAATTCAAAGTCTCATTACAGACTGGTAGAGAAATAAATATAGTTTTGTTCCAGTCTTGTTTTGTCTGTTAGCCAAGCTGAACTATTTCTGAGACAAAGAGCTGACCCTTATCTTGAAGGATAGCTTATAAATAATCAAGGAGAAAGAACATGCACAAGTGATTTCACAACTGTAAGTGCTGATGAATGAATGCCGCAACCAAAAATTCCTACAGTGCTACGTAAATTCCAGTAGTCATCAACAAGTTACACAAATGTTCTGGTTTATATTAACACATAAGGGAAACATGTTCCATGACTTACTTTGCTGAATGTCCCAACCAGTTGCCTCACTGTTCAGTTAAAGTGTAAGAAACAGACCCTAGCATTAGGTTGGACTGAAGTCTTTGCAATCCCTGCTGATAGGTATTTTACATACTAAGATTGTACATACTTATTAAGATCTGTACAGCTGACCATTATTAAAACTGAATTTTAACAACTTTTAAGCTTGACTTTTTACAGCTATTCTAACCAGTACAGTCCAACAGAATTTTTGTTTTGAAACAGGTGTTTTATCACTTTTGTAAAATTAGTGTTTTGGTCATGACTTGCATTTTTTCAATTGTCTGTGCAGCACAGGCAGTATGAATAATCTTGTTAAAAAGGAACTGATTTGCCGTACTAAAGTATGTACCTATGATTCTTGGTGAACAAAAGAAAGGAACTGCTTTGGCATATCCTGTGCTCTAAACATTCCATCCCATCCTTTTTTACCATGATTTCTTTCCAAGGTCTGTTGCAGGTAATAAATATAACACATCCCATTGAGTTTCACAACTCCCACAAAAATACATCCAGCTCTTTGTAGAGTCAGCAAAAGCCCTGTGTGAGTGCATACCAAAATGTAGGCAGGGAGACCAGAATTTCTTGCAGCAGTAGCCTTACTACAATATTTACTTAATCTTTCTAGGATTAAAAAGAAAAATAATATAGTTTGAACTGGGGACTTGCACATATTGCATCACCTCACCTGTCACGTCCTATTTGGCGTTCTATAACCCCAGCGCTGGGAGCCTACATAAGCAGCAGCTGATTGATTTGCACCTCTCTTACCAGATACATCACAGCACTCACATAATACTAGCCTTATTTTGCAAGTAGTTTGTAATTTTTATTTGCATTTGTTGGCCTATTGTTAAAATAAATCAGAACCAAATAATAAGACCTAGCCTCTCTCCAATTACAGATATTTAATTTTTACATAATGCCTCCTGTTTAGTATAATTATCTGCTATATATGTAGTTTCTGACTTGCCAGTGCCTGTGGTTTGATTTTAAAGCAAGACAATTGGTGGTGGCTATTCTGGATACAAGAAGCATTGCAGAAGACAGCAGCAAGGAATTACTGAAGAAAGTGTAAGGTAATTTACTGTGACATTTAAAAGGCTAAAGGAATGTATGACATCAAAAGAAAATAGATCAGGTAGGCAGCAGAAGCCTCGGCCAGGAGCTGCAGATAGCCATTTGAAATTTGAGGGAAGCAGGAATGAAAAACAACAAGGGCAGCTAGAAGAGGACACAATTGAGCTAATAAGGCTGGTGCCTTGCCAGTACGGTAACACAGATGTAGTAAGTCATGCCACTGCAGACAGAAGAGAAGTGGATCAAAGAACAGCACCGGGAACTGATGAGGTCCAGAGGAAGGTTTTTCCAGGGGAAATGGGGTACAGCTGGTGGCTGTCGAAAATGGTGAACGGGGCAGGGGAAGGAGGGGGTGGGGACACAGTTGTAACTTTCCAGTTACTCTCAGCAGACAAAAGAAAGCAGATGACAGCGGAGCAGGAGAAATGAAAGGCTCGTAGTTGCACATCTCTTTCTTTGAAGAGGGAAACAAAACCAATCTAGATCGGTATCATCAACTATAAATGGCATGCAGAAAGAGTTTTGGAAAATGGAAAATCACAACGTTGCTTAGTGGTGAGAAACTCTCCATCCCTTCCAGCTGAGGACACGTCACTGGAAAAGTCCCAGCCTGGGAAAAAAAAAAAAAAATCCACTGAGTAAACAAATTGCATAGGCAGTGAAAACAGAAAGCGGAACAAAGTCAAATGATACTTTGGCTTTAAAGGAGTTTATTTTCAGGTTAGCATTTCCTTGAATGGCATCAGCTCAAGTTCAGACAAGAAAAATCTCATTAGAGTGAAAAAGGCTGGTAAACTTCACTGCTGACATTGAAAGCAAGCTCACTTATTAAAAATATAGGATTTCAGCCTGGGAGTTCTTGAATTTTCAGTTACTGAGCATAGTAAAATGATCCCACTGACAAACCAGATACCCAGGATTGGGCAAGTTTGTGGATTTTTTCCCCTTAATTTACATATATTTCTAGACAAAGAAGTCCTTAACTAAACCCTTCTGAACAACTCCCTGGGCATGGCTCTTTGTCTTGCAAGCAAGTTCAGTGGTGAGAATTTTTCCAGCTTGTCTATGAAGAAAATAAGGGGAAAACTTCCTCGGTGACAACGAGACAAGAAACACAGTGTTGGATAAAATTCTAGGATTCTTACCTCTCTAACTAGCATTCATAAAAAATAAAAATACTGACAAAAATTATTACCCTTCTCTGATAAAAATCTACATTCAACAAAGATACTTCATAGTAATTAATCACAGCAATGTTAACTCAAATTCTGGAAACAATTACAGTGGCAGCACTTTGTAGCTGTAATCAAGGAAAATAATCAAGATCGTTTTACCTTTGCTTTTCTGGTCCCCCACTTAATGAGTGCTGCTGCATCCTGACCTATGCACATGACAGTCCAACCCTGCTAGCAAACATATTCACATTCTCTCAGACTTGGGAAGAGGATCATTTAAGAGTCTTTGGGCAAAGAGGTTATGAGTTTTTTGTTTATCGTAGAGCTTCTAATGTGTATAAATAGTAGAAGGGAACCAGAACTGCAGGAAGGTTTTAAATTTTGATTATCATTTTTCCAGTTACAAGATAAGAGTAATGTTACTGCTGTCCCAACAGAGGGCACAAGGATCTTGACTGCTAGGGTGGAAGCTCAGGGCTCAAGTCCATTGATCTCATCTCTAGTTTTGGAGCTTCAAACAACAGAGAACAACAGTGACAAAAGCTTTCCTGAGGCACTAAGCTGAAGGGGCAAATGTGAAATTCAGTCATGTTTCAATTCCTGCATCTGACGCAGTTACTGCGTTAAGCTTTCTAAAAGAGAAGTGTCATCAATTTTCCATGTGTGCTCTTGTATGCAAGGCGGGAGGTTCCAGGATGTGGCTAGGTGGGGGACAATGCCAGAAGTACAGACAATGCTCGCAAAAATGTACTAATTGGAATAATTTATAATTTTTATAGGAACGTTCTTTTCTCAAAGTAATTTTCAGGCAATAAAACCAGGTTGTGACAGTATAGTAAATATGATCTGCTGTTCTTTAAAAGTTGTTTTTTTCATGAGTACACATTAGGGTTGATCAGGACAAAGCAGTGTGGCATCTGACAGCCAGAACCTGTCTTATGTTGGATGACACCTATTGCAAGAAATCTCTGTCTTAACACTCTTTTCAGTTTTAGCTAACACAGTTTGCTAGGAGAATTGATCTTACTCCTGTGGAGAGCTGTTGATAATTTGGAAGTTTTGCAATTTTTTGTCTTTTGGTAGTACAACCATGCTGTTTGAAACCATTTCAAAATAGTTGTATCTGTAATGCTAAGAGGTTTGCTCTTGGATTCAACTCACATGCTGTTCCTTGCACTGGTAACTCAGTCAAGACCTTACTCATGAGAGTAAATACCACCTAAAAGCTGCATATTGCAGCCAAAAATTTTGTGCATTTTAGATACAAGACACATGCAAAGTTGATGCATTTACTTATTGAGTATTTGATGCAATTAAGCAAGACTGGGAAAAAAGTCTTAAAGGTGAAGTGTTGGTGAAGTTCATGCTTGCTTTGTGTGACCAGGCTTTTTCTCAGCTGTAGTACGGCTGTATCTGGTAAAGCATGGATACAGAAGTGGATCAGAGTCAGGGGATAGAAAACCTCACAAAGGAGGGAAGTCTAAAAATGCACTGAATGAATCAGAACCAACCATACCTTAATCACAAAAAGGATTTCCACAGTCAGACCTTACACTTGAAAAAAAAAAAAAAATCAGACGAAGCCAATTCCTAATGGAGTGGTTGTTGTCAGAGTAGAGAAGTCATTCCTAGTCCACAAGTAATTCTGCATCTGGCTTCGCTTCATGCTATGCATATTGTTATATTTTGTTAATTTTCTTCCCTGACCTTGCCCATCTTGTTACAATGCAAGTTCACTCAGCAGCAGATAAGGAAAGCAACCAATTGTAACACTGAGTGACTAAGCAAGAAAATATATGCAAGCCATTTTAAGGTCTTGGAAAATCCAAACATGGTTTTACACTGCTCACCCACAGACTAAGCAAAAAAGGCTAAAAGAACTTGAAAATTTTCACTCTCAACATCCTAATGCTGGAAGGTGCTAGAATTAACACAGGATGTGCACAAGAAAGCCTGGACTAGGACCAAGTGGCAGTACAGAAACGTATGGCTGCAGAAGGACCAGCTTCACCAGAAGCTACAGAGCTGCACATAGCTCCCAGGGATTCACAGGGGATTTCAAGGGCAGGGCTGCCACCAGAGCTGTGCTGACACACACACTGACAAGTGTCACCATTCCTGTAGCAATGGAGGCTGGTATGGACAGGGGGGCTCGAAAGCACAGCAGCCATGGTGTTACAAACCCATGCCAATTGTGGAGGCACAGAACAGGCTGACATAAATTCAGCTATGCCTGCCCCGGGATGGCAAAGGCACAAAGCAGACACCATGGAACAGGAGTCACTTCAACAAGTTCAGTTAAATCTGCCCTTCAAAAAAGCTGATGTGGTCAGAATATTAAAAAACAAACCCAAACAGCATAATTATTGCTTTCTTCATGCTTGCAATTCATTAGTCAGTCATTCCTTTTTCATCACATGAATGACATCACTGTCAGAAATTATTGCCTGAGGACCTAGACTGAAACCAGCTCTGCAATCACATTAAAAGGTTTCTGTGCAGATGCAGAAGCAGAGTTTAAATTAGCTTTCAAATTATTTTTCCACATAAGAAATACAATAAGTGAAACACCTCAACAACAACTAATCACCAACAATTAAAAACATAAAAGTAATAACTTTATTATACAGACTCAACAATTTTAGTAGGGAATTAGCATTGAATGAAGATGACTGCAAATGAAAGACTATCAAAACCCAAGAGTATATTGAAACACTTTAAAGGCTTCACCTTAGCTTGTGTGAGTGAAGAGTAGCTGTACATATGTGGCTACACAAATAAGCTTGCAGGTCTTTCCTGTACATTTCAACAGTACTCACAGATTGTGCAAGATCAACCTTTGGTGTTCGCTCTTGGCGTATACCAAACACACTTAGCAAAACTACTGCATCTGCATAATAGACAAGTTCAAACTTTCCCAGGAATAACAAAACTATTCAAAGTGTAGCTGCTGCTGTGGTATTAAGCAATCTTTAGTGTTTTCTAGGCCCATGGGATGCAGCAGCAGTGCAGTTATTTTTCTTCCCCCTAACTTCTGTTAGGCCTCAGGTCCCCTCCAGGAGCACAGCTACTTCCCAGCAGACAATACCAGAGAGAGCCCTACCTTGGCACAGCCCAATTCCAGTCTCCTCCCATTGCTATGGCTACAAGGCCACACATGAAACACATCCCTGTGCTGAGGGAAAGACAGGGCCATGCCAAGGGGCTCCAAACAGGCCACAGACTGGCATCATGCAAAGTAGGGGGGCATTAACATGAATTATTTTGTTATAATTCAGTATTGTCTGCATGCAGAAGCACAGGCTATCACAGTGTCCATCCCTCTCTTGGTGTTTTTAATGAGATTACAGTGGGGTAGCAGCTCTGCCCATTGTAAACCTGTCTGCTCTTCAACCACAGGTAGAGAACTAGAGTAGTATTTCTGGCTACCTTCATTCCAAGGTTTTTAGGAGCTCCTGGTCAACAAAAGCACTATTACACTGACATAAGATTACTGTTTTGCTGCTGAAATCTTGTTACAGGGACATTTGTGACCTACACAGATTGCTAAGAGCATCACCTAAGAGGCTTTTTGCATAGGAACATTAGTGAGTAGAGAATTCAGCTACTCTCAGGCCTCAGAGGAAACACTCCCTGATACAGCAAAATTACTTCTGCACACTGTGATGCGGATACAAAAGCTTCAAGTTATACAAATAAATTATTCCAAAGCAATCATTTTATGGCAGTCATACACCCACGTAATTTCATCATGTACTCGTATTCCTCATGTAATTAGACATTTTCCCAACTGAAAAGAAAGAAAAAACAAAAAAGCAAACTACAAAATAACAAGATCATTTCACAGTGATGCCATTTAAACTTTTACATTGTGAAAACTGTAAAGATTAATAAAGGCAAAGGACATTTCATCTCAAAGCTTTTATTTAGAACTTTGCTTATGGATTTGTTCTTATCTGAATCTCAATTATCTTCCATGGACTTTATATTCTTCTCAGAAAACAAGTGTCTTTGCTATATGTATTAAACTTACTTTTATCTTAAAACTGTGTCCTGTAAGAAACAGCAGCGTTCTACTGTTATAGCAGCTTACTTGTTTAAACTGTTACAGCAGTTTATTTGCTGAAAAAACATAGGTGAGAATTACTCTTTGGGCACCAAATCAACTACAAATAAGAACAGATGCCTGTAAGCATCAAGCAGGTACTCACAAGAATTTTGAATTTGATTAAAAAAAAAAATTAAGAACTACTTTTAATTAAGACTCGTTTGTTTCTCTTAGTCCTCAATAAATAGAAAGCGTAAGGCATGTGGAATCCAAATTCTTTAATGGAGCTGAAGCTAAAAAGCACCATCTGCCATGTACCCCGCGATTTGCAACCGGGACCTTTTCCTTCGTCCGTCGCAAAAATTTCGTCCAGATCAACACAGGCGATCTGGCCACTGCTGCCGGCAAGTCACGCACGGGGGGAGAGAGAGCGAGGATGCGCAGGTGGGAGCTGCGGAGCCGCGAGCGGTGGGCCGCCGGAGGGAGAGAGCAGCAGCCCCAGGCCCCCGCTGCCGGCACGGGAGGAGCGGCGGCGGGAGCGGCTATTTGCAGAGCCCCTCCAGCCGCTCCAGCGTGCCCTTCATGTCACGGATGCGCTTGGCCAGGGCGGGCACGGGCTGCATGGCGCGGTCCAGCTCCTCGCAGCGCGCCACCAGTGCGTACATGGCGCGGATGCTGAGGTCGGCCGCCTCGCCCAGGCTCTCCACGCCGTCGCGGTAGGTCTGGATGCAGCCGACGCTGAGCGCCGTCAGCGCCTGCAGCCCGCAGTGCACGTTCCGCAGCAGCTCGTCCACCTGCGCCGCCACCTGCCCGGCCAGGGCCACCACGTCCTGCAGCGCCCCGGGGTCGATGGCGGGGATGGAGGACCCGCCGCTTCCCGCCGGAGTTTCGCCCCGCGGGGCGCCGCTCAGCCGGATCCGCCGCTCCAGGTTGTTGGCTACGAACTGGGTGAGGCGCCCCTCGCGCAGCACCGTCCCCTCCAGTTCCAGGGCGCTCGCCAGCGTCGCCCGCCGCCCCTCCGACAGCTGCCGCCCCGCCACCGCCGCCTCTCCGCCGCCAGCCAGGCTGAGCGCCTCCAGGCTCCGCTCGTCCCGCCCCTCCGGCGGCGCGGCGGCCGGGCCCGGCTCCTCCATGGCGAGCGACGCGTGCCCGCCCGTTACCGCCGCCCACCGGGGCCGCGCCGACGCCTGTTTACGTCTCCCGCGATTGGCTGAGGGGCCCGGGGAGGCGTGGCCTCGGCTGTTCGTGCGGATCCCGATTGGCCGGTGGAGCACCGCCCGCCCGCCGCGCACTGCGAGCCCGTGACTCGGAGACTGGGGGCGTGCCTGCCCGGATTGGGCGGCCCCTAGGGGAGGCGTGGCCCCGAGTGTTTGTGTCGCTTTCGATTGGCTGGAGCCAGGGCAGAGAGGCCGCCGCTCCGCCGCGATTGGCGGGGCGGGGCGGAGAGGGGCGGAGCTGGCGCCGTCCGCGCACGGCGGTTGGCGCGGGGGCGGAAGTGGGCGGGACGAGCCCGGGTAACAACACCGGGGAGCTGCTGGCGGCTCGTCTCACTCCCCCGCCATGTTCTCCTAGCGGCGGCTCCAGTTGCGGCACCACTTCCTCGCCCCATCACAAAGCCCGGGCAGACCCACCCCAGTAACCCGACCCACTCGTCCCTGCTTGGGCTTGACCCCTCTCCCCGGCACAACTCTGGGTACCCACATCCTACCATGGTTACCACCACGGCGCCGCCGCCCTTCCTGGCTCGGATCTCGGCGGGCACCGAAGACCCGCGGCGGCTGCCGCCCTCCACCCTGCTCCAGCGCCTCCGGCGCGGGGACAGCAACTGCGAGAACCAGCCCAGCTGCTGCCTGGCGGGCCCGGGGGGCAGCGCCCGCCCCGCGCTGAAGAGGGTGCGGCGGAGGAAGGGAAAGATCCGGCCTGGACCCGCGGGGTTCCTGCCCAGCCGCTACCAGCAGTACCAGCAGCACCGCGCCGGGCTGGGGAGACGGACGCCGCTGGGAACCGACTTGGTGACGGACGCCCCCCCGGAGGAGCCCCCTGCGCCTGCCCCTTCGAGACCCGCGCCCGGCAAACCCCTCAGAAAGGAGGTAAAGACAAGGCTGCGCTACTTCCCCTCACTTCAGCCCGCTCCCGGTGACCAGCAAGCCGGCGGACGGCTTTCCCTTTCCCTCGGGGTGGGGGGGGGAACAGCGAGCGGGGCTCCCCCTCAGAGCGGTGCGGGGGGGCGGCAGAGTTTCCGTTACGCTCGGACGGGGCGGGGCGGGGCTGGAAGGCGAACCGCGGGTGGCGATTGGCCGCCCGGCGCCCACCAATGGGCGGCCGGCGCTGCGCCCCAGCAACAAGCCGGATTTAGCCGTGCCGCTGGCCGCGCGCCAGCCCCGCCCCGCGCTCGCCGAAGGCGGGACGTGCGCGGCGCGCAGCGCCCCATGGCGGCCGGGGGGGGCTCCGCGCCCTCAGGCCGCCGGTGCCAGCCGAGCGGTGGGATAGGCGAAAAATAGCGGGGAGAAGGCTTCTCGGTACCCCCCTGCCTGCCGAGGCGGCCCCCGACGCTTCAGTGAGTGTCGGGGTCGGTGAGGGAGCGCGGAGGAGAGGGGTCGTGGTTGACTTGATTCTTCTTTGTCTCCGCAGTTCTTAAAAAACAAAATGGGAAAGACGGAGAAGGCGGCCGTCCCCTACGGCCAGCCCGTTCACAGCTTACACCTGTGTGAACAACCAAAGATTAACAGACAGAAGAGTAAGTGTAACACGCCAGTGACGAAGATCGCCTCGGCGAAAAAGATAGAGAACTTTTGGCAGGATTCTGTGTCGCCAGAAATAGTTCAGAAGCAGGAGAAAAAGCCACTTAAAAACACAGAAAACTTCAGAAATGCCAAGTCCAAGAAACCTATCGCCCTAAATGAAGTGAGCCAAAAAGAAAATTACGCTGGGGCGAAGTTTAGTGACCCACCATCTCCCAGTGTCCTTCCAAAGCCTCCCAGCCACTGGGTGGGTGGCACAGCTGAACTGTCTGACCAAAACAGGGAGTTGATGGCAGTCCACTTGAAAACTCTCCTAAAAGTTCAAGCGTAGTTTCCAAGATCTCTTGAGTAATTGGCAAAGAAAACTCCATCCAGGAAACTTAAACATGCCTTGTTGCAACAAAAATTGCAAAAGACTGTCAAGTCTTATAATCACATTTAAAAAAAAATCCTTGTATTATATTTTTTATGGTTGTGTAAATAGTGTACATCTTGTATTATGTGTATATTCTTGTTCATACTTTGAGAGGTACATTTTAGTTTTGTTATGAAAGGATGTATTTTGCACTGCCTGATTGGTAGATGTCTTGTATATAAAATATGGACAATTTTACGTGTGTGCTTGACACATGAAGACTTGACTTGCTTTGCACAAGGTAATGAAAATTTTGGAAGGAGAGTACAGCTTTTGGATTAGGGTTCCAGATCAAATGTGAATGTTCTATTCGTGCACTACTGACAATAGTTTTACATTCTGTCTCCCAATCAAGTAAAACATGGAATTTTCATACAAATGTGAAGTTTTGCCCTCTGCTCTGGAAACTATCTGGAATTCCTGTTCATCTGTTCATTTTTAAAATTAACTGGAGTTTGACTAAAATTCCAACCCACCAATTTGAGCACTGCTGATTTCTTTAAAAAAGTTTAAAAAAAAAAAGGGAAAAAAAGGAAAGAGCAGAGCTTTCTGCCAAAAATTCAATTGGTCACTAAAAAATTAAATAAAACAATTTGGCCTCCCCTTATACTTGTCTCTGTTTTTCTTTGACTGTGTGTCTGTTAATTCAAGTATGTGGATTTAAAGCCTTTGATAGCCTTCTAGTGCATTGGTAGTAATACTTTGTCTTTTAACTATCTTAGGCAAAATTAGGAGATTAATAGTGCACCAAGAATTCCTTATGTTTAAAAAAAAAGGTCACCTTTGTGACAAGTCGTTCTAGGATTGTTTTGTTTGTTGAAAACAGAGTTCAAGCAAATTGGGCAGTTAGACATTGAAATTCATGCAGTAATTCTCCTTAAATGTTTTTATACTAGGTGGCTATTAAACGAGTCAACGCTGAAAAGTAGCAGTAACAGAAAATGAAGAGAGCACTTCGAATTTTGTATTTTTTACCAGATTTGTCTCTTGCTTATAGCTATGCTGGAAAATACATGCCCCGACTTAAAATTCTTAAGGAATTGGAGTGTGAATTAGTCTGACAGGCATGTTGAGGAGGTAACAGATTTCCTCTTATTTTCCTAATATGGTGTTTAAATAAGATTAATGCTAAGAAGGATGTGAAATTTACATAAGATAGAAAAGCATTTTTAAGTTTTTGGATCCACCAAAAAGAAATACATTCTCTGTAAACTGATGTCCTGGGAGAGGAGAGGTACATAGGAAGAAAACAGCTGCTTGTATCCAGCTGAGGTGGCTCCCTCGAGTGAACAGCATTTTCAGAGATACAGCTTGAGCAGCATTAGGTGTGTTCATGCTGCAGCTTTGGTCCAGAGCATCTCTTCATTCCACATGGGGAAATTGGCAGGATTCATTAGTACAGCCCTGACATGAGCTTGGTCAAAAGCTTAAAATCTAAGGATTTTTTGGCTTGCTTGTAGATGTTAGCCTAATCTTACAATTACATAACTATGTAGCTATCAATGCTCTAAACTAAGGGTTGATAAAAATTTTTTTGTTTACCCTAAAGAATTAGAGGTTCACTGTCTTGCAAAAGAGACTGGGATTGGTGTAGTCGAGGTCAGTGTGTGTCTGTCTTCAACAACCCAGTTTCCTGCCTAATCTAAATACTCTAATTTAGTGTCCCCTATCTTCTATTCTAAAAATGAACAAAACACCTCCTGGTTTTCTGTTTGTGGTTTTTTTTTTTTTTTTTTAATGAACAATATTAGGGAAAAAAAAATGCCACTGGAATCTGGCCGAGGATGACTCAAGGAGACTGTAAGTCCAAGTTTGCTATATTTGGTAAATGCTGTATTGATCTGCCGTTTGCTTTTTTTGTCTCCTTTTTTCTTTTGCCTGAGTGTCACCCAAGTGCAAAGCAAAATGCTTTAACAATAGCTTTAGGCAATGGTTAATTTTATCTGGTCACCGTGAATCTTGCTAACTAGCTTGACAAGAGGGCGTTTCCAAAAGCCAGGGAGTTGGCATTGTTTAGAAGGATGTGTCCTTTTCCCCCCTGATTATTATCTCATTGCCATCAGCCTCTTCTTTACCCTTCGGAGCTTACAGAGTGAATGCTAGCTCTGATCCTGAATAAAATTTATCAAAGTCACATACCTCTTTGTTCCTGCCATGATTTGCCAACACATCCCTTAGGGTTAAAGAATTCATTAAATGTTAATTGCCAATAATTCTCAGCTCCTCAGTCAATTCTTGAGAGCTGGTGGTTGAGACTACTGAAGTGTTGGGAGCTTAAAACTTCTCATAACTTACTGGACCCTAGAGGCTGAGATACGGTTGGTCTTTCTAAAAAGTAGCAAAAAACCCCAAAGCTTATTTAGCCCACGTCTGTGTCGATCCCACAGAAGTGTTGGAGCATTTCATGTTTCTATCTTCTCTTTGGGCTGAGCCCCTTCCTGCACAATGGACTTGGGTTTGTATATTAGACCTAAGTGCAACATGCACTTCAACATGACCAGCTGAAAATCAGAACGTGGTCATCTTTTTGGACCGCATTCTGCACTGTACTTGTTTTCCTGCTTTTTCCCCTTTATGTTTCTACAATATCATCTTACAGGGATTTTTACTCTCAAGATTTCCTTCACTTTGACAGATTCCTTATCTCAGTTCCCTGAAGAGGAGCTGTTGTATTACATGAACGTACTCCTTTTTTTAGTTCAGAGCCAGCAAAACATTAGTGTCATATTTGGAGGGCTTGTTTGCAGTGTAATATAAAATTGTGGAGTGACGCTTAGGGAGTGACCAGCCTTGAAGGAAGCAAATGACCAAAATTAGTGGATGTGTTATCAGCTAGTCATGTATCTGCTGTACAGGAATTAAATAAATACCTTATTAAATCTTCTGAGGTCATTAAGGAAACTGAACATTAGCTCCTCAGTTAGAAAATGGAAGTCCTTTCTGTTTGAAATGTTTCTAGTGCAATGCTGTGCAGAACTGCAGGGGAATCTACTGAGAATTAACTACCACCTTATTTTAAACAGTTAAATGTTACACATTGATGGTCCTGAAATTTAGCTCTCACGGAGGACAGACGTATCTGTTGTTGGGTTCTCGTGCGTGGCTAAGGCTCAGCCCATTAGACAGTTTCAGTAATAATGGCTGGCTTGGTGCTCTAAGGCTGAAATGTTTCTGCCTCCTAATGCAAGAGGAGCTAGAAATCCTATGTGCATTTGAACTCTATTACACCATGATCTCTTCAGAGATTTTGCTGAATTCTGCTGAATACTTAAGCAATCTGCATATGAGACTGTAAATTTAATTTAATTCCATCTGATTAATATTTTATCCAAGGCATGTAATTTTAAACCATACTTTAATTATTTTCAGATTATTTTTTAAGTTTTTGCATTACAAAACATTTGATAACTGTCACACGTGAGGATTTTTTTTCTTATTTAGACAGTTTTGAAGTCAAGTACAAAGCTGTATAGCTTATATAAAGCCTGAAGATTATAGATTATGTTTCATTGTAATTTTGAAAATTAGTTTATTTTCTACATAGAGTCATAGGATCATAGAATGGCTTGGGTTGGAAGGTACCTTAAAGATCACCAAGTTCCACCCCCCTTGCCATGGGCAAGGACACTCCTCTAAACCAGGTTGCTCAAGGCCCCATCCAACCTGGCCTGGA
Organism: Vidua chalybeata; assembly: GCF_026979565.1. Classification (NCBI taxonomy): domain Eukaryota; kingdom Metazoa; phylum Chordata; class Aves; order Passeriformes; family Viduidae; genus Vidua; species Vidua chalybeata. The sequence continues at coordinate 77,469,884 of NC_071532.1, read as the reverse complement.
GCACCTCCAGGGATGAGGCATTCCCAGCTTTCTCTGGATAATCTGTTCCAGTGCCTCACCACCTTTATAGCAAAGAACTTCATCCTAATATCTACTCTAAACCTACTCCCTTTCAGTTTGAAGCCATTCCCACTTGTCCTGTCCCTATATGCTCTTGTAAAAAGTCTTCTCTCCATCTTTCTTGTAGGTTCCCTTTAGGTTCTGGAAGGAAAGTCTTGATGCTTCCATTATGCAGTTAAACACATTCCTTATTTTCTTTGGTCTTTGAATTTTGATTTTACAATGCATTCTCTAAATTTTTTTTTCATATTATATGCTTGACTGAACTTTTTAAGGGGATTTTATTTTCTGTTGTAATTTCTAAGATGGTTTTCTGTTAGGAATAGGCTGGTTCTTACCCAAAAGAGGCTATGATGTAAGTAAGAGGTAAAGTTGTAAAATGTAAACATCTACCATGAAAAACTGATGCTACCTTGTTGAACAGGAACTACAGTGTTAAATACTTTTGATAATGAGAAATATTTAGTTGCTGTTTCACTAGAAAAGATAGATGAAGGGCATATCCATCAATTATGGAGAAATACATTATCCAATAAAAGGACCTAAGTGCTGAAGTTGAGCAATAGAATGTTATCAGCAATTTTGAGGCTGTCAACTTTCTGGCTTGCCCTGAGAGTGTAGGAGAATGTTATCAGAACTAAGACAGGAAAGTCAACAATTCAGCTAAATTTGAAAAAGTTTCCTGAGGAATTAATTTGCACAACAAACATGTCCTAACAGAGTCTTCCTCTGTGTTGAAGTCAGCATTCCTCTCGTTTTTCCCCATGGGGTAATAAAATCTTATTTGTTCAACTCCCAGAAAACAGGCCTTTAGATTTTGCAAAGCCCTGACTCTCTTGGAATGCTGCATTGTTACTTTTATTTAACCTTAGCCTGGTGGCATTACTACAAGTGTGTGGCAGATGCATCACTTTGAGTGGTTCATAAGCTCTTGTCTTCACTTTGAGAACTAGACTGGTTATGTGCATTTACAGTATAGGTTGCCAGTGGTGAGCAAACTGGTGCAATTTCCCTAAATTATACCTGGAAGAGGAAGTTTTTGTGGGTCCAGGACTTTTCTAGTATTTATAGTCAGACTTTGCTGACTCTTTTGTTGTAGTTCAGTAAGTGGTTGTATATATTTCAAGAAGTGGTGTAATCATCATGGCCATTGTGCCATTCTTAAGGTCATAAAGCAAAAGGTTTTGAAGAGATTGCTGTTTGTATTAAAGATGCCATTTGCTCCTTTAATGAAGCGGTGTGCTTTCATCAAGGAGGCCTTTGAACCCTTTAATTTGCTAATGTCCTTATAAATGGTCATGGCAATGGCCATCAAAATAAAATTTACTTTGTTTTTCATTTCCTGAAACAAGACCTAGAGCTACATTTAATAAAGGGCTTAATATAGAGAGTCAGGCTTTCCTCTAGTTTCTCTCATCACCTGATTCTTGTGTCCTTTACTGCCTAGTGACATAGCTGCACAACAAAGACTAAGGTGTGCCCTTACTTAAAATTATACATAATTTGAGATCTGTAATTTGCTTCTATGTGTATACAGCATGAAGCTTTTGTAAGTTTCATTCCTAGCATCAGCATATTCACAAATTGTATGTTATCGTATTTAGAATAGCAATAAGTCATTGTAGGAATTAATGAAGTCATAAATTGATGGACCCTCTCCAAATTTTAGACGTTCTTTGTATGCAAGTAATAAAAAAGGGATGATGTTTTTTTGTGCCCCTTCTCCTCTGTACTAGGAGTGAAAAGGGGAAAAAAATGGTGAGACAGGGAGGAAAAAACACCCTGAAAAACAAGGTCAACTAATAGATGAGAGAAGCGGTGTAGATGTCACCGTTATTTCATGTTGGAAGGAAAGATACTGCAAGAAATAAATTATCTCCTGAGGTAGCTGATGTTACTGCAAATTTAAGGAATTTTAATGGCTAGATGAAACTCAATTTGCTTCTACTTCTTGACTGGGACCATCTCAAAAATTACAATGTGAGATGACAGATTATGTAACTGACTTTTTCTCTGACTGCTCAGTACTTACTGTTCATTACTAGAAATTGCACCTTGGTGCACCATTCTTAATGGTTAGCGCTGCTTCAAGTGTCACAAAATGCTGCACAAGTGCTTACTGCGCTCAGGTTTTCATGGTTTTTTAGAAGTAGCCAGATAAAGTATGTACATTACTGTATGTTAGAAGCCTACTGTGTTTTACAGCTGGGAAAACAGGCATGCAGAAGGGTACTAGCTGGCTTGAGGTCCCTCAGTAGGCTCTTCATTCACCCGGAAAGTGAACCATAGTGTCTGGAGGTCCAGCTAGGTTTTGTCTTTGCCAGTACATATGGTTTGTTGTGTGTGTGATCTGCAAGTCTTCCTTATTTCACTGTGTAGTAGAATGTAGCTAATGCAAGGTTCTGCCTAGAAATGTTTGTAATTTGACAGGACTGGTGATTTAAATGAGGATACACCTAGTTTTTGTGTTGTATACAGTCTTATTACACAATAGTTTTAGTAATTTCCACACTAAAGATGGCTGTTACACTTTTCTCCACCCTTTTTTTGGACCCTTTGGTACAATATATAATCTATACACACCACTGTGTATAGATGCTCCCCATGAGCAGCAGTGGGGAGGCTGATGATAAGTCAGCAGTTTCTGCTCATTAGCTGCTGCTCTCCACTGCTGTACAAAAATGCTGCAGCCAGCAGCTGGCTGAGAGGGCCATGGACATGAGCAGTATCCCCATAGCTCCTTGAGTTTATATTTGCATTATCTTTAGCCTTCTATTAGATCCTGGAAGAAAGAGAGAGGCCCAGTCTTTCCCAAGACAGAACATCTTCCATCACGAGGACAGAACTTGCACTTTGCAACTGATCCAGTTTTTGTCTACCACCAGCCAGTCCGTCTTAACACCTCAAGCCTTCCCATCACTTTCCCCAACTGTTTTCTTTACTTTTCTCTGCAGCGGTGTCTTTTTTCTTGTATTTCCTCCTAAATGCATTTAATTGTTCTCAGTTTCCTTCACTTCTGGGCAAATGTTCACACATGTAGTTTTTTTTTCACCTGAAAAATCAAACTGAGTGTGCCACATTTATTCTGCTGTGTTCTGGGTACAATTCCTCCAAGACAGTATGTACTTTTTCCTAGAGGACAGTTAGATTTTTACAAGAGGCAATGATTCTCTTGAGATTTCTCCTGTCACCCTGCTATGAATTGACCTGTCAAGCCTCAATAACCATAACATACCTCACTTGATATCCTGGAGGACTAGAAACAACTGATGTACTGGTCCACACAGATACCACAGAATTAATCTGTCAAACACAACTCAAGACCCCAAACAATTAGAGTTTAAGAGGACTTTCCTCAGAGATCAGAAAGTCTAAGGTCTGACCTGGACTGGTCACTGGCAGGAGGACATACGGGAAGACGCAAATGCAATCTGCAACTCTGACACTCATGAACCAAGGCTTTTTATCTAATTTTCTAGGCTGAGTCTGCTGTTTGAGAGCCTGTCACATGTACAGCCTTCTTGCTGCACATGTCCAAAACTTCTTAGCTTCCTGCTGTAGGAGGATGATGGCTGTTGGAGTGTTCAGTAGTCGGACTAATTCCATGGTTAGCCAAACATTTCTGACCTGGTTGTGTTGTAGGCAATTCAAGGTAAGAGTTTACACTGCTCCTTTGTGTTTTCTCTCATTTTGGTCAAGTTTTGGCCAGTATTTCAAATTTATAACCATTGAGACTGAATTCAACAACAGGCATGTGACTTCTTGCTGCATGTAGGTTAACTTTAATAAAAAGAAACTGGTAACATAGGTGCCATTGCTTTGTCCACAGAGATAACTCTGATCGACTAACTGTGCCTGTGCACTGTTAGTTCAACTCCTATTTTCAACACTTTTCATTTTCCCTCTTTATTTTTCAGTTACGAATTTTTATTTCTTTTATTTTTCTGACTACAATCCTTCTGGGAATACATGCTGAAGCTCTGGAGAGCCATAGCGGGGTACATAAAAATGAACAAGCAACATACACATTGAAATTTCTGTCTTTAGGAAGTGTTGGGGTAAAAGGAGGGGTCAGGTTAGGACCCCCAGTTCTCATGAGCCCCCATCTGGATCACATAGCCACCAGCCTCAGTAATATTCTGAGACATGCCAGCTTTGATTGCCGTATCAGTGTATTTCAGAGTGTTTAAAGAAGGCAGCCTTCCAAAAAACCCAGGTTTTCTGGTTTTCCCTTCACAGCCCCAAAAGTAGCACTCAGTGAGAGGGCAGCTCACACCCCGAAATAGCCTTGGATGGAACAGAAACAACTTCTGTACAGGCAACACAGCCTGATTTTATCCTCTCCCCTGTGGCAACACTGAATAGTTAACCTGTATTGCTGTTACAACTCATTATTTCCAGTCTTCCAAACTGTTGTATGTTTATATGATTCTTAACACATACATGCCCTACTTTTCAAATACCATGGGAAAACAGTGTGAAGGTGTGGGGGAAGGGCAATAGTAATCTTGATCAAGTCTTGCAGCCTTGATCCAAATGCCAACTTAGTTACAATTTTCTTAGGAAGGGCTTTGCTCACTTTTAACACTGCTGAGATGGTGATGTGGGCAGCAGTCTTGGGACTGGGAAGGACGTGCTTTGCCTCTGGGCTTCAGCGAGATACGGAAGGTAAAGGAGTGGGAAGCTGATATCTGATGACCAGAGGAAGAAGCTCTGCTGATATAGAAACCTTTCTCCATATTGTCTTCCTCAGCTGCAGCCAGCCTCCCTGACATTGCTTTTTAAGGACCTCAAGCACGCCTCCACCCTTCCTTAACTTCCGTGCCAGAAATGTAAGGGAATGCATTTTATACACAAAGTAACCACGGACACATTCAGTAACTTTTTGGTTCACTTCCAGGGAACATTGACACCAAGTGGACACAGAGGTGACAAGGAAAGAAAAGAATTAGCAGACAGAAGGTTAAAAAACCACATTAATACTGACAGAAAAGATGAAACGCCATGTGCATATGCGATGCAAAAGAACACTGGTATGTTTGCTGCAGCAGATGGAGTTACTGCCGCAGGCGTCTTTAAAGCACCTGCATATAGTTTAATGTATACAATGCTTAAGGGCCCTAGGAAGTGAGAAGGAGGGAAAACCCAGCGTCAAGGCCTCAGAGGGCATAGGCTGAGTTCCCTCTAGTGGCTTGCTTTGGCATTCCATAGGGGTGGCCCCGAAAGGACCCATTTGGGGAGCATCAGCTCATCCCTCCTCATTACAGCCTTGCCCAGAACCCATGCTTGTATTAGGCAGCTGGAGGGTATAATCACTGAGTAATTCTTGGTGAGGGCCTAATTACAAGTTAATTTAAAGTCATTTATGTAAGAGATTAAATCAATCCTTCCTTGTATTTATTTTTCATCACAGGCAGACTCAACCACTCTTAAAAATTCTATATCTGCTTTACTCTGCTGCTTCATCAAGTTGATGCCCACTGCTAATATTTGCTGCTGCTAATACCTGCATTATGCAGAGGCTTTGTGAGATCACAGTGAGTCAGAATAATCTATGTGATGTCGTCAGGCAGGTTGGGAAAAGGCTCTGCAGATGGAAAACACCGCCAGCAGCAGCTCAATCTGTATTTGTTGCTCAGTGTCATGTATTTATTTGTAGAAAATAGCAGGCAGTAATTTATTAGGCAAAAATGTTTTTGAATTATTGTTGTACTGGTATTGTCAGAACAATGAAAGAATAGCAACCAAAAAGGAATAGAAGAAAACCAACAAAAAAGTTAATGTTTCTGGTTTTTTTTCAGCTCATGTTTTATCAAAAAGGCAGCTGGAGATTAGAACAAGTGGATTAGGCAGGAAACCTTAATTTCTAAAAGAATACATCCAGTGCACTTTTGGTACCATGTACAAAATACACTAGAAATAGTGTCTTTTGTAAAACACAAGCTCATGACATATTAATGACTGCATCCCTGGGGTTTTAACAATTTAGAAAAATCACATTTCCTTCTGCAAACTTATGAACTTTGGAGGAAATTTCAATAAATAAAACTGTGTGTTGTTATTCTCTATCCTGTCCTTTTATCACAGGATAAAAAGTGTAGAATATGTCATAAATCAAAGGCCTAAAAGTTAGATACCTATGTCTAACCCTGGCTTCAACTTAACAGTCAGCAAACAGAAAGGGACATGTATATTTCTGGCAACTATTTTTACAGGTTTGGACGAGATTATAAGTCATTCTGTTTTTCAGAACTTCACTAGTTTATCTAGGCACTAAGGAACCAAACGTGCTGGATGGTGGTCACCCCATGGACTGGGGTGAGACCTGACTTGTGAGAGGGTTGTGTTGTTCCTCTTCCATCACCTCAATGATGCATTCATCCAAAGGGCTGTTCGTGCATCCTTTTGAGGCAGGAAGAAACACGCTGTGTGCTGCAGGCCATCGATTTGATGGTTTCTAACCCTCCCCAGCCAAGAAGGTGACATCAGATCTGCTGCCATGGGAGGGCAGCAAGGATTTGTGACTGCTTGATAGGAAGGTCTGTGCACAGCATGAGGTGGTTGCAGTGCCAGTGTGCCTCTCTGGGACCTCCAGTGGCCATGGCTCAGGGTTGTATTAAGTGAAGGCGCAGAAAGAGATGTCACAGCTGTTGTAGAAAGTGAGATGTATACTTTGAGGATATCAATGAGTTATAATAATTTTTCATTCTCTTTCAAGGCAGGTGTGTGGCTCCAAGGTGGGGTATCCGAGATGTTTCTCATGTAAGCCGAATACCTACACCACTGGGAGAGCTGCAGGTCTAGCTGCACATTTGGAAAGTTCCTCTGGCACTCCAGAAAAAGTGCTTTGCTAAGGCTCTCTGTACTAAAGTCTAATGCAAACAGTAGCTCCCAATACCTGACCATAAGGTAATGCAGGCTGGAAGGGACCTCAGGAGTTTCCGGTCCTGCCTCCTGCTCACAGCAGGGTTGTGACCTGCCTGCTAGGTCAGGCCAGGTTACTCAGGGCCATTTCTGATCATCTGAAATGGAGCCTGGCAGAGGGTTGGATGGCTGAATGCCTTCAGCCTTTCCCTGTCATGCAGGATTCTCCCTGTCAGAGAGTATAAATATATCCCCATAATGCTAACAGGTTGGGAAAGCTTTCAAATCAGTCTGTCCCTGTTACCTGTATATTGAGTTAAAAGAGCTGAAAGATATAAAATGTTTAAGAATTACCAGGATTAAGAGAATAAGCAGATTTAAAAAATCCCAATGGGTCTTGTGTAAAATGTTTTGATTCTTCAATTGTCATCTAAAATCAAATGGTTATTTAGTCTAATGTCCCTTGAGAGGATTTGTCCCAGATTGGTGGGAAAGCATATCCTTATGTTACAAACAGGAAGCCAAGAACACACACTGTATTCATAACTGAACTGGATGTTTATATGCATTTGAATTGTAAAAATTGGATCAGATTAAAAAACTTAAATTACCCATACTGCAGAATTAATTGGTAATATTGTTCTACAAACAAGGGGCTTAGCAGGCTTAAGATAGTTCATTCTCTTTGCCAGGTAGCAAATAGAAGTTTTGCTTTAACTGTCCATAAAATCAAGTGAATACATGCTGGAACTGTGAGCTTCACATCCATGTTACTCCACAAGCAGAGCTCAGTAAATCATCTGACCTGTCTGCACATTGTGTCTCACAATAGACAATGCTATCCAGTTTGTTGTTTGGGTTTTTTTTTTTTTCTTTATACTTTTAGAAGGATTTATATGCTATTTTTAAAGGGGCATTCTGGAAAAGGCTGGATACAATAATGAAGGTAGGTGAAATTTATAAAATAGCTGATGAGGAGAGTGAGGACACAATGCTATAGAAATAACACAATTCAGAGATTTTTCCATTGAAATTAGCAGTAGTAATAATAGATGGTGTATACCTTAAAGCAAATATAAGAGGAGAGTTGAAAAATCTGACAATTGCTTTTATGTGTGTGGTGCTGATTGAAAGTACTGGGCTGTATTCTTTTCTTTGGAAAATGAAGTCTTTTTTTGTAAGTATCCTTTAAAAGTAAAAGGTGATACCATAGGATCAGTACCCAGCTTGACTGCAGAAGAGACATTGCTAGAGCTGGAAATTAAATTTTGCTATTTTAAGTCACTCAAACCTTGGACTTTCTGCCAATCTGCAAAGTAATCAGGCTAGAAAATCTTATGATAGAGGCACCTGCTGCTAGGAAACCCAGATTAATATTACCAGCACATATTGAGTAGGCTACTGAACAGCCAACACATACTAATGATGCCTGGGCTGCGAAGTCAGCTGGCAGACTCAGGACACCCCATTGTTGGTCCCCTGAGCTCTGCAGCTCCGCAGCTTCCCAGTACCAGCACAGACACTTCTTGACAGAGCAACTTTACCCTTTCTTTTTCAATTCATTTATTCCAAAGTAGGTCATGCCATGCCGTCTGTTGACACTTAAAACCCGGAGAGGTTTTCAGATTCCGTGTGGTCTCCTGCAGTTTAACATATATTTTTAATACCCTGTTGCTCTGCCTAGCTGCTGGATGTACTGATACTACTAATCACAACAGCTTATTCAATCACATAATACAAATGAGTGCAGGTCTTGAAGTAATATACTAGAGGTGAGTATGGCTGAGAGGGGAGGGAACACAGCAAGAAGGGCCTGTTTTTTTTGCTGATGGTGAATCCTGGGCAGTAGGGCTTTCAACAAAGAGGTGCTCATGTCCACCTGCTTTTTGCTTCTCCAGCAGCCTTGTTGAAAGCTTAGGAAAGCAATCAGTCCCCAGATAGGTACATAGTGGTTTTTTTTCAGGCTGCAGTTAAATCTGCTTCTCTTGTTCTCTAATTGTGGGTATGTGAATTGAAGAGTATTTCACATCCACAGTTGTCTTTAAGTTCCTTGCACAGCATTCTCAGGTCTCTGCCATGTGCCTGTTCATTGTGAATTACCCACATACTGTGAGGACGATTTAAAAAAAACCCAAAAAACTAGTGCTCCTGATTTCAAGTAATGACATTCAATTTATCCACAGGGAGATTTCTGGAAAGGCACATGTCCACATGGCACACAACTCCTAACAAATGTCCTTGGTATGTGGTACAGTAAGCAGCATTGGTAAGGAGAAGGGAGCTCACATGCATGTCATATAAAACATACACAAAACATTGTACAGCGTACACAGACATTGGTATATGAACATTGTGCCTGAGAATGTAGAAGATGGGCTTTTAATTACAGGAACTGGCCCCGACCACCTTGCTACTAACTGGATATTAGTAAAGCACCCCAACAAACTGCAGCTCAGGGTCTCTACAGCGTGCTTTAAAAACAAACAGCTTAAGTCTAGGCAACAACAAACATGCTGAGGTAGCTAAAGATCAAGCCCTCTTGGGCTAGAAACAACTAGAACACATTACCTCAGTTGGCCAGATGTCATTGGGCAATGTATGACTTCACCTCAAAATCATCTTAACCATTAGTGGAAACCAAAATGGACTAGCTTGTTCAGTAATACAGTTTGACCTCCACTAATTGCAATTGTCAGTTCTTGTTCACAGGCTTCTGGATATACTGGATGCCTTTGTTTCCTTGTATTTTAAAAATACAAAAATATATTGGTTTCATTTCACAGTGATGACTGCACAAATTCAAAATGACCCTGAAATTCTGGCAAAGTTCTGCATGTGTGTTACACTGATTTGAAGAAATCCAACTGTACTCTCATGAGTTATCTGTACAAAATTAGCAAAGTTCATAGTATTTTAAATTAGAAATATGATTATTTCCAGGAGCCCTGTAGACAAATACATTTTTCTCCTTTTTCACTTATCTACTTCTTTTTTTTTCCCAGAAAACTGATATCAATTTCAACAAACCTGCAAATTCACTATACCCATAAACTTATTTTTGTCAGCAGTAAACGCAGAAGTTTACATGGTGAGTGCAAACATACTCTGTGTTTACTTATATTTGTGATACTACAAATTAAATTTTAAAAAAGACTAAAAAAATCATTGTGTGCTATAGTAGTTATAGCTACTGTGTTATTGCTTTGTATAGTCCCACTGTGACTAGATAAAGTATGGGTTTGAATATATTTTTTGAAATTAATATCTTAAGCAAATAATTATTAATTATTAACACCCTTAAGGCTTGTTGTGTTTGTATTTGCATAATTGGTACAAATCAAGAACAAAAATAATTATTTTCTTTAATGTAATTTCCCAGGGTATTATGGAAAATGTCAACACTTAATACAAGTGTTTTTATTATTATACAATATATCATACTTCTGATTTCTAAAAAATAATAACATAAAAGCTTTGAAGGTAAAGAGATTTTCAATTAGACACAGTAAGCTGCTGGTTTTCTGTCTTAATAGCTCCTCTGTGCCACTAAATCCACAACAAAGTATTTAATAGTAATTTGTGATGTCTAACAGATGTAATCCATTTAAGATTCCTGTGGATTGCAAATATAAAATAAATTTGCTGTCTATCTGCAAAATAGTATACTCATATGAAACAGACTAGAGGCTTTTACATTAATTTTTTGACAAAAAAATGTCCATCTATATTTAAATATAAATTTAAAAATAGAAAATTGTATATTGAATTGTTTGAGTTGTTGTTAAACAGTCTTCTGACTGTTTAACCCAGAAATACATACTGTCTGTGAACAAACAGCTGTAATACTTCAAAGGCTCACTGTATTAAAAATAAAGAATTTAAAGAGCTGCAAAGTACTTTCTTCCTCCAAGGGAATAAAAGAGGTAGGACCTAGCTGTGCTTCTGTTTGAATCAATAGCAAAATTTAACTATTTCTAGCAGCATAGAATGTAAATTACTAGTGGCATAACTAAAGAGTAATTTTAACATCAGGAAAGGTTTTTTCCATTACTTTGAAAAGTTTAACACAGTCTAGATTTCATTTTTCACTTAGATTTGCAAATACATAAAATGTTATTAACCATTTTTAAACTGGGAGCTGAGAGAAGCAATTCAATGTGTGGAGATTTGTGTAACAATTTTTGACTTGCTTTCAGCTCTATCAGGATTTAACAGGGAAAGCATTTGGTCTTGTTTGTACAAGGATTAATAGTCCTCTAGAGGCAGCGGGGGAGGGGCAGTTAACACTCATGGACAGAGTGAGTGCCTGTAGTTTGTGGCTGTAACACACCCACCTGTTTTCTGTGTGTTTGTTTTCCGTGCTGTGGTCTGTGAGTCAGCCAGCACACGCACACTGGGACAGCTGCAGTCCCTGCTCACTGCCGTGCTCCTCTCCTCCCAAAGGTGAGGTACCTAGGCTTTCAAGAAGAGCTGGTAGCCATAGAGACTTAAACTTTTCACATCTCATCATCAATTTTTCCTGCCACTCTGGGCTGTTACCCAGTTAGTAAGTCATGCTGATGACAGAATGATTTTTGCTTTTATATTTCTTTCATCTATATTCTGTGAAAAATGCATATTAAATGATTGGCTCTTTGCAAATATTAAATTGAATACTGTATGTGTTATGTTGGAAAGTTATTTTGCAGTACTGCATTAATCCTTTTTAAGTAGTGTGTTAAATATAGTTTTAAACTATAGCATAATACGAAAATAGAAGTGATGTGATGTAAGACACCTTTTTGTGACCAGCAGAAGGAATGGATAAGATAACCAAGAAATTCTTCACATAGAGATAACAGCAACAGGACACAAAAAAAAACTCAAGACAAGAATTTATGGCCTCTTTATCGGATCATGCAGACTTCTTCCAGACACCCCAGAGCCGAAAGGATTGATTTACAAGATGAGAGGGAGGATTGGCAGAAAACAGAAAAATCCCTAGTTTGAAAAGAATATTTGCATCATGTATGAGACATATGAATATGCAACGGACTATGGCTTTTAAGAGTTATTCCTTTGTTAGCGAACATGCTTTCTTGAGGAAAACATCCAGGTGTCCGAAATTATTTGCTTTTTATTGTCCTTTATTGTCCTAACTCTGATTGTCCAAATTCTTATTGCTGTAATTTTTATTACTGTTTTTTAAACTATTTTATTACTATTAAACTTTTAAAACTTTTAAACAAGTGATTTGCATTCTTCACATATTCATAGCTCTGTAGACTATTGTTGTATATAGTTCCTAGCTAGCTCCAGTACTTTTCCCTACCCTGACAGGCAGAAAGACAAAACACATTCCAGAGGCTCCAAGCCCTGAGGGGTCCAAGACCCCTATCCTATCTTGATTCTTCCTGGGAGCCAAGGTTGAAACCAGCTCTTCGAGACACACTTTCATAAACAAAGTTTAGTTCCTATCTAAAGGAGGGCTACAGAAGAGGTGGAACCAAAAGGGGGAGGTTATTTAATCACTTGTGCTTCTAATTGGAGATTCTTGTCAATTATGCTAATTTGCTAAACTTATAAAACTATTCACCCTGTGCAGGGTGGGCATTTTTCCATATCTGTCTGTTTGGAGGCCTCCAATAAAGTCCAACCTTTCTATTACCTCCTATGCTAATATTGTCTTGAAAGTATGTTGTTTTATTTCTAGGTCCTTAAGGTATCAATGCCATAAAATGAAGCATTGAATTTATCTGACATTAAATATGAGAAATCTGCTCTTAGAGGAAGAAAGAACTAAGCATCTAAGCTACAACCAAATACAATGTAACAAATAATATAATACTTAAATATATAATACAAAAAAAGGCTCATATTGTCAGTAATGGACCTGATTTAGCATCAAGTGTCTTGAAGAAACACGTATGTGATCAGGCTGCTTTCATCACAAATCTTTTCAAACTGGGATAGCAATATGACTGTAATGATGCTGCTACTACAGGAATTATATAACAATTGACCTATAGTATAATGTGAAATAATTACCATATCACCGATTAAAATACATATGAAAATGTAACAGTGTAAGAAACAAAAGGACATACTTGAGGCAGGATTTTTTTATTGGAGGAGTGAGGATTTAAAGGCATTTTCTGCTGAGGTAAGATCTCTGATATTTGACACTTTTCTTGCTGTTACAAAAGTAAAATTTGAATATAAGAGAGAAAGCAAGCAGTCAGTAAGTTTTGTGTGTTAAGAGTCTTGGATATCAATAATTTAATTCCCTGTTTACATTATGCTGTGCATACTTCTAAGAACCCCATAGTAGGTGATAAGTTTTCTGTAAGTCTTCAGAGAGACAAACCAAAGAAAGAAATCTAAATTTATCCAGCTCTACCTTTTTTACTAGAGTTATCTGCTCTAATTGGCAATGTTTAAGTCAGGCAATTTTTGAACTTTTCTTGGAGTTAACGGATGTTCCTTTTTAAGACAATCTCACCCCAGTTGGGAAAAAAAAAAAAAAGCAAAAATAGCTACAGCTAAGCCCTTGCTGCATTCTTGCAGCTTTCAGAGTGCAAATGAAAATCTGCATCAGATAGAAAAGTACTATTTGTTAAATCAGTCTAAATCTGGCAAAGCTTATACCAGCCTCTGTGGTTAATGGTGCATGAAAGTGATTGTTTTGAAAATAACTGTGTTGGTTTAAAATATTATTGCCTGTCTCCCAGAGGATACCACCCACATAGTGGAGTCAGCAGACTGAGAACACAGATAACGCTAAGCTGCTTCAGGATAAAATCCAGTGTTTAAAGCATAAAATGCCAAGGGGGGTGGGGACAGCTTGAATTAAGCTTTTGGACTTTGTACTGAAACAGCTGAGAGGCAATTGTGCCTCATTCTGCCACCAGAGCTGGGACAGGCATCTTTGGCAGGCACAAAGAGCTGGGGCAGCAGCAAATAGCCAGAGCTGCCTTCTCAGTGAGGGTGTCTGAGCTCTAATCACATTTCTTACCTTTCTGCTACAGGTTCACAGCATTTGGGCAAATGGTGAAGCCATAACCACTAAGTTGAACAGCTAATAAAACATGCCGTGTGAGGGGTTTCAGATTTAACTCTGAGTATTGTACATGATGTAACCAGACATTAAGAGGGAACAATAAGCTCATGTTTTCTGTCTCAGTCTGCTCTGAATTTTTGACTTCACTGTGATTAACTCTTAAGTGGTGGCAATGATATGTCAAGAGGGAGAAGATTTCACTTTTCTAAACCCACCTACCCTGCATTTTTTCCCTTCAAAAGAAATGTGTAAGACAAGAAATGTGTAGTGGCATCCCTGATCCAGGAATGGTTAAAAGAGACATTATATGCTTCAGTGACTCAAGCTGTTTATCTTCCTGAGTTCCTAAAAATTCTTCTGCTCCGTGTTGATGTTGATACTGTGATCTGATCAAGGAAGCCCTATCCATGCTTTCTTGTAAAACACAGGGTTCACTGTTGTAGCATTGTATGTCTTGATACGTACTGCCTAATATAAAGCTATTTGTAGACCAGGCTGGGCTGTTATCTTAGGCAGGTCAGTGTGTAGCTCCTACACACAGCAACAGCCTACTTTTGTTTTTAATACTCACTGTGCTATTGTTTTTAAAGCTTTGGAGTTTGGCTTGAAATCCAGGCCACTCAGAATTTAACAGCAAAACTTTCACCGAGTTCAGTGCGATCAGGATTTCAACCTCAATGCCTAATGTTGCTAATATGGGATGTGGTAAACTTGATCATCCAGTTTTTTATGGCCACAACAGATGTTCCTTCTTTTAGACCAATGGAAAGCTACTGAACTTCATCCACCCTCCAAAACAAAAATACAAGTATTTGTTTACAGCCTGATTCCAGGAATATGAATTGAATTAGCAGCTGTGAGGTTTGTTCTTGTTTATGAACAAATATATGCACAATTCTTGCTTTTCCCAAAGAAATGTTTCCCAGGTTTTATTTTCTCTATATAGTAACAGTATTTTAAACAGTCTAATGCTCCATTATAATTTGTTTAGCACAATCAAAATATCATCATAGTATTTTTTACCTTGTTTTTTTAAAAATGGACCAGTATTTTCCTCTGTTCTAGAAAACAACATGTTATGGTTATATGTTTTTCATTCTGTAGACTTGTAATTCAGATTGACTATAATACAACATTTCTGTAATCATGACCCAAGGCACAACCTACAGAAAACAAAGGTACTGAATAGAAATGTTTCCTTCCTCTTGAAGATATTCAATGAATTTTCAAATCAGCATAAAAGCTTAAAAGACTGATGCCTTCTCCTAAATTAGAAGAAAATACATGATAATGTAATAACTGAGACCTGAAATTTTCTAATATAAGGAGCAAGAAAATTTTTGCTAATTTGAAAGGTACCATCCCATCTCTGGGGTAAATAACCAGTGATTCTTCCACGCAAACAATAGAATAGGAACAAGAATAGGAGTGCAAAGGCTCTTTATTAAAGGAATGGAAGCCTCATTAACATGCATCTGTTTCTTATGAATAAAATAACTTTACATCTTTTCCTTTCTCTTTCCTGAATTGGACTGATTTCAGGAGTCATAGCACTGTTTTTATTGTGCCAGATTAAAATTTCTTGTGGCCTTGCTTAGTCTTCAGCTTATGTGAAGATGTTTCTTTGCTTTCCTCACAACCAAGCCCCCCACTTTGCTTTAATATGTACTGCAGCTGTGTTTATTTTTAGTTCTGTGGGCTGTCCTTAACAATGATGCTCCCAGCAGCTCGTCAGGGTAGGACTGATCAGAGTGGCTGAGCAGCTCATGCTTCCACACATCTAGTCTCACTACAACTTCCTTGTTCTGGCTCTTTGTGGACCTTTGGCCAATTTAACTCACTAAACCAACAGGAAATTAGCTAATTTTTTGAATAAGCCTTTTTTTGGGCCATTTTAGTGAATTGCATCAGCTCAGGTAAAGGTCCTGCAAATACCAAAGGCAGCCTAGTGAGTGACACAAATTCTTGGCTGGTTGAGGAAAAATCATGGTGGAACTGTGAACTTTTGGGAGCAGAGACCTATTGTGTGTCTTGCAAAACTGCTTCCAGATGAAAAATATCCATTTTTGTTTTCTAAGCAGATTTTTACTGAATGAATTAGCTCGTTGAAGACAACATGGCTGCTGGACCCACACAAGAGAAGTACCAGCAGGAGCACATTTCAGGAGGTATGGAGGGAAACTCTCCTGGTCAGCAAGTCCCTCTCAAGGAACCACACTTGCAGGTTGTACACAGAGTGTCCAAATTACCTGGGATTGTGAAGTGGAACACGCCAAAATAACACACCCATTATAATGTTAACTGATGTTAACACTCATTATGATATGTATTAACCGTTTTCAAACATGCCAATTGGAACTCTCAAGCTGCTGTCAACTCTGTAATGCTTAAATTTATAAAATGATTTGCTATCTTAGTGCTGCATGCTTCACAAATCCTTACAGCAGACAAAAAGGATTCCAACTATATTCTGAAGGTTAATTTCAAGCAAATGAGACAGTGGTCACATTAGTAATTCAACCCTCTGATTATCTGAGATCTCAGTTGGAAAGGAAAACCGCACACTGTGAGCAGATAACATAATCTCTAAAAGTAATTTATCTGCTCCCCATGAGTGGTAAATTTTCCTGGAGAAGCCAGTGCTAACTTTGTCCCACTTTCAGATGTTGGCATTCGTGTGCACTCTCTACTCCTTCTTCAGCCCTCCAAACAAGCAGCCACTTTGTCTGGAGGCAGCTGCCAGAGAACAATTTACTCCATGGCCAAGCCTCACCATTCCTGTTAGCTGTGGCTCTGAGGCTTGGCATTCTCAGCTGTAATGCCACTCTACTGATCAGGTATGTAAAGCTCTGGAGTGTCCTGAATGAATCTGTGCAGCTTCAACAGGACCCTGGGTTTTCATTGAAGAAATATAAAACTATATAGTGAACAGTAGTGCCTCAAGGAATCAGGTACTTGGGAAAAAAAAATACATCAGTTTTTTTTTCCCCCTCCTCACTACAACTTAAAGTGGGAGCCATCTTTTTCCACGAGTGCAAAAGTGATTGAGTTTGATGTATGCCTAGAGTGATTGTTCCTAAAGAATGCTGGCCTGGCACTATCCTCAGGAACATTCTGCCTGTTCCAAAGGGCTTCCAGCCCTAAAAATCCTTGGCAAACAGATCTGAATTATGTGACCCTTTACTGAGTATGTGCCCCCTCAGCTGTTGACAAACACTTACTGCATGTATCCATAAGGAGAGTTCAACATGTGTCCAGAGTTCAAACTAAGTTCAGCACATTTTGGGCTTGATGGCCTTATTCCACTTGGAAGAATTTGGGGGTGGAGGAAAGAGCTGACTATAACCATAATGCTTGTCAACATACTTGTAGTATGTTTCAAGAGTAAAAATAGCTCATGACAAATGTAAGGCATGGGAGCCTGAGCTCTTCTTGGAGTGACCGAGAGTCCTGCAGGGTTTGGGTGTCATTAGGAAAAGAACCTCCCCCATCTTCTGTGGAGAGGGGAAACCTGCAGTTCAGTACATCAAAGCACCTCTGCAGCTGACAGAAAAGTTGTGGAGAAAGAATACAGCGGAATGAATAAAAGACATTGAAAAACAAATAAATTAATAAAATGGAAATTTCTGGTAATTAAATTAATAAAGAAAAAAAAAACCCCAATTTGTCATTTTGATCCTGTTGACTTCAATTTTTGTCAGGAATGGGTTGGTTCAATAGGTAGCTTGTATCTAAAAACTCCCGATAAGCTGGCTCTCACAGGCCTGGACTGCAGAAATCCCAGAGAAATGTAAAGATGTAACCTGAATCCAGACAGACAGGGCTCTTGGTTGGAAAAATAATGAAGATGTCATGGAAGGCAGGGTGTTTCCAAGCTCAGAAGAGGCACAGCACACCTTGCACTTGAATGCAATCTCTGGGTAACACATGTATGTAACAAGTCATGTGTTCCATCATCATGTTGTGCCAAATTAGGTTCTTACACACAGTGTGCAAGAGGCCAAGCCACACTCAGAGTCAGGTATTTGATTTATTTACAGTTCTGCAAAAAAAGAAAGGCGTGCTGGGCGGCACATCCACTATCAAAACATTTCAGTACTTACACATTTTAGCAAAGGCATGATTGTTCCTTGGCTACAAGTTACATAGTTCTCCTATTACTTAGTGTTCTATTTTTTATTGGTCAAGTGAGTCCTTCTCTTCTTGTGCTAATTAGTCCACATACTCAGTCTTTCCCTTCTTTTGAGTCAGGGGGCCACGAGTTGGTGGTTACGATCTCCCTCTGCCAGAATTACATTTCACCCATTTGGAGCTGATTTCAGCACAGTTGCTGAATTGGCTTTGTTAATTTCTTCCTTGTCGTGGGAGCTCTGCCAAATGTCCTTGTGGTCTGTAAATTCTGCATTCCTTTTACCCACTATCAGCAGGACATTCTTCTTCCCAAGCTTTCATAACACCACCCTCTCCCCACCAGGTCTGAGATCACTGAAGCACACCAAGCCCTAAAGTTTAACAAGGCAATTCTTCCAACATGTAGTTTATTTTTCTAATATTTTATGCTGGTTTTGGCTGCTGTGGAGTTAATTTTCTTCACAATGGCTGGCATGGGACTGTGTTTTGGATTTGTTCTGAACATAGGGTTAATAATATAGAGATGTTTTTGTTATTGCTGAGCAGGGCTTACACAGAGCCAAGGCCTTTTCTGAATTTTGTGCAGCCAGGCTGGTGCAGAGGCTAGGGGAGCGTGGGAGGAGACACAGCCGGGACAGGTCACCAAAGGACATTCCAGACCATGGAACATCATGCTTGGTACATAAGGCAGGGGAAGAAGGAGGAAGGGAGGACGTTTGCAGTGATGGATTTGTCTTCCCAAGTCACCGTGAGGTGTGATGGGGCCCTGCTCTCCTGGGGATGGCTGAGCACCTGCCTGCCCATGGGAAGCAGTGAATTCATCCCTTGCTTTCCTTGTGTGCGCGGCTTTTGCTTTCCCTATGGTACTGTATTTATCTCAGCCTGTGAGTTTCCTACCTTTACCCTTCCTTTACCCTCCGCGATGCCGCGGGCGGGGGAGTCGGCGAGCGGCGCCCGGCAGCACAGCCAGCACGGGCTGCGGGCGGGCCCCCGAAACTCCGCTGGCCGGCCGGGGGCCGCGCCAGGCATGCTGGGGCGGGGAGTTCCGCCTGGGCGCCGCCTGTAGGCCAGGCCGTGATTATGAACTACATTTCCCACTGTGGCTCGCGGCGAAGGGAGGCGATAAAAGGGGGAACAGCTCAGGTGTCGCGCCGGAGGGCAGGTGCGGGCGGCAGGTCGGGCTCAGCTCGCCTGAGGACCGGTGCTCCCGAGGCCTCATGAAGCCGCAGGAGCCGCCGGAGAGCGGCCCCGCCGCCGCGCTGGAGGCACTGAAGCAGCGGGCGTGCGAGAGCGTGGATCTGAACGCTGCGCGCCTGGGCGCGCTGAGCCGCGACATCTGGAGCCGTCCCGAGCTGGCGTACGCGGAGCACCAGGCGCACGACGCCCTGACCCGCTTTTTCTCCGGCGGGGACCTGCCTGGCGCCGCCTGGGCCGTGCAGCCGCGCTACAAGCTGGCCACAGCTTTCCGCGCCGACTGGGGCCCGGCGGCCCCGCGGGACCCGCTCCGCCTCGCCTTCCTCTGCGAGTACGACGCGCTGCCCGGGCTCGGGCACGCCTGCGGCCACAACCTCATCGCCGAGGTGGGAGCCGCCGCCGCGCTGGCGCTGAAGGCCGCCCTGGAGAGCCTGGCGGAGCCCGCGGCCGTGCAGGTGGGAGCCCTGCCGGGGGAGCGGTGGAGAGCGCTCCCTGACAGCCCCTGACTCTGTGTGTGCGTTTGTGCTGCAGATCACGGTGCTGGGGACGCCCGCGGAAGAGCAAGGAGGAGGCAAAATAGACCTCATCAAGGCTGGAGCGTTCGATGGCCTGGATGTGGTTTTCATGGCACACCCCTCGCAAGAAAACGCTGCTTACCTGCCCGACGTGGCCGAGCATGAGTGAGTGGGTGGGTTTCGGTGGGAAGAGATGGGGTTTTTTTAGACTTTTGTCACCTTCCTGAGAAGGGGACCCGCTTTGGCAGTGGCTGAACCCGGAGCCTTGCAGGTGCCCTTCAGACAAAGGTACTTGCACGCAGCTAAGGAGCCAGATTAGTGTTAGGGAACGGCACTCTGAGCCGTTCTTCAAAAGTGCTGTGTTCAGCCTAGTGCTCAAAATCTCTGACTGATCTGAGATAATCTTCCGTGCATCCCAAAAATCCATCTTTTGTTCTGATGTTTCTAGGCGTTTCTTTTAAACATTCATGTGATTATGCCATATGTTGAAGTAGAATTTAAAGATACAACTGCAGGGTCTTAAGGGTCGTCATTCAGTGCTTTCCTGGATGCCAGTCATGTGGTCCTCTATGCATTTTTAATCAGTTTGGAGGGTGTTTCAGGTTTGCCTTCCTCCTTTTGAAAAGAACTGGCTAGCTAAGCCTGACTGAAGTTTGGATCTGTAGTAACTTCCACACTAAATTTAGTCACGGCCATGTTGTGTGTATTAACTCTCACATCAACTTTTTGGTTTTGATCCAAAGTAGTACCTGTCTTTCCTTCATATTTGCCCGCAGTGTAAGGATGGACAGCAGTCCTACCCTCACACTGCTGCCTTTTCTGCCAGCCATATAACTCTTCAAAAATTATACCTTGTCTTCTGATTAGCCCTGATGTTCAGAGATAGCACTGGTTCACTTCTGCTTTGAGTCACTTGGCTTATCTTAAAGTACACCTTGCTGGATGTGCATCCCCAGAATTGTACACAGTACATGAGGTGCGATTGCCTTAGATCTCACTCAGCTGCTGCATGGACCATTGTGTTTCCTTATAATTTTGGAGACAGCTGGCATGTTTGAGACTTCCTCTTCAGTCATTTTCAAGCAATCGACTCTTAGGCAAATGCTTGATCTTCAAGAACATGATTTTTAAAATTGCTTTGGAGCTTCATTCTTTTCTTGCTCTGCCAGTCTGCAAGGCCATGCTGTTCTTCCTTTGGTGTTGTAAACGTCTGTTTCCACAGTGTCCCAGCAATAGTCTGCCAGCAGGTTTTGCTCCTACATGTTATGTCACATTCTTCTATGTTTTATGTGATTCCTGATCCCAGAGGGTCTTACTTGCAGAGACTCCACTAGTAAACTCCCTCCGGTGCAACACTTTTTACAGGTATTACATTTGATTGTCTCAGACTAAATTCTGAATTATTTAAATAAGTAATTTTCCAGTCATTTGTGACTTGTACTGGGAACTGTTTTCAGATTGGCTGTGCTACTGCCCAGCTCTGATATGCTTGATTTTACTGACCGTTTTGCTATTAGCAGGGCTGTTTCCCTGCTTTGATAATTTGATTCTGTAAATGCCAAGCTACATGGTAAAACAGACAGGGTTAGTCTTCGTTACCTGGCCAGTTCTCTGCTATATTCCTTCCTCGTGTTTCTAAAGAGTCTTGTTGTTTTACCCTCCTTCAAGACTTAGCCCAACTTGCCTTTGCTTTACCTTAAATAATCTTCAAGATGTAGTTTTCAATGATAGTTTCGTCTTTCTGCTTGCAATAACCTTTTGAGTTTGATACAGTAAGATTTGGAAATCTCTCTTCAGAGGTCAAGATCTGCAGTAGGATGCAAGTCCTAGATAGCCTTTAAACCTTTGAACATGGAGGAGGCATGGAATTGAAGTGCTGAGTGAAACAACTTATTATCTCCAAAAGCTTGAAATACTGAGTTTGTCATATTTTATGTAATTATGAGGTTTCAAAGGTAGAAAGATAGTTTTTCTAATTTTAATTGGTCTTTGGTTGTTTGCAGGGACTTTAAGGACTGGTGATCACTAAGTTGCTAGTATTTCTGTGTCTGCTGTTCTGAAAGCTGGCTTGTGCCTGAAATAAGATTAACATATTGGGATAACTGGTGAATACATGCCAAAGTTTGCTAATGCTTATTCACTTACCCTTCACTTAATCAGCATATTTATTGTTGGACAAACAGGATCCACATTCTTCTGCTGGTATTCTTAAACTGGCTTAGGGTGTTGTTATTCTGCAAAATCTGTTGGGTTTTCATAGTGTCTGTGACATTTGTGTAGCAAAATAAGTACAAGTAAAGGAATGCTGAAAGAACTTTTTAAAATAAGAAACACATGTTCCTTGTGGAAGAGAGTACTGAAGCATGACTTTTTGCTGTATTTTGCCTTCTTTCTATTTTTTTTGAGAATGTCCAGGGATCTTTGTGAGTTGATTTGAGGGGATGCAGTCTAATACTTGGGATATTAATGGGCAAGTTTCTTACACTTCTTAATGATAATAATTTTAAAATAAAATTCCTAGTCTAGAGAATGGGTTCTGTAATTGTCTTGGAAGATTAGTTGGGATGGAAGAAGGCAAGCTTAGTTTGGATTGCAGCAGTAATAAGAGATGTTTCCTGTTGCAACAGTACACTGCATTGTGTCCCTGTTTGCCATCCAGAATTTAAGTGCTGGTGTTAACTTGCAGCTGTGGCATGGTTCTGAGCACAAGGGGTCACTTCAGGATAACTGGTTAAGTTGGCATTTGTGCAAGACAGAGGAACAAGCAAGTTAGGCTGGACATGGCTGGATAAGAGACAGGTTGTGTGTCTTGGGATAGGAGGAACACTTGAAGATTGAGTTTTTTCTATAAAGGAGTAGGTATGGAGTACAGATTGTTTTGTGTATTTTATAAATAGTGAGACCTTATATGTAGATGTCAGTATTTAATATTTTCCTCTTTTGTGAACAGTTCTCATGTAGTCTGAAATACTAAGTTGTTTTGTAAGGCTAATAATAATGGCCCTCAGATGAAGCAAAGCATGAATTTTTACTGAATATGTTAAGGAGCAATATTTTATGACTTTTTGAAGTTGGAGGATAGCCTTTGCATTAGATTTCTTCCTTGTTGCAAACCTTTCTACCACCTTTTTTGAAGGGTGCAAGGAGAGAACATCCTTGCTGTAGCATAATAATGTGTATTTTACAATAGGCTGTGCTTTTCCATACTCGTGAAACTTGACTTTTGTTATTTAGGCATGGGTTATATGTGATCTTACATGCTTTTACTATCTTACATACTGTACACATTTTATTTGACAAGAATTAGGACACTCAACTTCCAGTTTTGAATCAGAGAACAGGGTTTGTTATCCTCTGAAAAGAGTGCTTTTAAGTCTCACAAGAGTCAAGCAGTATAAAAAAGGTGGTGGAGAAATTTAATATGTGAAATGTGTACTTTTCAGGAAAAGGCTATATAAAGATGTTACCAGTAACTCCCTTGCCTGACTGGCTCTTGGTATCATTCCATTCTACTGGTTTTCTAGAAATCTTTCAGTGTTTTTTTGCACTCAAAGATAGTTTATCTATGCAATAGTCTAGTGCCAGGTAAATTGTTTGGTGTTATGCTGCACAAAATTTAAATAACATAAATTTGTGGGAACAAAAGTAAGTTTTTCATTTCAAAGGTTTTTTGGGTTTTTTTTTTCAGTGAATGAGAAACAAATAAGCAATGCCTTTTATTTCCTAGTGTGACTGTGAAATACTATGGAAAAGCTTCTCATGCTGCTGCTTATCCTTGGGAAGGAGTTAATGCATTAGATGCTGCTGTTCTTGCATACAACAATCTGTCTGTTTTAAGACAGCAGATGAAACCGACCTGGAGAGTTCATGGTGAGATCTTTCTTAAACCTAATGTCCAGCAAGTTAGAGTTTAGGCTGCTGAAGTACTAACATAGAATATCATACATTCCAAAGTATGGCACTAAATCACTAAATTAGTATAGTCACTTCAAATATTATGAAACAGCACCATTTCATTTAAATGGTGTGTCTGCAATTTTGACAATCATGTCAGCATCCAGAACTAACTGCTCAAAATAGGCTGAGAGGTCAGATTTGAAAGGGGACTCCAATGCCCAGGTAAAGGCTAGACCAATTTTAAGTCTTGGAAGCTGCAGTTCAGAAAAAAAAAAAAAAAATACAAGGTTTATTTTGGTACACGGCCTTGAGCTCCTTAATATATGTGGGTTTGCAAAAGTGTAAGATTAAATGCTTCCAAAAAGTGAAGTATTACTTATAGCATCACTTTTTGAGTAGACATTCTATTAATTAGATGGCATTTATTGGAAGGGTCTAGTAGTCTGGAATGAAATTTGTTTGGTGAAGTACAGAAAACAAATGATAGCAGAAGATCATAGTCCTGGTTAGTAGCCCAATCAACTAGATGTTCACTCTATTATAATATTTAATATCTAGTAGGTTTTGGATTAGAAAGGCCATTTTGCAGTAAGACATGTTAACCATTAAGCTTGTTCCCTTTCAACATCATGCATTTCTACCTATGAAGTGAGAAGGGTTCAAAAGGTGAGGTGAAGCTCCCCTATAGCTATAAACCCAGGGTTCCTTATTGCACCCTAGACAACTTTTTGCAAGTTCAAATTAAGAAACTTTGCCAATTCTACAGGACTTCTGAATGTGGAGTTGTTTATTTGGAATATTTGTTATGAGCTAAAAATCCTTCCAGATGTTCTGAGCCGATCATTATATATCTTGGCTGTTTATGCTGTATATAATACAAGTGTGCATTTCTCTCCAGGATATCTGGATGGAATCCTAATCCTTCTGACTGTAGATGAAGCTATTTGCAGTTCTGCTGTGCAGCATGCCCAAATGAATTTCAGATAGCAGGCACAGCCTCTCTATCCTATTTCTCTGTAGAAGACAAGGCACATAATTAAGAGTTTTGGTGTCTGTAACTCATGTGTTGCAGGTTTAAGGATGAAGATACCAAAGTCTTCTGTTGAATCTAAGCCTAAACCCCTAAATACAGCTTTCTTTGTAGTTTCTGAAGGTTACATGGATAATGTTGGCAAAAAATCTAAGTACCTAAACAAGCCTTCTAGAGGTAATGCTTCCTGAACAGCAGCAAAACTGAAATTACTGTGTTGATACAGCTGCTGTCATTAACCTGATTTTTCAAAGTGGAAATACTTAAATTACTTCTGGGAAAGGACAAGCAGCCAGAGTGAGAGTGAATTTTAGGAATGCTTTCTTTACAACATTGTGTAGGAGACCTCAAATTGTAGACTTTCTGTATAATCAGTGGCTGAATTAAGTGATCCTAAAAATAGTAGTGTTACCCCACTTACAAAAACTGAAATAATTTCCATTGCTTGAAGTCTAGAATTTCTAACCAATGTTTCATGTACTGAAATATTGTTGTCCTGCGTTCATCTGAGATTTTGATGTTATCTTTCTCCCCTGCTTATGAGTGGACTGTATGTTGCCCCCTTAAAAATGGGAATGTAGAATTTTTTTTTTTCCCTGATCAAGAAGTTGTATTAAATAGATTGCAGAAAAATGTTTCCACCCAGAAGGGCAAATTGGGTGCTACTAATAGTGTGCAGGCAGCCTACATGTAATTCAGGTCTGCTGTCCAGTCCATATTGCAGTTGTATTGAAATTGAACTGTAGACCTATTCAGACTCTCTCCAGTTCCATTTACAATTGTGCTGGACAAGACAAGTGAAAACTGTTTACTCATGAAGCTACTTGTTCTGAGAAAGCTTGTTATGGGTATGTGTCATGCAAATTTGCATGAATACTTACTGCTTCCTTTCCTGTGATGTCTGTCCCTCTCATCTGAGCTGTTCCTATTGTTATGGACAAATACTGACACTGGATTAATTCAACACTGTTTTTTATTTTGACTGTATTTGACACTGAAGGGGGTGAAGTTCATAATCTTAATGGGTTTTCTGCACCAAAAGAAATGTTTTGTTGTCTATTTGCAACAAATTAGTGGTGTCTCTTCAGGCCTCAGTGACACACATCAGTAACTTCTGCAATATTTCCATTTAAGGTAGAAGTTTCTCAGGTTCTACAGAAAACAAATCTAATTCCACATGAAAGAAATTGAGGGTAGAAGGCCAGGGAAGCACCCTGTTGGAAGCAACCAGCTGTTAGTGCAGTGACATCTAATGTGGAACTGGGATCTATGATGTGTTCTTGTGAAAATATCTAAATATTACTGTATTTTATGGAAATGCCTTTGATGCCATAATGGTAAAAGATGTAGTTAGTCACACATTTCCTCAAGGGAGCACTTTCAGCTCAAACTGCAGTTGTGACTAAAGCTACATGTATTATACTTTCCAGTATTTCTGAAGAATTAATATGAGCAATCTAAATGAATTTTCTGTGCACTGCAATACATACATTATTCCAGTATTGCTGAGAAACTGATTCAGTTTTTCTTCAAGCTCACAAAATAAGTTGGAAACATTCTAATTGAGGAAACGTTTAAAAGTTGGAATCCAAGTTATCCCTTATAGCAGTTTTTTTTCTTGTTGGCAGACAGATTGGTTTATGACTCCAATGCATTGAATTTTAGGAGATTAATTAGAAATGCTAGTTTGGCTTGACTCTGGGATGTAAAACAGATGTCTAACCAAAGAATGCTGTGAAATTGTTCTGAAAGACATGAACCACGAATCTGACACAATGAAGAAACTTTGTCCACATAGTGCATTTTTTACATTCTTTGTATTTCATGCTCAGCTGATGTTTTGTTGTTTTGTTTATATGTTTATAGTTCTTGACCCAGGAATTTCATGACAGGACTGAAGATCAAATTGCATCAATTGCATTTAATACTGACAACACAACTTTTCCCTTTCTGCAGGTGTAATAAAAAATGGTGGTGTGAAACCTAACATCATTCCTTCTTACACTGAACTAGAGTTTTACTTGCGTGCTCCTTCGAGGAAAGAGCTTTCTGTTCTGACAGAGAAGGTTGAAAACTGCTTCAAATCTGCAGCAGTGGCCACAGGATGCAAGGTAAGAATATATTCATTGTCATGTGTTTCTTTTACACAGACCAGAACAGGAAATCAGTGTTTACTTTGTCTGCATAGTGTTTAGCTGAAGTAAATCGAAACTACTGTTACACTTTTTGCTGTTCTGTTGCCTTGTGTCCTGAAAGAAGGCTTGAGTTTATAAATAGAATGCCACAGAATCCTAGTGGAATCTGTGTTGGGAGAGACCTCTGGAGGTCATCTGGTCTAATTCTCTGTTCAGAGCAGGACCAATTAGAGCAGGTTGCTGAGTGCCGTGTGAACTTTTGAATATTTCCAAGGATGAAATTCTACCACCTCTCTCAAAAAGTGCTCTACACGACTCGTGGTGAACAGGGCTTTTCCTAATGTTTATGCTGCAATGACTTGAGCACTGACACAGGTTTCCTGTAGAGATTGCAGTGTTTCCATCTTTGGAGATACTCAAAAGCCACCTCAGAATGGTTCTGGGAAACCAGCTCTAGGTGACTGTGATTGAACAGGGGAACTGGAGAAGATGACCTCAGTAGGTACTTTCCCACATCTACCCTCTGTGATTCTGTTGTATGCAGTGGGAATTTCCTTTGTTGATTCTTGTTGCATCATTTTGACATCTGAGACATCTGGTTCTGCCTTCTCAGTACCCTTCCCATCTGGTAACTCTAGGCAGCAGTAAGATGCCCTGCTAACCTTCTGTTCTGTGAAGGCTCAGCAGATCAAGTTCTTTCAGCCTGTCCTTGTACATCGTGTTCTCCACCTGATCATCTTGGTGGCCTTCCCCTGACCTAGCTCCAGTCTTGATTTGAGGAGAAACTAAACAAACACAGCACCAGATGTGGTCTCACAGGGGTTGTCTACATCAGTAATAAAAATACTAAAGCACTAATGGCACCAGTCTCAGTTGCAGATGAGTGCTACAAGTAACAGGCAGCAATGTGGTATTTTGTGCTGCTGATTATAAAACACTTGGAGCTTGCATGTCTTGTGTTATCTGAGCCAGACATGTTGTCATGGAAAGCTAGACTTGGTGATGCACTATCTGCTCTTAAATGAGTTCCATCTTGTATGCTGGATGTTCACAATCACCTTTTGATTCGTGAGCCTGGACATGAGTTCTAGGAGGATTTATTTGCTCTGTAATCCCTCTGGGAACTTGAGGCTAGGATGGCCTGAGGAGTGTGTAGTTTTCAAGGACCTCCTCTTGGCCCTTCAAGAAGATGTGACCTTTAGCTGTTGTTCAGTGAGCTGGAACATCCCTCTGTTTCAGTGACACTTAAAAAAATAATAGCTCCAGACTTAATTTCTGCTTCTCTTACTCTGCATCCTTGGATACATCTTGCCTGATCCCATGTACATTCAATTTCTTTAAGTGTCCTGTAATTTCTTTTTGTTTTGCTGCGGGTGATGCTTCTATCCTACAGATAGTGCTGCTAGGCTCAGAGACCTGGGAGGCTTGATGGCAAAGCTCACCTGTAGAAACAAGCAAAACAGGTATTGGGTCTTCTATCTCTTTTTTTCCCATATTCTTGGTCATTAGGTCCATTGCCCCATTGAACAGCAGGCTCATCTAGCAACTGAGTGATTTTTCAATTAGCATTCTCATTTCTTTTGCTTTTAGTAAATGGAAGTGTGTCTCATCTAGCTGGTTCAAGCAGTATGATTACCTTTTTTGTGTTGCTAAGATAGATGGTTCTACATGCTGTGTTAATTACAAGCTTATGACTAATTCAGCTGTAAAAAGAATGTATGTGATCATCAAAACAAATAGGTATGGGGTATGTGAATGTTAGCATGTCACTTTTACAGTCTTTTTGAGACATTAGATGTTATTTTCCTACCGTGTCCCCTTCACTATATCTAGAAAAGAGTTTCAGAAAGTGCACTTCATGCAGAATGAAAGTTAAGACCTCTTGAAATTTGACATTGATAGTTTTTTCCCATTTGTTTTCAAATTTCTTACCTGTATGAAGCCATTTCATGAATGGGGCTGTAGTTATTGGAGGCATTCTAAAAAAAGGTAACATACAGTTTGATAAAAGCCTATGTTTATTTCTATGTAGTTTAGTAGTACCTGCAGGTGAAATCATTAGACACTGTTACAGGAAATATTTGTTTCCTAATATTGGCGAAAATTTTGAAATCCTTTCTTCTGGAATTTGGCTGCCTAGTGCAAACTGAACAGAACACCAGCTGTGTTTTGTTGGAGGGTAATATTTGGCAGAATGTTATATTTTTGAAAGAAACTTAGCACTTACGTCCGTTTTGCCTTGAGCTTGAAGTCTGGATATGTAGGGGTTTTTTTTGGCCCTCAGATTTTTTACATTGAACTAGCTTACACTGGAGAAAAACTTACAATAATTTGGGGTTTTTGTCTAGGTGGAAATAAAAGGTGGTGAAAATGATTACTACAATGTGCTTCCAAATAAGAGCCTGCAGAAAATTTACAAGAAGAATGGGAAGAAGCTTGGAATAGATTTTATATCAGAAGATGCTGTCTTGAATGGTTTGTCAGGTAACTCCAGCTGCGTTTTTCATTGTATCTTAAGCTTACGTTGATCAAGCTTCAAGTGTATAAAATAACAAATTAGAACTAAGTTAAACACAGTTTAGTCAGAAGAAAAAGCCAAATTACAAAGCTAAAGCTCTGTAGAAGGTTTATATCTCTAGCCTGTGTTTCTGTATTTGTTATAGAAGGTAAGAACAGGTAAGAAAATCAGTAAATACCTTCTTGTAATAGTTCTGAAAATATTTCAAGTAATAAACAGTTTGGCTGGGGGAAGGGATGGAAAGCTAAGAGCAGTCTTTCTGAGAACATGAGGATGTGTAATGAATTGTCTCTCATTCTGTGACATTAAAATACAGAATCCTGGTTTGCTATAAATGGGGATGAGACTTTGTTTTTAGGAACCTTGTTTAATAATATTTTCCAAGCTTACATATAAACAAATATACTGGAGTCTAACAATTATTTTAGTGGGAGGTTTTGGAGGGATTTATAACTTGAAGTTTAAGTGTCTCACTAACTCTAATTTAATCTTTTCATTAACAAGTAATTACATGCCTCTAATTTTAGTTCATGAGTTCAACAGATTAGTTTTCCAAAGGGTGCACTTCAAGTAGGTGTTCACTTTTGGGTCTTGACTGTCTCAAATTATTTAATTATTTTGGTCTCTGAGCTATAACAGAAATGGGAATTCTTGAATACTTAGGTGGATTTCTTGTTATCCTTAACATTTTTTTTCAGAATCTTCCTGAAGGAGCTCTATTCAAGTCTCAACTTCTGCTCATGCTTTGAGGCTTCGCTACTGTACTTAACTGTATTTATGAACATTTTTACTCCATTCATGCTAAAGGTTTTTCTCTTAGAAGGAAGATACTGTTCTCAGTAAAAAGTTATTTTAATTAGTTTGATTGTGGTACTTGTCTTCTCTATATTAAATGCAGATTATCTTTGGAGTTTGGACAAATTTGGTGTTTAGGAGCAGCTCTCCAAACTTCTTTTTGTGGGTAGGGGAGACATTGTATCTAATGTTATTCTTGGTATCTAATAGTGATGGGATTTTTTCTGTTTCTTACTTCCCTTCCAAATTAAACTGTGGTTCATTGTCTTGTGTTTAAAAATAAATTATGACTTAAGGCAGATTTCTTCCTGCTTTCTTCAGTGTAATACAAATAAGATTTACTGCTTTGCTTGTTTAGCCAAAGAAAGGGGCTGAGGAACCTTAAAATGTTTACTGTAGTGCAACTTTCTGGAACTTTGCTAGTTGGTTCCTTCAAACCATTGTAGTAAGGATGATCATGAATATCAGTGATTTTGCTTTTGTTCAGAGGTCTTGAAGTGAACTTTTCAGAGACACCCAGGTGCAATAGGGCTTTCATATGTAAGTTATATGATATGCTCAATGTTAACCATTAACTGCTTAAACCAAAACTCCCTGTATGGCTGTCCTGTCCTTGAATTGTGTGTCAGATGTCAAAATGTGCTTGAGCAATTGCTTTATCTCATACTGCAGTAGGGTTTTACTGAATTTTCTTTCCACAGCCTCTCCTCTGAATTTTTGCAGTGGGAATTCAGGAGAGATAACAAAGCACAGTCTCCAGAGCCATAGGAGTGGAACTTTATATGCTACCCTTTTCTTGGGGGGGTGTTGAGTATTTTGTGTCATCTTTCTCAAGACCTCTATTTCTGTTTAGTTTTCATGTGGTTTTCAATGTTTTCTTTTAGGATGTCAGTTTCTTCTGTTGAAAGGGAAGGAAGATAGCTCAGTTGCTTCTCCATGTCTGTGCAGCAGAACAGTCGTTAAGAGCTGAGCGCACTCGCTGCCACCTCTGCATGGGTATTAGTGTCGCTCTGCTCCCAGGTATCGCTCTAGGCAGATAAGCATCACCACTGAGTACCTCAAGTCACAGGCTCTGGTGGGCCCCATGCAGCTCTGCTCACTGGGCACACAGCCGGGGGATGTGACATCATGTGAGACTGAGCTAGCTTGGACCAGGTGCTGGGACCTGTTTCTCCTTCTGCTGTTCGTAGGGTAGCTTCACTACAGGATATCCATAACCTCCTAAAGCAGATGGTTTAGTTAAACATGTCTTAGTTGAGGCACCCATGCCTGTGATAACTTAATCTAGTCAAAATGTGGTATTCATGGGGTTCATTGGCTTCCTTTATCAGTGCACGAAACTGATAAAGAAGATCTTAAGAAGGTCTAGTATATTTGAAAATTCCACTTTTGAAGCTTGGGACTGTGTATAAATGGTTCCTGGAATATTCTGTGTTTTCCTCTCTGTTCATGTCTGTAGTTATACTGACTCCCTTAAATATGCAGTAACTTGAAGAGGCTTCAGGATATATTTTTGAGAGGCTGGAACTCCAATATCTCTCTGTTGAAGATAGCACAGGATTATGTATATTGCATTGATAACTGCAATTACTTATGCTTCCAAAAAGAATCCCAATCTGTATGTGTCTAGCTTTTATGGAATGCTTTCCATAAAATGCTTTTATGGAAACTATTGGAACACCTGATGTTCTAAACACACCGCTATGTTATACCCATAAAGGATGTAACATTTTGTCTGATAGAGGGGAAGATTTAGCTGTCACATTTTTATTAAAAGCTGCCTAGATTTTGCCTCTCCATATTACTAGAAAATACCCAATTTAAATGTCTTCTACTCTGCAAAAATAACATGTCAACTGGTAGTATATTGAATATGGATATAAATTTAGGAGGAATGACATGACTGAGAGCTGTGATACAGTGAAATTTCTAATGCTTCATTTGCTAAGGGAAAAGGGCAGTGCAGTCATTGCAGCAGTTTGTGTACTGGGACTTAGTAAGGCATGTTTAGAACCCTTGGTTTATTCTGGAGTGTGCAGAACTTCTGGTTTGTCTGTCCAGATTGACCAAAGAATGAATCAGTACTGTGAACTACTGGAAATTAAAATAATTTATTGCTGTGCCAAGAGTTGGATTTTCTCCAAATGCATCCTAGATTTATGGGAAGAGATGTGTTTGAACAAGCTTTGCTGTTTCCCTTACCTGTAAGCAGAGTAAATAGCAAACGCTTGTCCTTGTAATGTAGGCTTTGTGGACTCACTTTCAGTAACTGTAGGCTTCCAAGTAAAATCTGTATTCTTCAAACATTTACTAAATCTTAAGGCACTAGCAATAGCTCCTCTTCATAAAGTATCACAATATAGAGGCTACCTGATGTGTTAAAATTAAGTTTTATACACCATTGCTAAAGAAACAAATTCTTGAGTCTCTGGTTGGGATGTAGTTGTAGACTCTTGGATGATTTACCATGAAGAATCTTCTGCTTTGGGATGATATAATTCAGTAGATAAGGCTGTGAGGTAGGTGCTTGATAACATACTGAGAGTGATAGGCATGAAAGAATCAGCATTAGAATCTGCAGCATTGCTATCAGGTGTTTTTCTTCAAAGCCCCTAGCATTTTGTCTGGAGTTAATTCTGAATTTATTTCAGGGGTGCTTGTGCTGTTGAGATTTCCATAACTGAGAATAATCAAAACGCATGGGGGTAAAAACAGTTACCCTCAATCTGTTTTTGTTTAAAGATAAATAGTTTCTACTTTAGTCCCCTACAGAATGCTGAATATTTGTGTATTGGTGAGAAGCATGAATTGTTTGGCCTAGTTCTAAAGGGCTCTAACAGGGAAATAGCTGAAATGCCTGACACTCCCAAGGTTTGCTGCTTTCCTGTTTCTGAATTAACAGTTTACTATTAGGAGGTGCTTAATAAAAATGAGTAGTAAAAGGAATAGGAGCATGCTGATACATCTTCCTTGCAGTCCAGTTACTGACCATTGATCAGACGTGCACTGGAGAGCAGCGTCTAAAGATGGATAGTTAGGGAAAACACCTGGGTGACAGGAGATATTTGTATGGATAGTGGCTCTTTAGAAATGTTCTTATTTTAGTATTTGGGGCAAAGGATACTCCATTTTAGATATGGGCTGGAGAGAATATCTATCATGCATTTTCTTACAGCATTCAAAACTGCCCAACACTATTTTGTTACGAAAATCTCTCTGCTGCTTCTAGGTTCCACGGACTTTGGAAATGTTACATTTGTGGTCCCTGGGATTCATCCTTATTTTTATATTGGCTCTGATGCGTTGAATCATACTGAGCAGTACACAGAAGCTGCAGGTGAGTGAAAGTGAAAGCAGTTAACATTAATAGCAGAGTTGCAGAAAAATCTGACAGATGTAGAATTTCTTGGTTTGTGTTTGAGGTTATATGTATATGGGTAGGATAGCCACTCCTCATACTAAAAGATAATATCGTCTAGACAAAAGAAATTAGAAGGATTATCCATAGCAGCATATTCAGAAGAATTTCTAAACATAAGCTGAAAGATAAAAGTCATTTTTGCTCCTAAAATACAGTACTTTTGAAACATAGCAGTGCTAGTTTATGAGAATAATGTGAACACTCAACATTCCTGTTCTCAGTTGTTTGTATCAGTAGCAGAAAATTAAGTACTTGAAAAAGAAAAAAAATGTTTTAAGGCATGGGAAAATACGCAAGCAGATATTTAAGAAAATCTTCTTGCAGCTGAAACTTATAATCTTACTTTATAGAATATCCCTTATGCAGTAAGCAAGTGGTTTAGTATTGGTAATCTAACCTGAAATTCCTCTTACTTTTTTTTCTGCAGGGTCACAGACTGCTCAGTTCTACGCCTTGCGCACAGCTAAAGCTTTGGCAATGACCGCACTGGATGTCATTTTCAAGCCAGGTCTGTTAGAAGAAGTCAGGGAAGACTTTAGAAAAGTGAAGCTGAAAGAAGAGGAACAAGCAAATTCAGTAGAACCTAAAAAAGAATCTGGTGTTGCTGAAGGAGCATGTGCATCACACTAAACTTGATTAAAGCTTTCTCAGTAGCATTGACATAGTGGAGATGCTGTATTTAAATCCCAGTAGGGGCTGGATAAATACATAGCTGAAGAAATTCTGATTTTATTTAATTTGGACTTTAGGAGAAGTAAATAGCATAATTGCTTTCAAAAAATGTGAAATTTCATCTAGCTGTAATGTTTGTGTTTGCTATGGTGATGATTTTCATACAGAGATCTCAAATATGTTCTCTTTAATTTGCAGTGTTGAATAAATTATAGTGTTTAGATCCCTTGTCAGTGATTTTCTATGTAGTGCTATATTAATATTCCTTATAGGGGAAGTATGGCAGTTTTCTGTTCTAAAATAAGCACTTTTCATTCAGTGAACATATGCTGAATCTGATCTGTGAAGCTTTTATGGAATTTCTGGTCAGTCACTTTTCTTGGGACAAGATGGAGACTTAAAAAATGAGCTGGTTTCGCTGGAGAGAAGGGGCTATGTTTGGAAATGTACTTGGTTTTGAACATAGTAGCTTCTAGCAATGGAAGAGGACTGTATAGGAATGCAATCTGTAAAGCTTGATTGTCCTGAAACGCATTGATTTTCCTAATAAATTTCGGAGGTGTTGTGGAGAAGTCATGGATCACAAAATTGAAAGCAGCTAAATGTTTATTTGATTAAATCAACACATTTAAACTACTGCAGGAAAAATCCTGCTCTGAGGCAATACAGGTGTCATGCAAGGTGTTGCATTAGCTTAACTGAAGGAGGTGTATAAATTTAGCTAAACCAGTGGAAATCTTTGTCACAAAGCTACAAGTGTGGTACCATGAAGCAATAAATGGTTGTGTACAAGTCCCTCTAGTAAGCTCAGAGGAGCTTGCAGTGAGGACTGCTGGCTTTTTTAACCTGTTTGTTCCCGTGTCCTAAGCAGCAGATCTGTTAAGTCTTGCCAGTTGTCCTTTCTGTGTGTTGTGTGGTTAGTCCACTTAGTCTTTGTTATTTTGCTTCCCAGGGACATTGATACTGCAGTTTAATCAAGGTGATGTTTTGTGTGCCCAAACATGTTCAGATGTCTTTTAATTCACTGGTTAAAGGATCTCGTGAGTACACAGAAGTCAGTGGACAGATGGAGTGAGAAAGCAACTTACTGATCAGCATTTTCCTAAGCACAGCAATTACTGTAAGCTTCAGAAAGGAAGTCAGAATAACTGTCTTTCAGTAAACTTTTTTCAACAGTCTCTAAATGGTAAACTCTAAAATTCTGTTCAGCATTTACAGTTTATTGATTTCTATATTCAATTAAATGATTTCTATATTAATTTTAATTTTACATTCACTTTAAGCCAGTATCCTTGCTTTCATTAGCAAATGGTTTTCACAGATGGATATGTGAAATAGATGGTGGGATTCTGAGCTATAGACGTGTCCAGGATAGTAAGTTGAATACTAAATCCAACGAAATTTGTTCTAAGGTTTGTCAGAGGAACTTTATCCTTAACTTTTAATTTACACTCTGCCTTGCCAGTTCTTGGACACAATTGCAGTTCACCAAGATCTACTGAGTTAACAGGCTAGTGCATTGATTTCCTTAGCACACATGACTTTCTATTTCCTTCTGCAAGAGCTGCTTAACTCATTGCTTTGCTGTTTATAAGATGGAGTGTTTGGATCCCACATAGATAGCACATGCTGTGTTGTTGTGTTTCCTACAAGCTGATATGCATTAAAGCCTTCTCAGTTCTTTTTGTCCAGATATCTTGGCTGCATCATATCCAAGATCAGTTAATTAAACTTCTCTGAACTAAAAGTGTGTCTTCCTTTTGTTGTAATCATTGCTGGAATTAAAATGGAATTGAAGTACTGATTAAAGATAAGTTGATATTAATAAGGGAATTTAATTGTGATTGAATTTTCTTGTCCTTTGCTTAATATTGTGATGCTGCATGATTTTGAGTAGCAGGTTTGATTTTTTTTTCTCCTAGTTTGTTATGATTATATAAGATTGAGGGTGTTTAAGCTTTCCATTTTGATCTGTGTTTGTGAAGGTTAATGCTTTTCAAATACAGTATTTAATGTTAGTCTTTATAATCTTATGGCTGTTTTAACTGTTAAAGCATGCTGGAATTGATAGAAGTCAAAATGTGAGCTTGTGAGTGATCACTGAAGGATCTCTGTTAGGCTAAAGCTGGTCTAGCCTCCAGCTTGAAGTGGGATTATCACCAGCACTAGGTCAGGTGATCTTGGCTTCATTTGCCAAATCCTTGAATCCTTGTTCAGCCTCCATTCTCAACTCCCTATGTGAGCTAATTCCAGTTTGTGTCAAAATCTTCATTCTTGAGGTCCAGAACTAAAGCAGTTTGGGATTTAACCTTGCAATTTTACTATCACAGTGATACTATGTATGGGAGAATTTTAGTTCCCATGGGAATAAGACTTCGATTTTCAGTCATTTATGCTCACAATTCACGAATATATGAAAATATCCAACGTGCTTTTTAACTGCAGTCATCCCCAAGCCGTTTGTAATTTAAGAGTATTGTGATATTTGTCAGGAATAGTAGTAATAAATCAAAACGTGTGGGTAATGGACTGTAATGCCTGAAATTATTCTG
Source organism: Vidua chalybeata (assembly GCF_026979565.1). Taxonomy (NCBI): domain Eukaryota; kingdom Metazoa; phylum Chordata; class Aves; order Passeriformes; family Viduidae; genus Vidua; species Vidua chalybeata. Next base: position 77,433,061 of record NC_071532.1, on the reverse strand, counting down.
AGCTGCTGATGGCAAATGACAGCTGTGAAAGGATGAGGTGATGATGTCCAGACGTTGTGAAGAACTTAAAGCCTCTGCCAGCATATCAAACTACTGTATTTCCTTATTTAGTATCTGTCTGAGAACCTGAGTAAAAGATATATTTGGTTTAAAGCAAAACAAAAAGCACTTGTTTAAAGCAAAATGAAAAATAAAACATGAAATGTGATGGGTTTATTTTTATGAAAAGTCTTGAAGGAGAGAACTTGCAACCCACTGTGTTACTGGTGTAAAAGAGCCCAGCAGTCTTTCTTCAAACCATAATTGGGATGCAGTTTTATGTTGTGAATCTTATTTCTGTAATTGCTTCCCCCTACTGTGAGTGCTCTGTACCTGCTCCCATTGCAGTCACAAGGAGCAGGACTATGTTCCTGTGAGGAAGTGTCATGAGACATTAGCTGTTGGAGTCTCTCTAGTATTCATGGAGTGATCTCATAACTTGCTAGCAGCATTCCTGAAAACAGACTTTTATTTAGAGCAAAATGTTTAAGAATAAATAATTTGGAAATAACAAAAAGTCAGTCTACATTATTTCCTTTTTACTCCTGAGGTTTGCAATTTTCTTGTCCTGCAGGTAGCAGCCCTCCACAGAGCCTTTGTCCACCAGACTGTTTCATTGACTGCTGCTGCCACCCACATTTTGTTGTTACTAGGGAGCAAAAGTGCATCCTGCATAAGTGCTCGTACTCAAACCACACTAAGCCAAAGTTGGGTAAGATTGCTGCTAGTTTAAATTCCTCTAGGCACTGATGGAAGCCAGAAGTATCTGACAAACCCACTGAAGATTTTTCTTGAGCTACAACTGCATCTAATGTCCTTATTTAAAAATAAAGTGAGAAGCCCAATACTTCAGTCTTAATGATGTCCACATGGTTGAGGATAGTGTAAGAATATGGTGCTCTTGTTTATGTTGCATATAGGTAAAACCTTATAAAAGAAAGGCCTTATAAAATCAGGCCTTGGTCAGCTGAATTAACAGCTAGCCTGTTAAATTCCCATGAGAAAGAATTCTAGGAATGAAAATCGGTCTGCATAACAGTCAATTCTTGTAAGAAAAATGGGTTGCACCTGTGAGAAATAAAGTCTGTCCCATGAGAATCCTTGAAGAAAATACATAAACACCTGTCTAAAGAGAGAGTCTTAGCACACACAAGCACCTTCTAACCAATTAATTGAGTGGCAAGAAAGTTACTAATCAATTAGAATTAAACATGATGCTTTTGAAAACTGTATAAAAATAGGCTGTAACAATTGAAGTGGGGCTTTTTTCCTCTGAAACTTTCAAGTGCTGTGCCCGTTGTTATTCACATGCTATTGTTATAATAGCTCTAGAGTTTCAGAGTTTCTCTGAAACTTTAGGTTGGAAGGGAGATTAAAAGACCATCCAGCTCTAAATGCCTTCTCACTACTTCTAGGATCATACCATTTCTTTTCCTACTCCAGCCTGGCCTTGAACACTCCCAGGGATGGGATATCCGTAGCTTCTCAGTTGCAGACTGAAGTTTGCCTCCTTGCTGCTTCACCCTATCAGTAATTATCATCCTTAAAGACTACCAAAGGCTTCAGCCTCCAAAGCTAGAAGTGCTCACAGGCAGAATCTCTGTCTATCCACAATACACACAAACCTGCCTTCTGTACATAACCTCATTCCTGGCTGGGCTTTGGGTTAATCTCAAAGAAATTGCAGAGTATCACCCAAAGCAAGGATGGTAACGCACACAGTTACTGTGTGAGATGGAAAGATGAATATCATCATCATGATGATCTGGAGTTTGCATGAAGGCTTCTTATCAGAGCCCTGCTTGTGAAACTCTGGGACTCTCCAGCCCTACCAGCATAACTAGATTTAAGGATGCATTTGGTTTTCATCTGGATCAGGTCCTGAGCTCTCCATGTACAAACTCATGGAGATCATGCTTTTGAAGGTAGAAAACGCATGATGCTGTACAAATGTGAAGTTATATTGTGATTTTCAGTGTTTTTAGAAATAAACAAAAGCAAACAAACCTCTTTGATTTATTATAGAAGTGGAAAGGAGCAGAGTGTTAATGATTGGATACAAAACCTATACAGTGAAAGGTTAAAAGCCAAAAAAGTGCATATGTAAATATGTTTAATGAGTACAGTTGCTGATAGCAAACACTGACTGTATATGACATATCCTGTAGTTATAGAATACATGTATATACACATTTATATAAGACTGAAAAGGCACTAGAGTTTCTCAAATAAACACAAGTAAATTAATAGTGTAAATCAAAACACTGAGGTTGGGGAATCAGTTTAGGGAGCTGTGCTGGAAGGGAAATTTTGAAAAATCACATGGGAAGTTGGAAACTAGGTTCTGACTGAAAGCCAGGGAATTCAAAAGTCCATCTCCCATTTGTATTTTCAAAATCTCCTTTAATATACTGATCAGATGCCAAATAATGTATGTAGTATGAGATTTATGAGTCTAAAAAGGAATGTACTGTACTGCAGAAAACTACAGAACATTAAGCTTCTTATGGAGCTGAAGAGCTTACTATAAAATCTGGCACTCCTGTTCATGCTATTCTTAAATTGTAGAAATAAATGGGTTCTTGCAATACTGAGAATCTAAATACATTCCTGTGCAAGTTTGCCCAAGAAATCGATTTGTGGGGAAAGTTGTCATCAGAATAAGGAATAAAGAATCAGGTAGGGTGGGCAAACCTGGTATCAACCTTTTATCTGCTTTTGCCAGAGTGACCTTTCTGCTTTCATTTGACTGAAATGTTTACAGGTTTTAAAAAAAAAAAAAAGGCATTTTTTTCATCTCTTGTAAAAACTTACAGGAGAATAATATTCAATGAAGGGGACTTGATAAAACAAGGTATGATAGTACATGTGCATGTAAAAAAAATCTCTCTAGAAATAAGTAGTAGAACTATCTTATGGGTGGGTGTATTTTTCAATGATGTTTAGCCTTTGTGATTTTACTGCCTTACCTGTGGAATGTAGGCTGTGTGAGATGAGTGTAGGGAGTTTTTCAGGTCACAATTTTAGCAGTTGTAAGAAATGCTGAGTATGTTTATGCAACATTTATTTACATAGGAAATAAAAACAACAACCAGCAGTGTTCAAACAACTGCAGTGACTGTGTCACACACTTGATGGTAGAGTGACAGAACAGGCAGGCCAGGGCAGTTGTCATGCAAGAAGAATCACTCTCCTTTTGGAGTCACAACTGCTTTGGTCTGATGCTCAGAGCAGCTCCACCTGCAAAACACAAGAGTATCTGCTGTGCAGGCAGCAATGAATTCTGCAATGTGTGCAAAAGCGTGTGTGTGTTTGAAGTCCTGTGAATGCAAACCCACAGATAGCTTTGTGAACACAGGTGTATATCATGTAGCAGCAGAAAAAACTGAATCATCACAATTCTGAGACACCTTTGGTGCTGCTGGTGTTGTAAAGGCCCCTGATTCCATTCAACTGATTCTTGGTTTTCTGAACTGTTTTATGACTCCTGCATTACAGATTCTGCCTTTTCCATATGGAGTGTATTACACTGACTGGCTGCTCTGCAGACACTGTGTTGGAGAGTTGGGACTTAAGTCAGTGCCAACTGCCCCCAGCTCCAGCTGTATCCCCTTGCTCTGCCTTGGAAGGTGCTGAGCCTTCTCTGAGGGCATGGTGGGCTGCAGGATGCTGCGGTACCATGCAGCATGAAAACAGATTCTGTCAGCTGCACCTGTGTCTGCAGTGGAGCTGCTGTCTTATGGTGGAAGCTGTTTTCCTACTTAATTCCAAAGGTTTTGGCATGGTATCTCTTGTAAAGTCCTTACCACTGCTTTGTCAGCTGTTGAGCACCTCTCTGTTATGCTTTTACTACAAACAGATGAACCTGGATTTTCCTGAAAGCGAGTACAACTACTGCTGGCATTGCAGGCTGCAACAGGTTTTCAGGCTTATACAGGCTGGGAATGCCCAGACTATATCAGAGGAAAGAGGCTTCTCCTCAAGTAGTTTGGGTTTTTTCATAGACAACAGATTGCCTTCACTGGATCATTTTGTAGAGAAACCCATTCCCAGGAAACTCAAAAGCAAAGCTACCTGTGACCCAAATAAGCAGATCCAAGGAGAGCTCCTGTGTTTCCCAGAGGATTTGGTTAGCATTACAGGAAGTCTAGCTTTTGTTCATTCCTTGTTAAATGTACATTGCAACTCGTATTTTAAAAATCTTAGTCAAGACAGTTTGGAAATATTCCCGTGTTTTAAATACTGTTAAGACAAAGCACAAATATGAAAGTATTGCTACGTGGACCTGCCAGTGCAGTACTGCTGATGAGTCATGTCTTAAGCTGTGAAAGTTGTAGCCATCAATAACCTTGCCAAAGCATTTCCCAGTATTGGATATTTTGTGTTTGTAATTACCATTTCTGACCTCATCCTGCAAACATGCAAGTATTTGCATATTCTTGTATTTATTGGTATTGAATGTGGTCAGTCTCTGAGCTGAGAGATGCATGCACTCAGGTACTCAGAGAATTAGGATTTTTGGGGCACAAAATGGAAGATGCACCATATATAAGCAACTGGCAATTATAGTCACTTGTTAAAATAGTTGACAGTGGCCTGTGAGGCACAAGAAGGAACATAGCACATCTTTAAATAAGTATACAATTTAAAAATGCATATCCTATATTTTGCTGACGTGTGAAACTTCCACAATTATTTATGCCACAGGTGAGTTGCCTCTAATTAAAAAAAAATTAAATCCTGGAAAAAGTCAATCTTCCTTCCAAATAAACCAATTCTCTCTTTTCTTTCTCTTAGCCTATGAGACTGTACTTTCATTTCATGTCACAATGCTCTGTGACTACAGAAGTTACGAATCTTTATGAAAAAATGGACCAGTATATCAAATTGAATAGAATGTATGCCCCAGGGAATATGATCCTGGAGTACTTGTCGATGGCATGGGTGTCGATGCGCATGCTGACGTATCTCTGGTTTTTCCTCCTGGCCGAGCCCCTCTCTGAGCCCAGTGCCAGCTGCACCATCATCCGGTCCTGTTTGTCCCCATCCTCGGACATGAAGTGCCCCAGCTCGTTCACGTCCCCGTCGTTGTAGCTGCCGTCCACCATCATGGGCCGCGGCTGAGGTAGGCTGCAGGCACAGGCAGGCTGCGGGCACAGACAAGGGCAGCAAGGGTTTGAGCTGTGTCCACACACTCACAGACACCCCTTTCCTCCTTCCATCCCATAGAGGTGGGGAAAGGCCTGGGGGATTCAGGCTGCTGGGATGCAAAAGGGAGAACAAAATGGTGGAGCTGGGCAGGAGCTTTTTCCATCTCCACTTCCATGTCTGCGAGGCACAGGTACAGTCAGGGAGAGAGCAGGGCTGTCTATGGAAAAGCTCCTTCGGTTTAGGCACAGGCACAAGGTGCAAATAAAGGTTGGACCTGTGCCTTGTAGCTGAGAAAATCAGAAGAAGACAGAGGAAAACCACAAGAAGAAATGAATCCTGCCCCATTTGGAGATAAACCCCCTTCAGCTGAAATTTTAGTTAAAATTTAATGTAACAAGGGCAGAATGGGAAAACTGGGACCACTGCATAAGTTTAGACTGTGCATAGACAAAAGTGGGGGATATCTGTCATGTCATCTGAAACCCAAACCACAGAATCCAACTGATGTTATCCACAGATTTTAATCTACAGGATAAAGAAAATATTTAAAGGTAAAATCCTAAGACCCATCCCATCTATACAGGCGGTGGAGGACTATACCTAAGTTAGCCCACGCAGACTCCAGAGAAAGAGGAGTGAGCTTGGGCATGGTTTGTGTGTGGCAAATCTTTATAACCCGCAATGACTCACTGCTGGTGTCTTTTTGCACACCTTGCATTTTCCCCAGGCAGCTGAGAGCTGCAGTTGCAAAGCTTTGAACATTTCCAGACTTTTGCCACACTTTTTCCCAGGGGCACTGAAATGACATTGGAGACAGAAAACCTCACCTTGTCCCGCAGTTTCCTCTCCTTCCGCTCTTGCACCGTTGTCAGGTAATTCACAGCCGCGTATTCCAACACCGAGAGGAAGACAAACACAAAACTGACCCACAGGTAAATGTCCACTGCTTTGATGTAGGAAACACGAGGCATGGAGGCATTCACCCCAGTGATGATCGTGGACATGGTCAGCACAGTGGTTATCCCTGGCAATACACCAGCAGAAGAGACCATAAGATGCTTTCAAACCAGACTCTTCATCACAAATACAGCAGTTGTTACAATTTCCTGACATCCGAATTTACCTTACAATATTTTTTTTCACTTTTGGGTAATGAATTTCACTGCCTGAGGAGGATCCAGGCAGCCCTGATTTGTAACTGGGGTTTTCTTGTCTATTTGGTGAGCACAGCTCTAATTCTGGTCTCAGGGTGTTGCTAGTCTGGCTCCTCACCACACCATCAGCCTACCCATCCCATGGCCAGGCAGCAGCACTTTGACCCTGTGCTGGCTGCACCCCATTCTAGGCTCAGGACAGTCCCTGGAGGGGTCCAAGCACATGGATTTAAACTCAATGATCCTTATGGGTCCCTTCCCACTCAAGATATTCTATGACTCTATGATTCTGAGTATGTCAACTTCTAGTTCAACCCCTCCACAGCATGGACACAAGTGAAGCTGCTGCTTTTACTTGTTTCCCCTGTGTTTTCTGTATGCTGGACTTCTCCTGGAAAGTCCTGCTTCATGAGAAGTCACAGAAGTCCCCAGCTGACTCTCACACTTGGTCTGTGCCTTCGCTGGAGCAAAAGCAGGGAATAATGGTGCCTCACAAGGCAGTGCTGTCCCACATTACACCCTGGGCAAGCACAATGAGCACAAGAGCAAGGGCAGGAGCCCCTGTAGTTCTGAATTACCTTGGCTCTGAGAGAGCCTCTCCATGGCCCTCTCATTTCAGGGACTAATTATGTCACATTAGTGATTACTTTGGAAGCTGAAATTATGTATACAAGCACAAAGGACTGAATTCACAGAGTATCTAGGTGCTAAAAATACTGCTAAGGCAGTGCCTACATCTCCTGAAAAGCCATGGCCCATACCCTTATGCTTCCTTTAATGATGTCTTGAGGCAATGGGTGCTGTTTCTAAATTCAGACTTGAAAAACTGCTCTATTGCAATCTCTATTTTGTCTCTCTATATTCTCTCCACTGAGGAATATGATTTTAAGAATAAATAAAATCCTGAGGCATGTTGCCTGGAATAAGAGGAAGCAAGCCTGAGCTCAGAAACTGCAAAAAAACAAACAACATTTTGCTGAGGGCAAAGCATCCACTTTAGAAGAAGATTTATGTCCTGCTCCTATGGTGACTCCTGTGACATATGGCTTCATCTCTCAAAAAGATGCTGCAAAAGGGGAAGCTGAATCCCTCACACTGCAGTGCAAACTCATTTAAAAAATTAAACTGCACAGCATAGTTCAGCTGTGTTACCTCCACCCTCCTTCCTCTAGCAAAACTCAATAAACTGAAATTTTGTCAGGGCTGCTCATACTGATTTTCACCTTCTTGCTCACTGAAGTCTCTGAAGGATACTGACACCTTGGCTGTACACGTGCCTTGTCTCTGTTTGGAGTGATGAAATCAGAGTGGGATGTTTGCTCTTTGATTCATTCCAGGTGCATCTTGTGCAAGCAGAGAAAGCAATTCTCTTGGCACAAGGAGAGTTTGCACCATGGGGGGACACATGCCCTGTCCCTGGGGCACGTGTGTGTGGCATAGCTGATTTCTGTGCCTCGAGGCAACACAGTGCATGGCACTGGGGGTTTCACCTTGATGCTCAAGGCTGTGGTTGCAGCCTTTGCCTCTTAGGTCTGCTGACTACAAGATTGTTTTTACCTAACGGGACTCTGGCAGGAACTGCTCGTCGGTCGATCCAGAAGGACACCCAGGACAACATGACCATGAGAGTGGCAGGGAAGTAGGTTTGGAGCAGGAAGAAGAAGATGTGTCGGCGTAATGTGAAGTTTATATAGAGGCGATTGTACCACCCTGTGAAACAGAGAGAGTGAAAAAGAAGAGTTACACCAACACTAGACTACTTTCAGATAGGGTGATGCTGCACCAGGGGAAAAGTGGCTAATTTTCTTTTCTGAAAACACAGTTAATGGCTGCAGATCATCGCAATTTACAGAAAAAAACTCATTACAGAACCAACTATCAAAGTCAAACCATCTCTCGGGCTGATGAATTCCAGAAAATATAACCTATGCAATCAGAGAGTTTAATTCAAGTGAAGACTTGGTGTGACCTTGAAGAGGGATTATCTTTCCAGACTACATGACCATTAAGGTGGAAGTGTGTGGCAGGGACAGCCAACTTGGTATAGAAGAGTGGCATGGCAGGTCTGATGGGATACAGAGAGAACCCCCAGTGGACGATTCTCCATGGCCAAGGTCAAGAGAGACAGTTTTCACCCCTTCTTCCCCAGCTCTGGCAGGTGCTCTGGTTGCCCACCTGTGCTGCTATAAAAGGCAAGCTTTGTGGTGGTGTGAAACTCCTGAATCAAGAACTGGGACAGTGATATCCTCTCATCTGTTTTTAGGGAATCGTTCCCATTCTTCCAGTAGAGCATAAGGTCATCTTCAGTGTAGGCATCTAGGGAAGCAGAGCAAATTCAGGATAGTGCACTAAGACAGTTGATACCACCCTCACAGCTCAAGGCATGCCCACACAGCCCTCCTGGCTCCCTCAAAGCTCCCAGCTGAAAAGGTCAAGTTCCAAATGGCACCCACCTTGGTGGTGGGTATGGCTGTGGCAAGGAGTGGACTAGCTCATGGTCACAGCCCTCAGGCCTGATGCTCAGTATGTTTTGTTAACCCTCCTGTTTCTCTAGTCATAGTTTCACACACATAATATGTGTGTCAAGTAACCCACTTCATCAGAACTTGAAAAATTCTTTCCTGTAAACCTTCTAAAATCAGAAGCAAAAAAAGGAGCCTTAGCAGAAAAAACCTGCTTGGGGTGACCAGAGGAACAATCTACCAATGGTCTGAGGCATGCAGGGAAAAAACTCAGGTAAACTTTCTGCCTATGATATACACATGAACATTACTTTGTTTTTTAATACATATGAAAGTAACAGTAATGTTAATCCTTTCAGATGGGTTTAGTAGCAGCTCTTTCCACACATGGAGAAAAAAATCACATATAAATGTATTAAAACAGAATTAAGATTGTAATTTCTTTTTGCAAGCTTAAGAAGGAGAAGAAAATAACTTGAAAAAGCCAAAAGTTTAAAATGTTGCTATGTGAAACCTGGCCACTTCATATGTGCATCATACTTGGGACAAATGGCAAAAGCTGGCTTTTATCAAATAGGACTAAGAAGCATAAAAGGAAGGCAATTAATGTCACTACCCCATCGTGGTTTCTACACCATGGATGAGCAGATGGTGCCTGTGAAGGGCGTATGGCCATTTATCCATGTGTTTGAGGGCACCTGGGCAAGCAGGCGCTGTTGGAGACAGCAAATGGCCCAGAAGCTTGGGGGGTGGGGTGGCAGTGGAGCAGCCTGGCTGGCATTCAGGGCCACTGGCAGGACAGTGCTCACAGCTGGTTTTTAAAAACACTTGTTGCAAACACCATCTACTTCTAGTGAAAAAAATATGGGCAGGGAACTTCTTAGTGTTGAAGTCTGATGAATTTGGTTAGAGCTCCCATGAATGTAGCAGCAGTTGAATTATTGCTATAATAAATTATTGGTATAACACAGTTTGGGTACCCATGGGGTGCCCTTGGCTCCCCTATACCTTCACTTTACTTACAGCTTTCAATCTCCAGGGAACATGTCTGTGTGTCCAGGGGAAAGCGACTAAAATCCATGTTGCACATTGCTGTTACTGTAACTCTAGGAATAATAAAAATCACTCCATTAAAAACTTGTCTCCTTACGGGACTGTAAAATAGTAAAGCTGTGAGTTTGGTCTTTTATTAAACAGCTACAGCCAGTACCACTCAACTGAAAATAAATTCCTTCTATTCAGCTAAAGCCATTCCACTTTAGTTAAAGCCATTTCTTCCTCTCAGCTAGCTACTGTTAAAAAAGGTGACTATACAGTTAGGCCATTACAAATTGCAACTAGATAACAAAAGTATTGGAGAAGAAACTGAGAAAGGGCAAAAAGGACACTTCCCCGTGACAATCAGCAAACAGATCTCTGCAGACATCTGTCCTTTAAACACATGCTTTGTAGGATAAAATAATTTGCATTTATCAAAGCCATCGTAGTGCCATGAGGGATACAGGTAATTTCCTTGCACACCGTGAATTTCCAGCTGCTCAGTGGCAACCCGGCAATCACACATGGGACTCAGCCACCAGAGGGCACAGGGCTGGAGCTGGAATGCAACAGTGACCACGGAAATGCTCTGGCCCATCCATCAAAATCTCTGGCCTTGCTATAGTCTGATTATCACATTTTTAATAGCATAATTTGGTGTTTGAACCGGAAGCAACCATAAATCTCGACTTGACTGGTTTGGACTCCAGAGAAGTAAATGAAAATAAAAGTATAAATTATATTGGGGAAAGAATTAATAAGTTATAGAAGGGTTAGTGGTAGAGAGACATCATACAGTGATAAAACCACAATGCAATCCCTTATATTAGTAGTCCTTCTGCACAAGTGGGTTCTGTCTGATGTTGCTTTCCCATCTGGACTTAGCCTTTGAGTGAAAGTGCTTGGCTCAGCTGGAAGGTTAGGTGCCAGTGAGGTCTATGGTGGTTTCCAAGATGGGAAAACAATGTCTGGCAAAGAACCCTAAAAGGGCAGACACCAAGGCAAAATACAATCTGCAGGCAAAGGCATTCAGCAAGGCAGACAGGCAGTAATGACCTGTTTGTTCTTACAGGGAGCTTTCGTCCTTCCCCAGCGTTCACGAAGCATTGCAACCTGCACTTGCTGCTGAATAAAATACTGAAACTCAGCCAATTTACTGTTGAAGACATTCACCACCACTTTGTATCAGGCAATTGTTTAAGCACAAGGCTGTGCAGGAGTAGTTTGATGCCCTCCTGTTCCCATCTTCTTTAGATAACCATAAATGCTTGCATTGCAGGTGACTGGCAGCTAAATGAGTGTGTAGGCATGCATGCTATCGATGAACAATATGTCATATTCTTGTCCTTTTTTATTGTACTCAGGACCTGACCAAACTTTGCAAAGGCCTAAAGAATACCTGAACCTTGTCTAATCTGCTGAGTGAAGAAGAAGCTTTGATAATGAGAAGGTAATGTTCAGGCTGTGAATTCAAATGAACTATAAGATAAAAATATCAAAAATAATTCATGTCAAAATGATGCCCCCTAGGGAATCAAGAATTTTTCTGCTTGACTTTTTTTTGTAGAATCATAAAACACCTTGGCAGGCTGAGAAGTTACCCCCTCACCTTGTGGCAGACTCAGCTTCACCTCTGCTGCTACCAATATTCCCTAAACACCCCCACAGCCTTCACAAGCACTGTATTCTGCAACTTTCTCACTAGTTAAATCTATCAGTCTTGCTGATACTGACCTCCTATCAGTCAGATTTTCCTTCTTTTTGTCCTTCAGAATATACTATCTATCATCTGATGCTTTGTTTATTTATCAGGTATTTTGTTATTTCATTGCTGTGGAGGTGATGTTGACATTCTTGCATCAGAATATTGTACAGAAAATGCATTTCTAATAGGTTTTTATGGGTCCTTTGGCAGTACTTGTTTTCTAACTGGATGGAGCTGCAGTCAAGTAAAACAAAAGCACAGATTTTATATTCTTTTCAAGATTGACAAATAGATTTTCTGGGATAGAGTTAATTTTTTTTTTCATAGTAGCTAGTGTGGGAATACGTCTTGGACTTGTCAAGAAAACAGTGTTAATGACACAAGGACATTTTCATCAGTGCTGAGCAGGGCTTCCACAGCAAAAAGGCCTTTTCTGCTTCTCACACTGCCCTAAAAGGGAGGAGGCTGAGGGTGCAAAGGGAGTTTGGAGGGGACAGCTGATCCCAGCTGACCAAAAGGACATTCCACAGCATATGTCATCATGTTTAGCATATGAAGTGGGGGAAGAAGAAGGAAAGGGTGGAAGTTTGGAATAAAGGCATTCGTGTTTCCAAGTGACCATTACGTGTGACGGAGCCCTGCTTTTCTGGGGGTGGCTGAACACCTGCCTGCCCTTGGGAAGTGGTGAATGAATTTCTCTATTTGCTTTGCCTGTGTATGGGGCTTTTGCTTTACCTAATTATCTGCCTTTATCTCAACCCATGAGGTTTTTTGCCTTTTACTGTTCCAGTTCTCTTCTCCCTCCCACCAGGATGGAGTGAGCCAGCAGCTACATGGGGCTTAGTTGCCAGCTGGGGTTAAATCATCACACAGATGCTCCTCACTTAGCATCCCCAAGCATGAAAGTGTTACTTAGCAGAAATTTTAAAATCCCAGTTTAATAACATTCAGACCTATGTCAACTGATGAACTATTTGGAAAATAAGGGAGAAAGCCAGGGCTGGGACCACCCCTCAAGCCAGAGGACAAAGCGATGTTTACCAAAAATGTCTCCTGCAAAGACCTTCCATGGATTTCACACGAAAAGTGAACAAAAAGCAGGAAGAGCCAAACCAAGTGTTTGGGTTGCTCTAACAACACACAGGAGTCACCAAGAGCTATATACCCTTGCTCTGAAGCTTGTCACTTCATGTGCTGGAGGATGTTCCCTCTGTTTTTTTGCTTATCATAAAGTGGCACTTGGTATAATTTATACTTCTTCATTATTGCTTTCAGGAATAGAAACTGGACATTTTGCTAAGCCTAGAGACTTTGCTGTGTAGTGAAGTGAATAACTATAGCTGCCCTGGACTTCTCTTTATTACCAGACATTTTTATTTAGAATATGCCCTGCCTCTTCAGCAGTGCCCCATGGGGATTGCAGCCTGCTAGCCCCCACTGAGCTGCTCCAAGGGACAGCCACATCTGACTGCAGCTTCCCAACAGGGACAGGGGCTAGCCATGCTCACAAGGTGAAGAGGCAGTGGTGAACCAACAATGCTGGCACAGAAACTGGCTTTCTGCAACAGGCACTTAAATGCATCATACAGGCACTCAGATGTCTGTGGATAGCCAGCACATTCGTTCTTTTTTATGCCTTTTTTTTTTTTGTACGAAGTCATGCAAAAACACAATGCAGCAATCAATTAAACCACTTTCTCTTTCCACTAAGAGCTGGCATTGACTGAATGCAGTTTTACCTGAGGCTATAAAGTACCTTCCCATCTGGCTGGACCCGCAGCATGACATTGTCTGTGGTGGTGTCATGGATGAAGGAACGCTTGGAGTGGACGAAGAACATGTCAGGGACCCAGATCTTCTTCACCAGTCTGCCATCAAAGGTCATGCTTTGGTTGTTGGTGCTGGGGAAGGACAGCCTCTCATCTTTCCAGTAGTGCCTCAGGTAAAGCGTCATGGTGAAGTCCTGCAGCAAACGGGCTTCTGTCACAACTTACACCTTTTCAGCACAGTAGTGACTGCTCCTCTCTGGGACAAACCATGAAGTGTACAGCACCTCTCCTGAGGGCACATCCACTCCCCGGGCTGCAAGGGGCATCACCAGCTGCAGCTTGTTTATTCATCAGGTCAGAGATTTACTGGGCTCAGACACAACTCACTTCTCAAGCTTAAACTTAGTACAGAATGAATAACTCTGTCACTGATGTGTCTTCATTTAAAAAGCAAGTAATGACCTTGCTAAGCACCAAGGCATTTTTCTATAAAGCTGCACGAGTTAAAAGGTATTGATTCTGAAAATATAAAATCTTCTCCATTATTATTTTGCTAACAGCCAAAATCGACCCTGAATTTTTTTTTAACCCAAAGCCATCTAGTGGTTTTCCCATGCTGATGAGTGTTGCAACATGACATTAGAGGAGGAACAGGGGCAGTATTCAAAAGCCAAGGGAATGAATTCAAAATCATAATATTTGATTTAAAAAAAAAAAGAAGAAGAACGGGTTTGTTGTTTGGTTTTTGTTTGGTTTGGGGTTTGTTTTGGGGTTTGGGTTTTTTCTTTAACTTCTAAGTCCTTGATGTTAGTTCTTCCACTCTGCTTTCAAGTCCCAAAGCTTTTTAGGGGCCCTCTGGCCACCTTTACAAGCTTTCTCCTCAACCAGAAGAGGTGAAAGCTCAGGACACCCATGGCTAGCTGTCGGGGTGCCAAGAGCACTGGAGTCAGGGAGTCAGCTGGAAGGGTCCCCAGTTCTGGGGCAAATGCTCACCCCTGAGGTCAGATGACTGCAGATATCCCAGCCCACACAAGAGCTGAAATAGCTGCAGTGAGAGGAGCCTGACGTGTCACCAGTGTGTCTACCCACCACCAGCTGTGCTGCCACACAGCCCTGTTCCTGCCTCAGGCATGGGAAGAGGTCCAGTGCAGGCTCTTTAACCCTCTGTCTGTTAATTAGGAGTACAGAATCTGGGGCTTCCTGTGAAACCTTCAGAGCTGTTTGATAATTTTGTTGAAAAGTCAAAGCATTTTGAAAAATATTCTGTACTGGGGAGTGATTCTTTTCTCTTCCAAAGCAAAACCTGAGTTACTGGGAGATTCTGTGGGTCATAGAATGTTTGGATTGGAAAAGTGCCCTTAAAGACCATCTTGTTCCAACCCCCCTGACATTGGCAGGCTATCCTCCACTAAAGCAAGTTGTTCAAAGCCCTCTCCAGCCTGACCTTGAATGGGACAGGGCATCCACAACTTCTCTGGGCAGTCTGTTCCAGTGCCTCGCCACACTCTGAGTAAAGAATTTCTTCCTTATATCTGATCAAAAGCTACCCTCTTTCAGTTTAAAGCCATTCCCCCTTTTCCTTGGGAGCTCTCTGGCCCCCGACTACCTCAGAACTTGTCCAAAGTGACTATGTCTGCAGCATGTAAGTGCCTTAAAACAAACATATTCATTAGTCTCCTCAGAGCTTTTAGGTGTGTTACCACTATTTAAGAAAATACAGAAACCCAAATCCTTTGAGACAGTCTTGGCAAGGTTTTACCATTTTGTCCTAGAGAAAAGAAAATGACAGATTTCTTCCTTCTGCTTCAAGGGCCATGAAACGGTAGCATGAGGTCAATAGAAGTAATTGCTGGCAGATTCAGACTGAACCTGAATCTGCCTTTGGAGGCTGTGGAGTGTTTGTCCTTGGCAGTATTCAAACCCCATGGACACAAACCCAAGTAGCCTGCAGAGTTTTGGTCTCCAGAGGTCCCATCTGTGACTCTTACCATGTCCACCTCAGAAATGCTGTCCAGACTTTCAACTTGGACATCCACCCCAACAGGAATTGCAGGGCCTAGGGGAAAAAAATACAGGAGTTGACAAACCTAGTGAGACAAAACAATCCTCTGACTTTACTATCTTAACAGATAGAAATAGATGCTCAGTCTGAAATACAAACAACAGTAAACCAATAGAAAGTATAAATTATTGGAATTCACAACAAAAATCTCCTAATAATAATTAAAGTCAGTAATAAGACTGACCTACTAATAATTTTCTCTTTTTATTGTGTCATCCTACATGTGTCTCTTCAAGATTTAAAAGCAACTTTAATTGTTTTTAGCTCTGGTGCTTGGGTCCAGGACTGGTGAGACAGATTAGTGGGAGAAGATCCATTCACAGAAGGATCAGTGGTGGCACAACTAAGGGAATGAGGGAGATTTTCCCTCACTTTTGCTCCCCTTGCATACTAATAACATCCATGAAAGCTTCTATATGCATTTGACTTTCACAAGACTCATTGCTCAGCTGTGGAAAAGAAAGGGTGACAGGAGGGGACATTGCAGGACACAGGTATGTGCCACTGAGCCTGAGGCTCCTGAGGGGAAGGATCCAACTGTGACCCCATGTATTAGGGATTCTGAACTTTTTTCCTTCCTCCAGGCTTTGACTAGTCTCTCATATACCTCTGGCAATTACAGTCCAGGAGAGCTGTCAAGTAAAATAATGCTCACATTTGTGAACTGCTGTGAAACTGAAATGTTTTTAAATTAATTGAACATGCTGGTATTTGGCATATTGAGCATTTAGTGATAAAATCTTCTTTCATCAGAGTATAATGGTATCCTGGATTTGAATGACCATCTGTCAGCCAGAAAGGGTAGATAAATTACAACATTCTCTAATCTGATGGGCTGAAAGAAAGCATGTTCTCCTTCATCCATTTCCCTGAAAGCTTCGGTTGCTCTAGCACACAGCCACAAAACTTTGAGCAAGCATTAACACAGGCAGTCAAAATATTTTCTTCTGGGTTATAAATTAAGTAAGTGCAGTACATCATTTGATTATGCACACACATGGCCATACTAAGACAAAAACTTAGAATTTCCCATGCCATCCAGGAATAAACATAAGGTGTATTTACAGATTTTTATCAGAGGAAAGTATCACTGAGCACCAGGATTAATATATTGCCTGTTAATCACATATCCATGCCTTTGACTATGCTTTTTGCTCATCCAGAAGGCTATTTCACTGAACCTCCATTCCCTTGAGAGTGCCATGAATTCACAACTCAAAAGAATAGAAATTAGAGACAGAAGAGCCAGTCTGCTTCTTCACTGCTGTACATGTTACAGTATAAGGAAGTGACAGTGCAAAACAGGAACAGTGACAAATGTGCATGTTTCATACCTCCAAAACCTGGTCTCATGCTGAAGTCATGGTCATCTATTCGCAGCAGCTGCTCTGACTTCGTCAGGGGAGATTTGGTGATGTCAGGGCTTCGTTTTAAGATTGGGCTGCCAGGAGGAGAGAAGCACAGCTATGAGCCCTGAGCAGTGCCTGTGAGAAGTACACTCTTGTTTCACTCCATTTACTCCTCAGAACATCCACCCTTAGAGCATGAGCCTGTGATTGTGGCAGTGGCTGGTAGAATGTCATTAACAACTGATTCGGGCACTCAGCATGCAGTTTAGGCACCTGTGATAATTTTAGCACTGAGAAAACGTTCGTTCAGTGGCTTTTTGTCCCTGTAAAATTCTCTCTGCATAAAGCAGTTTGGGTACAGTCATTAAAATGTGTGGGCTGGAGGAACAATATGTGTGGGTAAGTGGAGAGGGGGAGGCATTCCTGACATTGAGTTATGATGGAGTGTGAGGCCAGGAATTAGGGAAACAATATATCAAATAAGCTACTGGCTGTTGCCCAGGAACAAAATGGAGACAGTCTGGGAAGCAGGCCAGGAGGCAGGCCATTCCCTAACTTGGGATAAAATGATTAGCTTCTGCCCCAGATTTCCATCAAGGATAAAAAGCAGCATTAAAGAGCTGGGAGGGTAATTCCAGAAGCTGTTGGAGCTGCACCGAATGCTGGACAGAGGAGGCTCTGAAACCCTTCCACATCCAAAATGCAAACTGCTGTTCAGTGCCCCAGTGCTGTGGCTGGGATGGTGATGGCAGCAGCTCCTTGGTTGCTCCCTTGTGTAGGGGAAGCCTTTGCTGCCCTCAGAGCCAGCTGCATGCCAGCCACTTGGGTGGCAGGAGGGCTCAAAAAAAGGAGGAAAGGTTTTCCTGTTTTTGATTTTAGAAAAGATAGCACACTCAAAGGGGCAGTCATCTGAATACACACAAGACAAGTAAGAAGTAGGTTAAATGAAAACAGGCTGACAAAAAAACTTGATGAGGGAAAAGTTCCTGAGATAAAGTTTCTCATAAATGAGACTGCTTAGCCATGCTATACTTCTCAAAGACTTGTTGAAAGTTGTACAAGAAGCCAATACAACAATCTCCTAACAGGGGCCAGAGGTGTTGTCAGCGACTCCTCTCTCAAATCCTTTATGTGGACTTCAAAGTATCTTAGAAAGATGCTTAGTTTAAGTTCAATAATTGCTAAGAGGTTTGAGTTGTCTACTTCCATCAGTGAGTTCTAGTCATGAATTATCCCTCAGGCACTTTCAAAGTGGGCTCCTGCTTCTGCTTGAGGTTTAGTTCAGCCTCTGAAAGACCTGTGAGTGTACATGAGGGAAGGTTTACGCCTGTCCAAGGCAGAGGTGCAATATTAGCAGGCCAGAGGCAAAGCAAACATTTGAGAGCATGCTTGACCATGCTCAGGAAGGTGGGAAGAACAAGAGGCATGATGGAGAGCCCGTGGAAGGGGCTCAGCTCTGCAGAAGGGATCCTTGGAGGGAAGGCACCCACTGACACAGCACAGCAACGCAAACTGCGTATCAGCACCACACGAGGCCTGAGGGGATGTGGCAAATGGCCGTGGCCTCAGCCCTCAGCCCCATGACGGTGTCAGGCAGTGGGGCTTCCCCTGGGGCCCGCTGGATCTGCTAATGGTGTGGCTAGCACCTAAAGACAGCTGGCTTGTCTGAGAGCTGCCCCTTCCCCTGCCCCAGCCCCTGCCCAGCTGCGGGCCCGGGCCAGCAGCAGCCTCCGGAGGGCTTTGCTTACCTGCCTTGCTTGTGCACCTCGCCGTGGGCTTCCCGTCTCTGCCGCTGCGGCCGGCTGCGTGGAAACAAGGGGAAAGGGAGAGCTGAGACAGGCGGACACGGGCAGGTGGGAGAGGATGGCAGGAGGGAGGCACCGGAGCCCTGCAGCTTTACCTTCTGTCGCATGTGAGAAATGGTGCTTACCTTTTTCTTCACCCTTTCACCAAAGGCCGGTGTCAGGCTGGGCATGGCAGAGGGTGGGGAGGGCAGGGGTGCTCAGACTCACAGCAGGGACAGGGCAAAAGGAGGCGAGCCATGCTTTTTGTAAGGTGGGATGCCTCTGTTCTTGACTGTCTGGCAAAGTGCCCAGGCAGGCAGCTCAGGTCCCACCTGCCCAGCTTTGGCTGGCAACACCAGGGGCTTTGGAGACAGGAGCTGCCATGGGGCCTCTAGTGATGAGGGCACAGCCATTGCACCTGCAGACAGGAGTCAGCCAGGTATGTTCACGAGAAGAAAAGATTTTCAAATTATTTCAGGGGAGGAAAAAAAAAAAAGAAAAAAATTGTGCAAATTGTTTCTGGCTTCATACCATCTGCCAGCTGGCTGTCAAGAAACGTCTTCTCAGGTCTTTGGCCAATATTTTATTTAATCTTTAAAGGCAAGAATATTGCTTTTGGTTATGTAAGTGGTAGCTTAAGCAAAAGTAACATTTTAAACATTTAACAATTCTAAGACATCTTTAACTAAAAGTAAAAAAAATTAATTTCTCTCTGTAATAAACACTAACTCCAATCAACTCTACTAATGAGGCTTTTTGCCCATTAGCATACATTTCGAATCCCTCTGTAGAGACTTACAGTGGCAAAACTCTTTTTGCAGTAATGGTTGACATCACCTGAGCACCATCGTCCCTTTGGTGTGGGATGGAGGAACCCCAGGCCTTGTGGGACAGTTCCTTTCTGAGCTGGGAACATTCCAAAAGCCAATAGTATGGGAGGGAAATTCATCCTGCTGCTGCCACAGAGAAGCCACAGAGAACCAGGTCAGGAATGGACATGTTGGGCTGAAGCATTGACTTACCCTGAAGTGAGGCACTGGATGAGTAGGATTTTTTCTCCCAGAATCTACTCTGTGCTTCCTAGAGGAATTCTAGGAATAAGTGCACAGACTTATGTGTTTGGGGGAGCCTTTGGGCCATGCAGCATCATTGCTATTAAAAGAAGCAGCTTCTGTGACACTGCTCGGGTCTGGGCATCACACAGCAAAACACTTGCAAATGCAAAATGCACTTTCTGGAGTCTTCTGCCTTGTTCTACACCCTTTCTGATATGTCTCACTGCTGCCTGCTTCTCATCTGCTGGCTGTCAGGAAGTAATTTCTTGTATTTTGGGGATAAGCAGATTCTGGCAACAAGCTGACCGATTTACATGACTTTAAGTGCCCTAGTAAACTCTTGGCTGTTCAGGAATAGTGCTGGTATTTGAACAGGGATGAAGCAGGCCATGTTCTTGCAATTTCTAATTTTCATTTCCCTTCTAGGTCTTATCTAATGCTTCATGGTGGCTCTCTCCCTATTCTGCTTGTCAAGGAAGACTTCAAGGCATGGCCATCAAGGATTCATGGCTAACTCATCCCCATCCTCTGCACTCAGCAACCCTGGGTGCTTCGTTTTGTTTCCTCCAGGTGTTTCTCTCTCCTTTAAATTTAACTTTATCTCCCTGTCACGGACAAGCATAAAATGTCCCCCATGCTCCATCCACTGCAGGGTACTGTGTTCATTTGAGCTTTGGTTCAGGTATTTTGCTTCTTTTTGCCAGTCCTGTTCCCCTTGTCACAGCTCTGTGGTGGCAAAACTTTTTTACCTGTTACCCAGTTACTCCAATTTGAAGCCCCATTTCTTTCTACTCAATAAATATCTTTTGTGCTCTGGTTCCTGGGGAGTCCTCTGCTAGCTCAGTGATCAATAGTCCATCATGGGGCCCCATTACCCTGCCTGTCTGCACTGTGAATCGATGGAAAGCTGCTGTGGCTTCTGCTGTTTCTGGGTGTTTGCAGTCAACAGCCTCAGCTAGGAGATTCAGCCCAGACATTGTGCACAGATTGCTCAGCACAACTGGCTGGGAGTGTCCCTCCTGCCTTCACTGGGGTGACAGGCTCCTTAAAACTAAACAATCATCCCTGAGGTAAAATATACCGAATAATGAACAACCCTTTTTCTCTCCCCACACAATCTTTTATCTCCAGCAGTTACAATGCCAAAAGGCATTTAATGTCTCATGAAGCTCACAGAGATGCTTTGTGAAAAAGCAACAACTGGAGCAGAGTGGCATTTATTCACAGTGTTCCCTGTGCATTGCTAGAGTAGCTCTTGGGCCCTTGATGGCAGCTAGGGTGGTGCAAAAAGTCCCCAGATCTACCCACTTCCTCAAGGGGTCTTGAGATGCCTCTGCCCCAAAGTCTGAGGCCTGCTGGGGCTGGGAGGCAATGATGTGGCTGAAGCATAGGATAGCTGGGGAAGAAAATCAGCCAACCCAGATCTTGATCACTACTACTACAGACACAAGGCAAAAGGCCTTTTTGTATTTTAAAGCATGATATTTCCTATTGCTCTAATAATCACTCCAACACAGCAAAAAGGGTTGCATGGTTAGGGTTAACAGTGTCTGATTTTCAGAAGAAACAGTCCAACCATGATATCTGAAAGTCCCAGCAGGCATTTCTAAATGCCCAACTTCATAGGACAGGTGCCAGAGGAATGTCAGGTCCACACTTACAATGTGCACCAGAAACCCCACAGTATTCTTCATCTTGGAAATAAGAGCTTTTGGAAGCAACCAAAACACGTGTATGAGAGGTCCCGTTGCAGCATTTTAGTTTGCAATTACTTCTGCAACATACATTTCCAACCTATAATCTCACAGATCAGCTGATCCACAGACTTCCTTACCACTGATGCAAGGCAATGGGGGATATGGAGCTTGTTGAGCCAGTTTTCAGCAGGGCTTCTAATTGGAAAGTAAAGAAAGTGATGCAAGTCCCTCTTGCCCCAGCCATGTCACGGCACTCAGCTCTGGGCCCCCCATCCCTGTGTGAGCAGGGGTGGACAGCTTGTGCTGTGCCTTCCATCCTGCACCAGCTGTGCTGCACAGACCTCATGCCATGATGGGCAGGGGAATGCCAGCACCCACGTCCTGCTTGGTCTTCCCATCAAATTACATCTGGGCAAGGCAGGAGAGGCAGCACAAGTCCCTGCGGGGAGCAAAGTCTTAGCAGGATGGACATGGGATTGGCAAAGGTGTATTGGTACTACAGAGATCTGTGAGAAGTGTAAAAATCTTATTAAATGCCTATTAAATGCCTACATATTTGACTAGGCTTTGATTTCCCTATTTTATGACCGGTTAGTGACTGGGGTTCATACGACATCAGCATCCTATTAAAGGCCAAAACCAGACAGGGGAACGCTGGTTTAGGGAATGGGAGAGAAACAAAAAGGAACTGGGGATTGTATGCACAAACATACAGGAAGTTCCTGCAGGGAAAAAGTAGGGCAGAGACAAAGGGAGTTGGGATCTGCAACAGCGCCCGGGCTTTGGGGAGACTGAGGAGAAAAGATGGGCAGAGGTGGGAAGAGAAGGGAAACATTGGGTTATGCCAGAAGATATCAAAAGGAGCAAAGAAGAGAGGAGGCATCAGACTCAAACAGTGCCTCATCATTTTGTGGGATGACTCCTGGGGCACAGGGAGCCTGGACAGTCCTTCATGAGTAGTGATGTCCCCTCATGTGGACAGAGATAATGTCCAGCTCATGGAGACATGTGAGCCTTGCTGGGTTAAAGATCTTCCCAGCCTGTGTCCCAAAGGAAGAAAAGAGTGTTTGGAGTGGGGAGCTCACAGGAAGTTCCTCCATAGCATGCCTTATGACTTGCAAATTAATTGCTTCTCAGCAAGCAGGAGATGCTGGTGGATAGGTGGTGCAGCAAGTCCAGGTGAAGACTGAGAAGTTGTCCAGAGCCCAGGGGAGAGCTTTGCAGGAGGAGGAAAAGTGAGGTAGCTAAATGGGAAGAAAACCTACCCAGCACCCGAGGGAGGAAAGAGCAAACCTGAAATGGGAGGAAGCTGCTTTTACCTAGTGACATGCACTTCACCAGACATGATCCACTGTGTAACACATTAATTCCCCAGGGATAATGTAGGATAGAAACCCACTAATTTGTACTCAAATTGAGAGACTTGCAAAGCCATGGGCTGTAAACAAGGCTCTAAGAAATGAGGAAAATTTATCATTAAATATTTGGGTTTTTTTTTTTTGCATTTGTCAAGCCCTCATTTGTTTGTAATTATTTTGGACCATGTGTCCTTATGATTAGTAGGTTTAAAGATTGTGAAGAAAGGTGATACATTGCTATTATAATATATATTGTTAAATACATGAAAAGAAAGAGGGAAATAGCACTATTTTTGATGTTTACATTACAAAGTCTGAGAAACTGTGGGATTCAGAGCTCTTCTACCATCTTTTTTTTTTGAGTGATACAGAAAATTGAATGACACTCCCATTTTAATCCATTATTACTTGAATACAGGTCAGTCTCAGAATCCAAAATATGCAGGAGACATACATACACCCTTTAAAAGTTGCACTTCTTTTGCTCTTTGCCTAGACATAAACACTGACTAAAGATGAAAAGGGAACATATGTACATATATTGATTACTCACAGAAAAGTCGTGCTGCCTGAGGTCTTGACACTGTACCTGATATTGCAAAAACAGAAGTGCCCCTATGTTGCAGGAATTGCATCCAGTGCATGGGTGTTTGTTGAGTTTTGTCTTACATATGTTGAAAGGAAGAGTTGGAGAAGCAGAAGGTCCATCCTGCCAGCTAGGATGAGGCAGGCGTGGTGCCAGGACTCAGCCAAGTAAAAAAGAGAAACAGATGAAGGGAAGGGGCCAGGACTAATGGGGCAATGCAGAGCATGCTGAAAGCTTTCATGTCTGACTCAGTCCTAGAAGAAAAGTTGACTTGCAAGCACAGTGTAGGTCAGGGAAGGGCATTTTAAGGAGTATTTAGATAGTTGAAGGTATTTAAGTCAACAGAGGCTGATGGCATTCCCCCAGGAGCACTGGGAGTACCAGCTGCTACAGACTCTGAGCTGTAAGTCATCACCTCCAAGGACTCCTCAGAGATGGGTGATGCCCCTGGGAGAGCGTGAGGGTGAAAACAATACCTGGTTTTAAGAAGGGTACAAAAGAAGGAAGTTGGAGCTTTGAGATCCGAAAATAAATTGTGACAAACTCAAGCGATCCATTGGTTTGCCCCTCCCCCAGGGAATAATGAGATTATAAAGATCAGTCAATGTGAATCTTTGCAATAATTGACGTCAAACCAGTCTAATGTCCTGTCTGACGGTGTAACTGCCTTAGTGTAAGCAGGAGGGAAAGTAGATTTGAGTGAGGTTTTTAATATTTCATTACTAAACAAGGGAAATAGGGTTGAGATGAAACTGTGACTTTGAACATATCTGAAGTACCATGGTTAATGTGATGCCATTAATTTGCTGCTGAGAGACACTAAACAACTTTTCACAGATTTCATCCTGGGAGTAGCTGGTCAATATTTTCAATAATAAGACAGATGA
Source organism: Vidua chalybeata (assembly GCF_026979565.1). Lineage (NCBI taxonomy): Eukaryota > Metazoa > Chordata > Aves > Passeriformes > Viduidae > Vidua > Vidua chalybeata. The sequence continues at coordinate 77,408,965 of NC_071532.1, read as the reverse complement.
CAGAATTATAAAACTCAGGCATGAGGGCATGTTTGAAAAAGAAACAGGCATTTGGGGATCTAAGGTCACAATTCAAAGCAGCCACAACATGTTGGAGAAAAGGTCTGATGTCAATATGACAAATTGCAATAAAAGATAATACTAAGAATAACATGGAATATGGAGAAATAAATGTATAAATGATGACTAGAGAATAATTAGGCAAAAAAAATAAATAGAATTGTAATAGAATAGAACAGAAAAAGCAGAATTATAACAATTCTGCTGTTAGGGCAAAGTTAAGAAATATTCATCTTGGCACAGGACCAGAGATAGATTTAAAGTAAATGGATTGAACAGTAACAAGTCAACAGGCTTTTACCCAGAAAAAAGCCAAGTAAGACACTGTTGAATCAATTGTCATTGGTGACACAGGACTGGAAGTCGACAGCTTTCCATTTCTTTGGAACTCTAAAAAGCTACTGACTTTTCCACTGGACTAATTAGCTACAAAGATAGCAAAAACCACCAAAAGTAGACACCAGATAAATATAGTATGTATTGAAGAAGAGTTTTCTTGAGGGATATTATGCCCTTTAGAATTATGGAAACATTAAGTTTGGAAAAGAACTTTAAAATCATCAAGAACAACCATCAACCTGGGACCACCACCATGTTCACCATTAAACCACGTCCTCAAATGCCATATCCATGTTTTTTTAACATTTCCAGAGATGGTGACTCCACCACTTCCCTGGGAAACCTGTTTCAGTGCTTCACAACCCTTCCCATGAAAATATTTTTCCTAATATCTCATCTAAACCTCTCCTGGTGCAACTTGAGGCCATTTCCTCTTGTCCTGTCACTCGTTACCTAAGAGAAGAGACTGGTGCCCACCTCACTACAACCTCCTTTCAGACAGTTGTAAAATAATGGCCTTCTCTAAAAAGTGGCCTTGTAGACAACATTGATCAAGATGACACATTGTACCTCAAATTCCAAAAGAGTGTTGACAGGTTCTTCTCATAAAGAATTCAGAAGTCAGAAAGAAGCTCCCCACATGTGAATGGTTACAAAATAAGAAACAGAGAGAAATTATGGAGAGTTTTTACCATGAAGAAGGTTTCCCAGTGTAGTCCCATGACATCTATGATAGGATCACTAGCTTTATATGTTCAATAGCTTTATAAATTATTTTGGAGAAAAGAATAATTACTGGAAACAATATTTACTGAAGATATGTAATTATTCAAGGTAGTTAAATCAGAAGTATGGGTGGAGAATTGGAGCAGACTCTCATGACTTCAGAAAAAAAAAACAGTGCTAGCAAATTCAGAAAAGTGTATATTAATTTTTACTTTGTATTTTTAATTTTTTCCATTCTGCCTTCAGAAACAATGTTAAAATATTGATGGCCTCCAAACCAACTGTCACTGCTAAGGAAGTGTCCTTGTGGTATTTCTTGGTGAACATCAGCCTAATGATGCACAGTGCTCAAGGGGACAAACAATGGTTCAGCATTATTGGGAACAGAGCAGAAAACCAGTCAGAAGGCATTTCAAAGCTGTTAGCAACATCAAGGCATGTCAACATCTCACATATCCTGTGTCCATAGCTAGAAAAAATAGCAGAGTAAGAGGAGAGATCTTGGAGGTGGAGAAGCCTTCCAGGCAGCCTGAGCAGGGCTCTCAGAGTGGGAAAGGAGAAGTTGGCCAAGTGATAATGGTGCAAGCATAGAATTCAGGAGTAGCTTGGTGCAGGTGGGCAGGAATCTGTCACTCAAGACTTTCTGCAATGCATAGCAAGGAAAAGAAATTTGAAAGAAAGTACATAAGCATGGCATCACACTGTGAAATTCACTATGAAATCTGTGAGTGCTTTCACAGAAGTGAGTTTGGAAGGTGACTGAGCATATTTTAAAAGAAAAACCATCATCATTTCAGATGTGAACTCAACCCTGCAATGAGAAAATCAATTTATATGCATGCAGGAGGGAAGAAATGACCTTGCAGCATCTTTGAATTGGTTTGTGGTTGGCTTTTTTTTTGGCTAGGCTGCACACAGCCCGTTTTGTCTCCTCACACCAACTCATAAAACACGTTGCAGTAATGGTGGGCCAGAAGAAAACATGAAGCTGCTGATCCTGAGGAAGTTGCAATGTTGCCTGGAGCTTCTATCATTAGGGGCCAAGTAAGGTTGCAGAGTACTTGGGTGTATGAACATAGCTACAGAAGTGCTACATGACTGTTCTGCCACAAATGAAACGAATAAAGTTAGGAAGCTGTGTGGCACATAGGCCCGAGGTAAATTCTAGAAGGGATGAAAGAAGGCTGGTGATAATGATGAAAGTAGAAAATAGAGTTTTCAAAGCATCATCACTTGCTATGAAAAGCAGAGGAAGGACACTTCTGGCTGGTCCAAGAAAAGGTGCCATGCACAATTGAAATTTCTGGAAAGAATGACAGGAGTGAAAAGGCAAATGAGAGAAATAGTGAAGCAATAACGAGAAATAAACTAATGTATAACAATATAAAGAAAAGGTGCACGGTTGGAGGCAAGAAAGGGGTTTGAATAAGCCACAAAGTGATATGAAGTTGAAAGCAACAGGGTAAACCTTAGCAGATTTGTGTGACAAGGGAAAGGGATGTGGCTAGGGGAAAAAAAAGAGGTAGGTGAAACACAGGGCAGAGAAAGGGACAAAATAGAGAGAAACAGCTTATTGAAGAAGAGGAGAAACCTTGAATAAGGGAAAGAAAGGAGTGAAGGAGATGAAGAAAAAAGGAGGAAAGGGGAAGGCAAGTTACTAACTGGGGAGATGGAGAGATACCACTTGCACTGGCCTGAAGTCCACACTGGCCTCTTGTTCTCCTGAGACCCAGCACTGCTGCAGCAAGTGGTGAACAGACACAACTCAAACTGCTCCCAGAAAGCAATGCCTTGGGAGCTGTGGGCTCACTGGATCTGGCTCACCACTGATAACGTGGCAATGCCTTCAACAGGCATCTCACAGTCTTACCATGCACTCCACAAGTCTGATCTAAAGACAGCTTGCATTAGAAAGATTTGTTTATGCAAATGGGTTACTATTTGGAGATAAGAGTGAGGCAAAATTATTAGTAAGGGAATGGTAGGGACATGACAAACAACATGAAGTGAGTCTCTTAGATAAGGTTAAACAAACATGATCTCTAGATCTTTTACAGTGAAATCTCTTCTGTTGAGAGCTCTTTGTCTGAAAGATGGTTTGAATGCTGTCCAGGGAGATTTTAGTGTTAAAAGAGATCACCCCCCTCCCCCTTCCCCCAGCAGTTAGCTCTGGCAGAACAACATGGCTCAGCTCCAGGACAGTCCTTTTCCTATCGCTCATCCTCTCTAGTAGATTCTGCAAGTCTAATTAGCAACACAGGCTTTGGCCATTTTGTTGACAAAATGATGTTTTGATTTTTAATGAGTCTTTGCATCATTCTAGTGACCCCCCCCTCCCCCAGCCCCAAAGCCTGGTGGCTTTCCAAGAGCCTGAGCAGTTGGGAAAACAGCAGACAGCTCTCTTGCCAGTGCTCCGGAACTCAGCTCCTTTCTGTAGGAGTTTTGGCACTCTGAACCTAACAGGCATAAAAAGCCTTGCAATCCCTGCAGGTTTTGCACACAGCTGACTGCATACTGTGAACGTGTCTGCAAGGTGAGAAAGCTTTTATTTTTATATTGCTGCTCTTTGAAGTGAAATTCCTTTGAGGTGATTTGTCCTGGAGATTAGCAAAAATAAGTAGTTGAGTCTTTGACTGGCACAGACATATTTTTACAGTGAATTACAATATTTGAAGGCTCTGTAGTAAGTCCCATGCAATAAAGCTATCTACTATGTTGCTTTCACTGTGATTGTCTGTATACTATGACCTAGAGTGATTTGCCATTTTCTTGTCACACTATGTCCTAAAGCCTCAGCAGCTTTATTTAAGGAATTATTTGGGACCTTTTTCAAAATTCCTGTCATGCAAACCCAGTCCTCATAAGACTGTGGTGCATGCATGAACTCTCATGGGCAAAACCTCTCCTGTCTGCTCACTCTTCTTCACAGCTCTTATGTCATGCTAGAATGGGGTGCCTGCAGTGACAAAAATTGTGACAGAGAAGGTCTCTGACCCTGCAGCTCCCCATATACTCCATCCACCATATCTCTAGAATGTGAAGGCTGTGGATGTGAGCTCAGCTGGATTTGAGCAGGTGAAAAGAGAAGGCCTGGAGCTGAAAATTGCAGATCCAGAGGTGAGTTTTAATATGAAAGCAGAGTTCAGCACAAGTGACTCTCCTTGGAAGAAACTGACACACCATCCAAAGAAACAAGCTAAAAACCTGTGCATTCCTCCATCAGCTGCACCATGAGAATCAGGAGCAAAGATGGACACATCTGTCAGGCACAGCAGGATGCTGGCAACCCACCCAGTGTGGCAGGTCTTTACAGCAGGTGCACCTGCCATGTGCCAACACTGGTGGCTGGAGCTGAGCCCTGGCACTAGGGCAAAAGGATAATCTTGTTGTTCTGTAGGGATTCTGGGGGTCAGGGAGGTCATGGGTGCAAATCAAGCCATCCTGAGCATCTTGTGATGCTGTGGATACAGTCTTTTCCACATCAAATAGATTTCCCCATCAATCCTCACTGAGGTCTGTGTCTTTCTTCAGAAATAAAAGGCTACAGTGGTGGGATGGATTTCCATCCTGGTCCTTACCACAAGCCTTATGGAGCAAGAGGTCAATTACTCTAACTTCTCCTCCTGCAAAAAGGCTATTCAGAGCTGGATGTTGAAGGGAGGGAGAAACAGAGTAAAATCCAAAATGTTCAGGAGCAATGTTTTCTGCAAGTTTTTCCGATGTAATATAGCACCCTCAGTCACTCTGTTTTGAATCCAGGATCTAACTCTGTGATGGAAAAAGGCATGGACTTTGACTGAAGTGCCAAGGAATCATGCCTACTTCAAAACTGTTTTATATAACCAGCATCTTAACATATAAGAGACCACCCCATGAGAGCGAAGAAGCTTGTCTGGACCTCTGAGATGAGGTGTACTGCCATACACAGATGCCTGGTAGTGTTGGGCAGGCATGATCTCCCACTGGGAAATCCTGACTGCAGTCCCAGGAGGTCGGGGGGATTACCTCTGCATACAGCACCTGCTGAAGGGCTGTACAAATACTGCACCTAGTCCTGATGTCAATCCTGAAAAAGCAGTGAAGGGACAGAGGAAAACAAGCAAATGGCTGGCTCAAAGCTTGGGAAACATTCCACATTGAGAAATGCAAGAAGCTTTATCTCCTGAATGTATGTAAGCAGAGATGAATGGAGGCTTGGTCCTCCTGCAAATACCTCGATGGAGAGGAGACAAGATAGCACAGAACAGGACCAAACAGATGGAAGCCAGAGTTAAAAAAATACTTGCAATCTCGTTCTGAATTTGACATTGAAGGTTTGGTACAGAGGGTTTGTTGTTCGTGCTTAGAAGGAAATCCTAAGGTCCTATGGTCATCTTATGGATGGCCATAATCATCTTTTTTTTTACCTTACATGGGTGTCTCACAGGCTGTCCCATCACAGGGCAAAGTGGGCACTGTGCTGGGCGCCACGCTGCTGATGGACAACCCTACAGCCACAGGCCAGCTTTGTTCCTCTCGCCCCATTGGCTCTCCTCAACATCACTGTGCCCTACTGAGGAAAGAACAGGCCAGAAATGCCCTCCCAGGCCAGCGTGGGCATGCTGGAAGGGCAGTGGAGCCAATTTTCCAGAGCCACACCACCTCAGGGCTTTCTGATGGGCTTACCCTGGAACAATTACACCTTATATGCAAAATATAGGTGAAGAGGCAGCTCCTGCATTTACTGAACAGGCATTTCTTTTCCATTTTCACACATTTTTTAACACTTTTCTGCTTTGATTTGTTATATTGTCACTTCATTGCACTGCCACTCAAGCATTTAGTATAGAGCTTTCCTTAAAGATGAAAAGCATAGTATAGAGCTTTCCTTAAAGATGATAAGCAAGGAAATGGCTGTGTGTGCACATCCCTCTTGTCTGGATACTTCCCAGCTCACATGGTGGTAGCTTGCTTTTCACCTCCTTCATTTGCTACATCCAACACATCACCTCTGCTGTCACTGTCATGAAGCCTCAACAAAAAAATGGATTTTGTGCCTGTCTTGTACCCATACTGCCTCTGGTAATGCATCCCCTGGGGGCTGGTCATGAAGAGAGCACTGCATCCATTTTGCCAGTTATACCTCCATGGAAGTGGTGCCACTGCTAAAGCCACTTCCTACCTAGAAAATGGTTCATGGATGCACGAGTCCTGACCAGGACACTGCAGTCACTCTGTAAGCTGCCCCTCACCTGCTACAAGGGGCTGTAGGAAAATAAGCACTTTCCATCCCTTCTACCTTTCAGCTATTTTTTTCTGAAGGCTAATAAGAGTGGTTTGAATTCCTCAGGACTGTGACATTCCTGCATTTCCATCCCTATACACTTTACAGTACTGATGATGATATGGAGCCTTTACAGAACTATACAGCCTCTATAGTAAAGCAGAGACAACACAGGTTCAGTCTGTCACAAGTAGAAGTACACAGCATTTAAACAACATTAAATGTGTCAGCTATATTCTTACATAAAGAAGAAAAAGTATTTTTTTCCTCCAGGTGTAACTTGTTTTGTGCCTGAACATAAAAATCCTCACACAAAGTTCTAAATATTTCCCGAATAGAATATAAATAATCAGAACTCAGTTGTAGCAAAAACCCTTCCTCCACTCAAATCCTCCGAAAATGGCTGTCTACAAGATAGTGAGAGCAAAATATCACACATTTTGTAAGAGAGAGATAGAGAGACAAAGAATAAACAATGTTTTAAATAATTTTAGCATATTAATACTATATACTGAATGCTCTTTCTATTCCTTCTGGTAACTGACCATTGCCTTGCTGAGAGACTTTATTTTTCCTTTTGAAAGGTCTATAAAACAAATTACATGAGAACAAAAAAATTCTGAATGCTTTCATCTGAGGTCTCAAGTCTATCTAATCTTCACTGAATGCAACAATTCTCATGGACCTAAATTTCATTTTCACTTTCATGTAAATATTCTATCACATTTTAACTACCATAAATATAAATACCTCTTTTTTTGTACCCTTTCAAACTTTTAGACACTTCAAAAAATGACACTATTTTTTGAAAGAAGCAGTGATTTTCACTGTAGGAAATGCATTAAAACTTACTCATTGGCAAAAGAAACTACAGAAAATATTTTTGCCTGAAAGATCACAGTCTGCAAATGCAAGCTCAAATTATCTGTTAGTAATTTTATCATCACCCAAAATATTACATTTATCCAAACTATAGCTACTTGAATATAAAAACATGATACTCACCTGCCTTTTTTGTATACCTCATGTATTTCTTTTCCTTGTCGGTGGGTTCTGCATTCAGTGGATAAAATCCATCCCCACAGCAGGAGGAAGATGCTAAAATGCATTTTATGGACAGTCAACATATTACCTGAAGGTCCTGTGTACAGAAATAGTCCATACAAGAAAAAGAAAACCTAAATGTAGATCCTGTTTCTCTTTTTAAGACATTATCGGTCTGATCGTTATTGAAAGGATGTTTACTCATACAAAAAATCATCCTGCAGTATTTAATCTGGACAGTGGGGAAAGCAATTTCCACTAAACCTATAAATCCTTCTACGTCAGATGGCAGGGATTTTCTAGCAGTGTTGAATTCACGTATTCTCAGATGACAATTATTTTTAGTCCAAACAGGCTATTTTATTAATTAGTTTAAATTGAACCCTGGTGAAATACCTGTGGCACATATATAGATATATTTCTGCCTTGTTAAGTGAAGTAGTGCATTTGGTCAGGTAGACATCATTGGTAATTCTTTAATCACCGAACTTATCTGTGTAGCAGTAATGTTTGTTCCAAGCATTGCAATAAATTGAAAAGTATTAATAAACATTTATCAATTTACAGGAAAAAAAAAATTGATCTAGCTCTACAAGCAGCATTTGATCCTGTATGTCCTTCTACATTACTTTAGTATCCAGTATGGTGCTGTGGCCACAGTGGTCAGTGCTTTCACGACTTGTGCTCTGCTGAGCACCACGTCTGGAAAGTATCCAGTGCTCAGAGGAACGGGGAAGGACAGAATGGGGGAGATGGCTCTGCCCTCTGCACAGGGATGTTTGGAGACATCCTGCCGAAATCGAGCAGCAAACACCCACCAGAGCTGCAGGAGAACTTGGGGGCCTGGTGTGTCAGGTCTCATGTGGCTGGCAAGATCCTCATTTGTGGTAAAGAAAATAAAATGGCGTGGGCAGAAATAGGACTGGTCGAGCCAGCCACACTGCCCATCAGTTTGGAGCTCACACACTCCCTGCACAATCCCCAGCTCCGTGTTCACCCTCCTTCTCCTCTGTGCCTTCCCCCAAGGCCTCACAGCTCTGGTTCCTACTTGTGCCTTCTCGTGGAGACCTCACCTGTGTCCTGCTGACACCACCAGCCTTGTCCCACCTCTTTGATGACAAGGCTCTTCTTCCTCTGCCTGTTACCCATGGATTTCTATTTCAGAGCAGTTTGTCAGGTCACCCATCTCTTTCTACAAACCCTGGGGAGCAGATCTCTACCTGGCCTAAGCTGCTGTGGTTTTACTGACTTTGGTGAGCATTTACACTGCCTTGGGATCCACGGGAACAACACATTGAAAAGCACTAACATTTCATTTAATCAACAAAGATTCAACTTCATGATTTGCAGGGGTAAAACATTTTCTACACAAATTCACACAGGCTTCAAGAGATGGGCAATCAGTCATCAGCAGTTGATTGTGGTGATTGATCAATGCTCCTGTGGAAAGAAGTTGTACCCATTTAACTTTGAAAATCACCTGCATTCCATTTACACTGATTCAAGTATCCTTCTCAAGGAGAATAAAAAGCTCCTTAATAACTGTTGTTTGCAGCTGTGGGGATGTTAGATATACTCTTCTCAGTCTCAACAACCTATGTAAATATATTTTTGATTTATACATATTTAAAAAATACTAGTCCCTTTCTTATGCACCAGGGGAGCAATGGGGTTTGACAAGCAATGGATAGCTATGAATTCACTTAGCTGCCCTAAAACAGCTGGAAGTGCCTTGGTACACATGAGAGGAGGGAAACAATTATTATCTCACTAGCAGATGGAATTTTCCAAACGAATATATCAAGAAGGCAAAAAAATGTATTCAATTTCCCTTCTTTTGGATTATTATTCATAGAAAAGTTTAAATGTGAGCAATTCATAGAAAAATCCTGGAACAAATCATCAGACAACTTCAAAATTCCTTAAAGAAAATGTCTAGATGAAGAATAGATGTGGGGTCCTGAAGAAAAAAGTTGTGGAAGAAACTTCTTTCCCTGACAGGCCAACAGGCTTCAGATCTAGTGGAGAAGCAGTAGATTTAGACAAGCTTTCAACACCATCTCACACAGCATTCCCATAAGAATGAGAAGCATGGTCTTGCTGAAATGTCTGCAGGACTGATGCAAAACATTTGCAAGCTTTAGCTCAGTTTCTCTTGCTGCGCCTGGAGAGCAGCCATCCATGAGTACTCCTAGCCTGCAAGGTGTAAGACGTTTTGCAAATGACCTGCAAGGAAGCTGCAAACAGCCTGGGGGGTAGGAACGGCACAGTGTATGCCTCCAGGTGTGTACAGTCACTTCAAACAGAAAAATACTCTGCTCCAAATGGCCATGAGATACAGAACAAAAAGGTAACCGAGAGGGGAAAATGAGGTAAAAATGAGGTTAGGCACCAGGCTTATTTAGAGCAGGGTTAGAGCTGGGTTAGAGCAGGAGCTGAATGCAATTGATAATCCACAACAAAAATATAAAAGCAGCTCAGACGGATAAAACAAATGATCCTGAACAGGAATGGTAAAAGAAATCAGAGTTCTTGAGTAAGCAGCAAAGAATAAGGTTTGAAGTTGTGTTGGAGGGCAGTCCCCAGCAGCTGCCCTCACTTAGAGCAGCTTGATCTCCCCTCAGGAATGCCACCCCCAGCTCCTGCCCAGCTCAGTCCCGCTCAGCTCCTGCCAGCTGGTGATGCTTTCCTGCCTCGAGTATTTTATCACTTTGATCGCTATGTTCCTCAGAGGAGTTCAACAGGGTCTTGGGCTTTCGCTTAGTTACTGAGGCATAGAAATGCAGGTTTCCCAGACTGTTCAGGACTTTAATCCTGGATTTCCTGGATTTTCATTAACAAAGCATGATAAGAAATGTCACAGAAATAAACTTTTCATTGAATTTGTTAAATATACACTTTCCCCATTTGATTCCAGAAGAGTAAACTATTTATCCAGTTCTATTTATAACCTATCCATCTCCAAAATGAGAACAGAAGAAGTCAGAAGAATAAATTGAGACATATTTTTTTTGCCTTTGAGACAACAATATACTGAGATACTGAACTTGTCAGGAGCAGAAATCCAGTCTGGACAACAGTCACACAAGCCACCAGACACCACAGGAACCCAGGAGTACTTTCAGTGCCTTCAGGGCAAGGCACAATGCAGTGAAAGTATCTGACACAACAATAACTCCAGTCAAATCACACCTTCTCTTGTTTAACTACCTACCCAAAGCTTCAAAAAGTGCAGCAACACACAGCACACTCTGTGTAAATACTCCTGGAGCTACAGTCAAACTGTAGCAGACACACATAAAAGAGCATTTAGATGTTCTAACCCCTTCTCAGCAGGTGTCTGCCTTTAAGAGCTATTGATGCAACAGGAACAAGTGTGTCACTTTATCTCTCTTGTGATTGATGTTTGTGGGAGCTGGAGGAGCACAAGGGTTCCTGTGTAACAGTTTGGGTGCTGCTTGGCTTCTGGAAAGTTATTTCCCCTCTGCAGCTCTATTTCTTTCAGAAATGCTATTCTGTGCTCCAGGACACAGTGGTCAGAAAATAGTTTTTTACTTCTTTAGTGTCTTCTATCATGGGTGTTGTCAGACACTTTTAAAATCTGGCTTAATATGAAGTTAGTGGGGTTTCTGCATCCATTACTTGTGTCCTTTTTGAGAAGAATACTTCCATTTTTTGGGACATTCACAGGAGATCCATGTCACTTTGTGTAAGGTGAAATATGTCAGCTGGATCCCTCACATTTGTTGGGTTACAGGACCATATCCAAGGAGGATGTTGGTACAGATAAGGAATAGAATTTTATCAACCTAGGGATAAGTGGCATTTCCACTGAGCTTCTGTAGCGAGCGCTGGACTCCTGGATGGTCGGGAAGGATGGAGACGAGAGAGCTCTGAAGTCAGGTCTTGAAATATATGGTTTATTGTAAAGGGTGTGGGTGTGGGGCCCTGCTTGGAGCAGGCCCCAAGGAGTGGGGGCAGGAAGAGAGAGAGAGAGGGAGAGAGAGAGAGAGAGAGAGAGGTAGCGGGGGTGGGAGAGGATGCCAAGAGAGCGTCCAGTCCCCTTATCAGGGGGCTTCAGAGTGGGTGCAGAATAAGTCTTGGGCCAGTGGGATTACAGATACCTGATGCTTCAGGGGAGGGTTACAGGTGTGGGATGAACCACACATTTTGAGGGGTGAGACAGAACATTCCATGTGACCCTTGGACCTGTCTGTAGGTAGAGGGCATTGTTTAATCAAAGGGCGGATTGCCTACAGCTGGCTGTATTATTGCTTTCTAGTTGTTTAGTGACCAAGGTTTGGTATCTCAAAACTTGTTCTCATCTCAATCTCGCTTATAGTTTCTGTATTTTCCAAATCAGGCAATCATATTTATAAGGCTTTCCTATTTCATCTTCCCCAACAAGTTTCACTATGGTGGTGTCAGCAGAGCTGGTGGCTATTCCTAGCATTCCTAGCTCTCATAGCTCTGCTTTTTGGATGACTTGAAATCAAACTCCCCAGGAAGTTGAGAGGATGAGAGAAGTGTGAAGATATGTATTTACACTAAATGGTTAAAACTAAAGAAGCCCACACAGAAATGGAAAGAAGACAGTATTTCCCCTGCAGGCACAAGAGGCAAATATATCCTTTTCTAGGCTGTAGCTACAGGTGCTGTGATTGTGGAGAGCAGAGATCAGCAGCTACTGGCCAGAGCAGGGCAGAGAAAACAGGCAGATTTTAGTTTTCAGTGTTAAAGGTCATTATATGATTTGGCGTAAGTGTGCACCATGATGATGGGAATCACATCACTTTATACTGGCCACTGGTTTTCACCACAAATAGCCTTTGCACTTTGTTATCACATTTGTTTTCATGCCCCTGCTCCTCTCTGGTGTCTCTTGCACCCCTTGCTTATAACATTACATCAGGGCAGATTCACCTGCTTTTTGTGGCAAACCCTGGAACTCCTCCAAGCAGCGATGAGGACATTGGTGGACGTCAAGAAATCATAAACACTAATGAATAATTAGATTTCTGTGCAACTTGAATGGCAAGGAGCAGTTAGTGCCAATGAACCCATGACCCCAAGCCTTCTTATCACAGAATAAAAATCAGATAGAGACAAGGCAGTGTACATGGGCCTCTAAGCCGCTATAAATCCCTAAATGGATTGTGCACTGCATGAAAGAAAAGGGAAATAGGCCAAGCCCGCACTGAGCAGAAACCTGAATGGCTACGGCAAACAATGTGCCTGAGTGGATTGCACCCCTTGGGGACTAATGCACCGAGCTGCTATTCCTCACTGCCGAAACGAATAGCAATGCCACAACACCGCAGCGACGCGCGTCTTTACTACCACTCTCCTTTCATTAGAGCTCTTCCCTCGGGGATGGCTTTCTCCACCAAAGGTGTCTTTGCTCCCCACATGGTGTGTCTGTGTGCCCGTGGAGGCATATTTGAGTTTGCAAGTGCCTCTCTGTGGCCCTGCACTCTGAGAGATTATGCGCGTTGCGTGCTGAGCTGTGTCCTTTTGTTTCAGCCCCTCCTGCAGTTCCCTGCAGCTGCCTTAGCTGGATTAGGCGGCTTTGCGTGTTCTTGGCCGTGGGGCATCTGACCTTTTGCATGGAGGTTCTGCTACTAAAACTGAAGACAAGATACCAGAAAAAAGAGTAAAGGATAAATGAGAGATAAAAAGACACTTTTAGAAGTATACTTTGCCGTTAGCAGTTTAACAGCGTTGAATTAAAATATTGAAACTACACACATGCCTAGTGCAGCCTGGTGCAAAGGATTTTTGCCTGCTACTAGCAGTCTGCCTACTGCAGGAGGCAGACTTGGGATACTACGGATGTCACAGGTCCCCCTGATGCTCCCCAGTATGTCCTAATGCCCACAGTACACAGCACTCATTTACTAGGAGGGACTGCTCCCTCAAAGGGAGTTCTGTTGGTCAATCCAGAACTAAAAGATTTGAAAGCATGAATCGAAGACTGGATTGAAGTTATACCCTGGACATTGTAGACAGGGATTAATTTCACTCCAGCTACTAGATTCTGGTCCTTAGTCCCTCTATCCAGTCCATGCCATTCTGCTTTTTTTTGCAATAAGTAAATTTCTTACAATACAACCCACCTGTTCTCACGGTTCATCTGCAGCAACCCCATGGGGAATTTCATCATCAATATGCTAAGGGCCTCTGCCTATCAACCAAGAAATTGTTCCAAATGTTTTTCAAAAAACAACAACAAAATGGAAGAAAAAAAGAAAGGTGATGAGTCTGAAATTCTTACACGCAAACACTGAGATTCCAGCAGGGCCATCTCAAGGCAAAAGCTGACATAGGTATGAGTAACTGCTACAGAACTGTCAATAGCAATTCAGTGAAGGCAGCAGTGCTTAATAAGAGAGTTGTTCTGCCAATATTCAGAGGGGATTAAAGGAACAACTGGACTAATTACAGCCCTCAGCCTGACAAAATATTGGAAAGGCTGATATGGCACTCAATAAATGAAGAGTTAGTGAGTAATTTGATTAATGTCAATTAGCATGGCTTTAAAGAAAAATAGATCTTTCCAAGTTAATCCTTTTTTGATTAATTTAAAATGTGCTTGGCAGAGGAAATGGAGCTATGTGATGTGCTTCTGTAAGGTGTCTAATGTTGCACCACATGGCATTTTTATTAAGGAACTGCTACAATACAGTACCCAGATAAAATAAGGAAAATATTAAAATATTTTAAAACTGGATAAACTCCCCCATATTGAATATGACTGCAAATGGCAAGTCTTCATCCAGTAATGTAATTATCTCCCCAAAGAGGCTAGTTCTTTTTCCTGTGTTGTTCTTGACAAAAACCAGGAATTAAATACAGACTGCTTCCTGAATAAGCATGCAATGGCATGAAGCAGACCAGAAAAACTGAAGGATCACTGACAAGGAGTAAATGGAATATCACAGGGAAAGGCCCAGAAACCATTAGTGTCATTTGACCACAGCTTACTACAAAACTGTCCTCTTCATAGATACTAGACTGTATCTAGCATTCAAAAATGTGGCTCATAATTTTAGGATGAGGAGAAAATCTGGACACCAATGGAGAGTTAAAAAAAAAAAAACAAAACATGGACAAAATTTGCTAGTTTTTGTGCTTAAAAAAGGAATATTGTAAGAGCATGAAGCATGAAGGTTATATTTCCTCTTTATGTGTTGATGCAAACTGGGCAAGTCTTGAAAGTGAGTTCTCTATCCATCAAGCTAAAGATTTATTAAAATAGCTTTATTAATTTTGTTACAAGATCCAGTGCCTGGAAGACCACAAAATAAAAATTTGAAATAGATTTTTTTTACAATAGTAATGAAGTTTGTTTCATTATGCATGTATATATTGACTGAAGATAATATGATTTTTTAAAGGATTTGGACTAGTTCTCAGATAGGGATAAATCTGGAGAAGTCCAATGCTAGGGCCATAACAAAGAGATTATTAGATGATCAAATATTCAGTGAGCCAGGCTGAGAACCATCAACTATAGGCACCAGGTAAATTTGAACAGTGCTTTTGAAACTCAAATATGTTTGCATACCTTTTCTGAATTTGGCAGTGAAGTAACTTCAGAGGGCAGGTTGTTATAACAGTTAAGTTTTACAAAATTATTGGCCAAAAAGACTTCCTAAACAAATAATAGGCAATAACAGTTTGTATTTTTAAAAATAAAGACAAAAAAGTCAAACATTCTGCCTCAATAGAAGTAATCTGAGGCACATATTGGTTGTCTTTTAGCTCCTTCTTGGAGTCACCCCCTTTCATGGGTGGTGGACCTACCTACCAGTCCCAAATGGTGTCTGGCCATTGCACACAGGACAGATACAGTTCATTCATGGCTGCAGAGCCAATGATGTGATCAATGTCACCAGGTCTCACCTTTCTAGTCTTGTTTCATCCTGATGGAGCCTTGTATGTGGAATGCCCATGGGCAACCCATCCCAATGGCTCCCTACATGTTTCCCCTCACTGGAGTCACTGCAACCTTTTAGTCTTGGCACAAATAAACCCAGTAGCTTTTGTTTTCCTCTGTGAATATGCTTCAGAATCTCCAGCTCTGTCAATTAGTCTGTATTTCAGTTTTGCACTAATGTTGGATCCTGACTGCAGATTGGGGCAACCCAAACAACAGTATTCCTTGAATTTCTGTGTGGAAAAAATATTAGCTGGCATTTGGATATACTGAAGCTCTATGAATTATACATGGTCATTTGGAAAATTTCTGGTGGGGTCCTTTTCTTCTGCTACTGGTCTTCATCACTATAGCAAGGATGCCTCAAAGCAGCAGTAAAAACCAAACTGAGCAGGTATTATGAGCTCCACTGAAACACACCAGGAAGAGAACAACAAACAGGAGCCACAAATCTGTCACGTGAAATTTTGGCTTCAGCAGCAGTCTCTAAAAGCTGCTAGGTGGTTATCACAAATAAACATGCCTGACACAGCTTCACCAGCATGGCTGGTGCTGTTCACTGTCTCTGGATCTCAGACTCCTGCAGTCTTTCCAGGTCTTCACATCTGTGATGAAATACAAATGCCTCAGCAGACATTTCTCACAGTGTCTCCCTTTAGCCTGTTACCCAGAACATAACCCCACTAGTGCTCAGTTGCTCTGTCCTCCATATTTACAGAGATGAACTGGAGTTATTTTAGACCATTTTCTCAACCAGTGAATTCCCTGTCAAAATTTTGTACAGGATACAGCTAGTGTTTGCACATTAAAAAAAAAAAAAATTGTAATTTAAACAATTGACTTTTTTTATTGTCTCCCAGGATCTCAATTTAGCAAAATATTGATTTGCTCAGTTTGTCATACCGCTGTTGTCAGTGTCTTTATAGAAATAGTGGGCTGAATACTGTGAAATATTTTGTGTTTCTCCACCAGATTAGCTTCTGCCTCTTGTCTGCAGATACCATATGGTGTAATATGGGAAGAGACAAGACTATAATTAGTAGACCATTAGTCTGATTGCAATATTTAACTGAAATAAACTGTTATTAAGAGGTCTTGTTCTGCAGACATTGTCTACAAGTGTACAGGAATCAACAGAAGATTGTGTAGCACAGAAATCACTGCCATTGGCAAATGACCAAGCTTAGTATGGAAAGATTCTTTAGTGTCAGAACATCCTGCTTATCCCTCTGCAGAATGAGGGAGTTCATGACTTTTAATCCTGTCATTTCTCAGGCTGCATGGTCAGTAACAACTATTATTTGTCAAGTAATAGATTTGTGTTTGGAATAGAGTTTTTAATTATGTTTGCCTTCATATAATTTAAATTTTTTTATTGGAATAATTCTGATGTTCCTTTTGCAGCACAAATTATCACTGATGTCTTGAGATGTAATTGAAGGTTTGATAGGTTCTTTTCACATCAAAGTTATAAAGCAATTTTGGTTCATTGGATGTGAAACCATCAGCCTTGGTTTCTGGTTTCTTGCTATAGCAAGAAATTGTCTGATCCAGACTTATTAACATAACCACTGTCTGGAGATTATGTACTTTTCCCATGCCATGGGTTTAATTTTTCCTTTTGGTTTGCAAGAATATTTGAATTTAGTACTTATTGTTCAGTATGGACTGAACCTTAAGAGGAAGTCCTGATGTTCACGTTTCTTTTCTGATGAAAAGTGAACAGGCCTATTTTCCTGCACAATCTGCTAAAAAGTTTTGGTGGTACTTTCTGGTCTTCAACCTGAGAGATCCAATTAGATCAGGCTTCTCAGGACCATGTACAGTTGAATTTTTCATACCTCCAAGGGTGAAGTTTCCACAGCCTCCCTAAACAGCTTTCTCCTTGTATCTTGCTGCAGCTTGTCACTATTGCCACTTGCCTTCTGCCGAGCACTGCTGAGAACAGGTCCACATCTCACAGAAAGCAGATCAGCCAGACCAGCCCCCAGCCTGGACCTGTGCTCAGGGTTATCCTTCCCTAGGTGCAGGACCCTGCATTTACCTTTGATGAATTTCTGAAGGTTCCTCTCTGCTCATCCCTCTAAACTGTCAAGGTCCTTCTGAAGGGCTGCACAGCCCTTTGGGGTCACGGCCACTCCTCCAGCTTTGTGTCATCAGTGAACTTGCTGAGGAGGCCTCTGCACCTCCATCCAAGTCATTGATGAACAAGCTAACTCAGCAGAGTCAGAGATGCCTTGACCTGGTGTGAAGCAGAAAGAAGTTGCATAGGAAAAACAGAGTGCCAGGTATTGAAAATGAAGGTGTGCAGTGTTAGGCTTGTAACGTGTTAGGTGAGCTGTGCTACAGAAAAAGCCAGCTCTTTTATTTTTTAACCTTTTCCACATCATTTCACCATGGTTTCTTCTTTCCCCCTTCCAAACCAGGTCAATGCCAATTATATGAATCCATTCATGTACCACTAAAGCCATCATATGTGGAGGCCATTTAAAAGAGTCACTGAAGTATATGAGCAAGCACAAGGCACATCACCAGGGGGACTCCGGCACAAAAGGTCTATCAGAAACGTCTCAGCAGCTCACTGAGGTGGAATAGATGGAAGAGGCAGTCTTTACCTTACATGGTTTTATTTCCAGGTAAAATAGAGAAAACTGGATGTACACTTTGTTGCAAGCATGCTAGCAGATGGCAGACTTCAAAAAGTATTAGACAGACCATAGAAGAGGAAAGCCTTGTCAAAAATCCAAACATAGTTAATACAGTTTTTGCTATGATAATTTTGGTTTCTCACATCACTGATTTCTGCACATATTTCTTCTACCACACATTTATCCTCTTTAGCCTCTCATAGCCAGTACATTCCCTTTCTCGTTCAACCTCTTGCTCTCATTCCATGGCACATCCAAGCCAGAGTAAGCAGAAGTGAACAAGCTGCAGCAGCAGCAGGACAGCATGGCCCTGAGCAGCTGCCTGTCCCCAGCCTTGTGACCACATCAGAGCTGCCCCACTTCTGCCACCAGTGCCATTTGCTTGTGTCCCAGCCGGGGACTGACCTCGGGGATGAGGCAGGATGGGCTGGGCCTTACACCCAGCACTGCACAGACAGATCAAGTCTTGGAATGGCAGTCAGGGGAACAGAATCACCTGCAATTTTTCTTTCCATTGGAGTACAGAGACATGGAGGTTAAGGAAAAGAAAGGAGGAAATTTTGCTGGCATTCACTCTATTTTTTCATGCGCTTTCCCACCTGGAATACCAACTTGGTATTTTTTCTTTGCCAGAGCCTCAAGCACCGCAACAGGCAGCTGCATTAGGAAGCGACACCAACCAAGAGTAGGTCTCTGCTCCTTGGAGCATAACGCAGGCAGTGGGACTGGCAGGGACAGGGGAAGCCACGGGGACAGGGTGACAGGCAGGCAGGCAGAGGCTGAGGCTGTGGTGGTGAGTGCCGGAGGCAGCAGCACAAAACCAGCATGGGTGTGGGCAGGCAGCAATGGGTGTGAGCAGGCAGCAATGGGTGTGGGCAGGCAGCAATGGGTGTGAGCAGGCAGCAGTGGGTGCAGACAGGCAGCAATGGGTGCGGGCAGGCAGTAATGGGTGCAGGCAGGCAGTAATGGGTGCAGGCAGGCAGCAATGGGTGTGAGCAGGCAGCAATGGGTGCAGACAGGCAGCAATGGGTGCAGGCAGGCAGCAATGGGTGCAGGCAGGCAGCAATGGGTGCGGGCAGGCAGCAATGGGTGCAGACAGGCAGTAATGGGTGCAGACAGGCAGTAATGGGTGCAGGCAGGCAGCAATGGGCGCGGGCAGGCAGCAATGGGTGCGGGCAGGCAGCAATGGGTGCAGACAGGCAGTAATGGGTGCAGGCAGGCAGCAATGGGTGTGAGCAGGCAGCAATGGGTGCGGGCAGGCAGCAATGGGTGCGGGCAGGCAGCAATGGGTGTGAGCAGGCAGCAATGGGTGCGGGCAGGCAGCAATGGGTGCAGGCAGGCAGCAATGGGTGTGAGCAGGCAGCAATGGGTGCGGGCAGGCAGCAATGGGTGCGGGCAGGCAGCAATGGGTGCGGGCAGGCTCCCACCTGCTGGCCACAAGCAGCTCCACAGCCGCTTTCCCGAGCGGCCCGGTCCCGCCCCAGCGGATGGGGCCCCGCAGGAATGACCGCAGTGTGGAGCCCCGGGGCCAGGGCGGGTCAGCGGCGAGGTCTTTTTCATGCAGTTTGGTGTACCAGGGGAGTTTACCCCAGCATGAAAGAGACTATAAACGGATGTGTGTTTGTATCTGGAAAGAAATTACATCGTCCTGATAGCCTCTGGGGATAGGCAGAGGATTGGAAAAGGATGCTCACTGCCCAGGGTGGGGGAAGTGTGAAATAAAATCCAAATTGCCACAGTCCACACTCACTCAAATGTGTGGGTAGCTGGAGGCTTCGGTAGAGCAGCTGCACGGTTCCCATGGGTGGTAAAACTCACCCAAAGAATGGAGAAAAACCCCAAAATAAAATATATCTATCCCCCCTTCCTCACTCCCTCTTCAAAAGTATCATTCTCTACCTATGGAAAGCTGCCTAGCATTAATGGCTTAGGTTTAAATGGCAGATTTTCTTTCTTTCATTGAACTCTCAGGCACCAGAAAATGGGCTCTGATTTCTTAGGCTAAATCCTTTCTACTCCCTCTCTGGCAACTGTGAATTTGTTGTCAGAGGTTTGATACTAATAGCATTTGAATGGTTTATGTTTAAAGGAAAATAATGTCATTATTTCAGGGAGAAATCCAGAGCTAATAGAAGGGGAGATAGTGGTTTGAGATGCTCTGGGCAAGGACCCAAAAAGCAGACTATTAGCATGGTTAGTAGCAAGTGTATGGCTTTGCAGCACAGCATGCTGATGTCAGCCCAGAAACAGTCCAGGAAAATCAGGAATCCTCTCCAGAAATTCAGTCTGTGGTACGTAGGAGAACAGTGGATGATGTTTGTGCTGAACATATAAAGCATAGTATGTATGGGAACTTATCATGCCCTTTCCATGATTGTCATCAGTGGTCAGTGCAGGGTGTCCTATGCTACCACCCAGAGTTGAGCTCTGAGAATGCTGTTTCTCCAACATAAAAAAAAAAAAAAAAAAAGAGAGAGAGAGAGTGAGAGAGAAACAATCTTCCCCTCTAATAAAATCTTTCTTTTTAAGCTTTTCCCCTGAAAGCTTTTCAAACCTTTTCCTTCTGTTGACCTCCTTCATTTCTCCAGCTTCTGAGCAAAGGCTGGGCAAAGAAAGTAAAGAACCAAAAAAAAAAAATACAGAGCAGACAAATCTAAAGCAACACGTTTCAAGACAGAAAATGCTGGTGAACTTTTCTTTAAGACTTCTTTCTTTTAAAATTGCAAAACTCAAGATTATGTTGAGATTTCTAAAAAAGGTTGACTGGGTTTTTTTTGTCTTTTTCTAATGCTGCAGGTTGTTATTACTCCGTACATGCTTTTTGCACATGGTTTCTGTAGCTCCTTATGAGAGCTCATCTCTCCATTTGACATTAAAGACATTGTCCAGTGTGCCAGAGCCAAAAAAGCCATTAACTGTCTTCAGACTGGCATCCCTTTAAGAGTAACTTCTTTCATAGCCCAGACAAAGTATTAGCATTTTTGAGAGATGATTAAGATGATCTAATGGGGCTGTTTCATCTCTGATGTCAACAATTTGATGTTTTCATCTCGTTGCTCACTTTGTGTTGGTGTCACAAATTTTCTCTTGACTATAAATGTGGCCTGTAATTTCCATTATAGCATATGCAGAGCTGTCCATCAGTAAAATGTAGGTGGATTTTGCTTTGTGCTGAGAAGCATAAAGCTGCTCAGGGACTTTGCTGGTAAAAAACAGCATGTGAAAAAGGCTCAGGAAGGGGCTGTTGACCACTTTGTCTGCTCACATTTGTACCCAACCCACATTGCTTGCATGGCAACCTGCTGGGAAGCCTCCTTTGCACACCCAGGTGCTGTCAGCTGACAGCCCTTTGGTTGTGAGGGACTTCTGGACATGTATTCCCTGGGCAGCAGCCCCATGGTGTTTCTCTCATCTGCCACAGTGTGTAGTTCAAGCTGCAGAGCAGTTTGGGGATGCTGCTGGCCGGGCTGTTGTGTTGGAAGTGCAGTCCCTCAGTGGTGATGCCCCTGTCCTCCCATCCTCAGGAGCTGGGGAGATGGCCTCAGGGGCAACATCATGCTCCCAGACATGAGAACAGGACTCTTCCAGGTCCCCTAAACATGACAGTACATAAATGGGAAAATCTCTAAGGAGCTATTTAACCAGAACTCTGCAGAGTTCAGCCTCGCTCACGCGTACCTCGCTCTGGCCACGCTGCTCAGCTGCAAATTCAATCACCTGCTGTGCCTCTTTTGAAGTCTCTGCCTATGATGGTATCTCTGCCACCAGCCTTTCTCCCTGTTTGAAGTCCTTTGCCTGCACAGAACTTACTTTGTTCTCTCACTTCTCACAGATTTAATCTGCTTTCCTCAGCTTGGCATCACTGCAGAAATGCAAGGTGAAATGGAAAAGAGATGAAAGAAAACCCCAGAATCTGAGAGATCCCATTTTACCTGCTGAGCATCCCTGCTGTTCAGGAGATATGGGTCTCCCTTGCCTTCTCCTGTTTGTGTGTCACAAGCTGTGGAGCTTCTCCTGCTTTATGCACGTCTATTTTGTGTAAGTCAGTGTTCAGTAAAAGATAAGATGCTCAAGTAAAATGGAATAATTCTTGCTTTAAGACATTATTGTAAAATTCCTCAGAACATCAGCGAATTAGTAGGAAGATTCTTATCAGATAATGAATAAAACTAGATGTAGTAAAAAAACAGACCTCACAAGTACAAATTACCTTCCTGCATGTGAAGCAGTTTTATTGTTTCCATATCCTTAGGTCACAGGGTAAACAATAGTGATTTTGCTTTTTAACTGGTTATTATTGACACTATTTATTGGTATTCCAGGGCATTTAGCTTTTCAGTGAGTTTAGCTTTTGGTCCATGACTTTGGCAGAATATCTCAGACCCTCTGCTGGGGTGGGTGCAAGCATCTCTGCAAGTTCCCACTGCAAGGGGGACACTGGCACAGCCTGAAGAGAAGGTGACACCTGCGGAGTAGCCCAGGAGGCAGCACCTAAGGCCTAATCTCAGGGGACATCTTAAGGGAGGGAAACCAGTGAGTCAGTGGAATGCCTTGCTTCCTTGCAAGTGGAAATAAAGGTCCTGGGAGCCTCCTGAGGGCTGCGAGGGTGAAACTGTGTGTGTGCATCCACCACAGCACCGGCTGCCTGCACCTGGGCAGCTGCACAGTCCCCTGCCAAAGCCCCTGCTGCTTAAGCTGCCTTTGACCTCCTGCTTTTCACAGCCCATCTCACAGCCCAGTATAGCTGCACTCCTCCTCCTTGCACCTTCCCTTTGACACAAACACCCATCAGACAGCCCCAAATCCCCATGGCTGAGGTCAGAGGATGGGCACCATCCCTCCAGCTGGGAAAGCCCTGGTGTGCCCACAAGGCCATCTTCTGCACCCCTGGGGCACAGGGTCTGCACAGTGCCTTTCTCCTGCCTCACACCACCTCCTCTGCCACATCTGCATCACCAGGCCATGGTGTAACATATTGTACTCTTTAGGAAACAAGCTCAGCGCTCCTGGAATTAGAATCTGAGTGACGCTGGCTGAATCATAACCTTTAAAAAATAGCAGGGTTTGGGTTTTTTTGTCTATTTTTCCCACAGAGGAACAAAGCCGGATTTAAAGGTCTGCTGTGGGTGGATGATTGCAACCCTTGATCCCCAGCCAGAAGCATTACATTACATAAAGAGTTTTTTTCTTCATTAAGAATTAATCTGTGCTAACCAACTGTCAGCTGCTGGTAAGGACCGTTTATTAACATGCTGCCCTGTCTGGACTAGGGGCATTTAACTGACTTATTACATTAGATGTAATATGAAAATGCACTTATCCCTATCCCAGGCATTCACGTGGCCCAGCTTTCCTCCTGCCTGCCCACTGCCTGGCTGCAGGGTGCAACCTCAGCTCACCAGCAGTCCAGCTGATAAAAGAGACCTGTCTGTAAAAAGTCCTGCTTTGGATTATGTCTGGGGTCATTATTTGCCTCCATGTCAGGAACCAAAGTTTGCAGCAATGCTGTAGGCATGGAAAAGCTCTTCTGTGCATTTATGGAATGCATGAGTTCATGGCTGGTCAGTTCATTGGTTTATTTTGCTGGGTTGGAGTTTTTGAGATGTGCAAAATGAGTCATTTCTGGGGTAGTGGGTAATCTTAACAGGTGGTATGGAAAAGCCAGGACTGTTGTTCATGAAAGAGTTACCACCTCTCTGCAGTATAATGAAACATTTAATGAAATAGATGAAAAACATATACACAAAAAAAAAAAAAAAAAAAAAAACCAAGCAAAAAAAAAAAAAAAAAAAAAAAAAACCAAGAAAAAAATCAAATTCCAATCTCAAATCATGCCACTTCTGGAGAAGGAAATTATGGATGCAAGCAGGGCTTGTATAGCTTGATAGCAATAAGACAAGGGGAAACAGTTTTAAACAGACAGATGATAGGTTTTGATTAGACACTAGGAAAAAATTCTTTACTGTGAGGGTAGTGAGGCACTGGAGCAGGTTGCCCAGAGAAGCTGTGGATGCCCCAACCCTGTAGATGTTCAAGGCCAGGTTGGATAGGGCTTTGAGTGACCTGGCCTAGTGGAAGGCGTCCTGCCCACGGCAGGGGAGTTGGAACAAGATGGTCTTTGAGGTCCCTTCCAACCCAAACCACTCTGTGATTGAAGTAAGGCTGTTGTGAGATTTTTCTGTAAACAAACTAGGAAACTCTGAGGAGGATCTCAGACAAAGTGGAGGTCACTTAGTCCAGGGAAGTGAAGACCAGGGGAAACACGAGATGTATCTGCACCAATTTAGGTACATAAACTCTATGTAAACTTCACTTCATACCCATATGCTTAACAGACCCAGCAAGGGAGATTCAGCTGGGCTACTGGTGAACACTTCCTAATTTTAAGGCTGGTTAACCACTGGTAGAAGCTCCCTGGGGAGGCTGTGGCACTGCAGGTTTTTAAGAGCAGTGTGCACAAGCACTTGCCAGAAATGGTTTAAATGTGGCCAATGATGCCTTCAGGCACAGGAGCCTCAGCTGCCTGATCCCCCCCAGCCCTGTTTGGCCTGACTGTTGTGGCAGCTCTTGGCAAGGCAGCTTTGTCCTGGTGGTGGGATCATGCCCCAGGACTATCATTCCTTGGCCAAAAAGGTCTCAGTGCTGCAGGTGTGTTGAGCCTCTCTATGCTGTGCCTGAGGCTGGCACACACTGAGTGTGTGCTCCACCCAAGCACTCAGGGAACCCAGCTCAGCAGCTTCGCCCTCCTTGTTCTTCCTGATCATTGACAAACATTTTTCAGCCTCTTTCTCTCTTCAGCTTGTTATTGAGTGACTCCTGATCTCCTGTCACAGCCTTATGGAAACAAGGATCAGGATAGACACCAGGAGGCAGTTGTAGGGGTGTCTGTTTGGCAGCAAGTGCACGTGAAGCCTTTGACTCCATGAGCTGCTCTCCTGACAGCAGAAGGTGGGGAGGCTGGGATGGGAGATGGGTGAGGTGCTTGAGGTGTTGAGGGACCTCCAGGTTCAGGGAGGCAGCTGGGAAGTGACACCAGGGGCAGTTTAATACCACAGTGCTGAGCCTAGAGGCCCATGAGATACTAACATCGAGGCATTCTGCTCCATACAGGCTGAGCCAGGGCCAAGGCACACGCCTTGGACTGGCCATGAAGCTTTGGGGCAGCCTCTAGCTTGGCAATGGATGTGCCTGGAAGCAAAGCATTTTATAGTTTAGGTGGCAGCTTAGCAGCATGGGATAGAGTGATTGAGGAGTGAAACTCTGGGTCTAAGGTTCACCCTGGGTGGCTGCTCCAGTCCTGGGTGCACTGGTGGTCTTCTGTGGGCTGCTTCCTGGACCTACACCCACCATCTGGCCAGGCCATGACTCTCCTCACCATTGTGTGTTGTGCATCCACACAGCCTTAATTGAGACCTGAAGTGAAAGTAAGGTTAGGACTTCTTTCTGAGGCCGTGATATCAAACAAGTTTTAATTGTTGTTATTTTTACAAGGCTGTTTTACCTCTTCCCAATTAAATCACTTCAACTAATTGGATTCACATAGTAAGGAAACCTTGCAGAGTTTGTGAAGCAGCCTCAATGGTCCCTTCCCTTGGCAGAGCACCAGCACAAAGGTTTTGCACTGGAGCTGTTAGTCACTTATTTTCATGGCTTTTGTCACCAGCTGAGACATGGGAAGAATACTGACATTCTGTAATATTTACGTCAGCTGCCAGAGAACTGAAGAGGAGAAAGCATAAACGTTACAGCTGTGATTAAAGAAAAGCTGGAGAACTGAGGAGCAGCTAATGGCTTGGCAAAATACTGCCTTTGACACAGTCACAAAAGTACTTTCATTTGGAGGGGAGGACTTTTTTCCTCTACTTGCCTCTTTCCCTACTTTTGCTTCTTCTTAAAGGAAGCCATGTCCTGCTAAGCACTGCATAGCTGCATCTGCAGGAGGGTGGGCAAGAGAAGGGGAGAGTCCTTCCGTGGGAGACTGAGCATGGGGAAGGGGAAGCTGATGGGCAGCATTGCTCCTGGGCAGCATCACTGCTGGGTACCATCACCACCAGACAGCTCCAGGCATTCCTGAAGAGGTTAATGAGGTACAGAACCACACACACACAGCTCCTGCCCCAGCCTCACTCTGTGTGAGCGGCGGTGAAGGCTCATGGCAGCTCAGCAAATGCCATTTCCATTTAGGAGCTCAGTTCAAAATTGCATTGCATCTTCTCTGTCATTTAGGGCACACAGTGTCCAAGATCCTGGGACAGATCATTTGATCCCAAGTAGTCAGCAGGGCCTCCCATTTCGAGCCTTTCATTTGCTTTCTGTGTCATACACCAGCCCTTCTCCAAAACAAAGGAGCCCTTAGAAGCAAGAGCTCCTCCTCCTGTTCCTCTCCGAGGTCACCACTGGGATGAAAGGAAGGTCTGAGGCGGCAGGAATCTGACAGGAAGATCCTGCAAACAGACACCACCTCTTCAGACTGAGCACCAACCTCCCTCATGGATGGAACACAGAGAGAGAGCCCCACCTCAGCCTCAGAATAAGAGAAACTTCTTTGAGTGCACCACCCTGGGAGCACCTCAGAGACCTTTGGGGCAAGGGGACACTGACCCCATAAAGAAAGTATCTAACAGAGGCATAGAACTTGGACCAAGCCCTGAGGAAACGTCCTTTGTCATCTTCCCCAGGGTGAGTGTTTGCATCCATGGTGCCATCATGGATGGGGGCTGTGGTTAGGGTGATGACCACCTAGGTGGTTAGTGCCTCCAGGTCTGGCCAAGTTTCCTTTTCTTTGCTCTTCAGAGAGTCTTACAAAGTCCCCCCCAGCAACACACCTGAGCACCCAGCAATATGTGTTAAATGTCAAGGCCTCTATCTGGTGCAAATGATAGGATCTTTCTCCTGTGCAGCTCCTTGGAGATCACCCAACAGGTGAATAACTCTGCCTTTCCTGTTTTGTGGAATGGCAGCTCTCCTGAAACTCTAGATGCAAAATGATCAGCATTTTTACTTGGAGGCTGCTGCAATTACAATCTGTGCAGAGCACTGAAGGTCTCCTCCCATCTGCACCAATAAAAATGTGGTCATTATGTACCTTAATAAGAAAGGTTTAAAATTTCATGGTTGAAATTAATTTGGACCCTATTAAAAATTTAGATAAAATGGAAAGAGCCAGGAGGCTAAAGAGTTTTACAGCTCTAATGTTCTGTCCCATTTCCCAAAATATATTTGTTCAAGTAATTCAAACTGTCGTTACAATTAACTTGTCCTTTCATTTCCCACTCTGAATTCCCTCTAAGCTAAACACATAAATTTCTTCTATAAATCTGCAAGACAAGTAGAGCAGTAAAATCTTTCCTTCTTTTTTCCCACACCATTTATATGCATTTTGCACGGGTTGAGTTGCCAGGCATTTCTCCTAAGCTAATTTCTATGGTTGCAAGTGCACATACACACACTCGGAGACCCCTAAAAGACTTGTGGAAGAAGTCCAATTTGGACAACTGGCCAAAAGGAGTCTTCAACATTTTCTCAAGGGGAGGAAATATTAAAAATCGGGTGTCAAATTATCTGCTAAGGGCTTTGCTGCTTGCTCTGGGGAGTGGGCAGTGCAGGGCTGTCCTGATCCTTGGCTGCCTTGCAAAGAGAGGGCTGGGGCATACATTCCATGCCACGCAGTCCCCATCTCTTCAGTGCTGCAGGACGAGCCGAGAGGTGGGGGTACACCTGGGAGCTGGGCATACATGGGTCTCTGTGTCTTGGTGTGGAGGGCACTTTGCCTGTGGCTGCCATGTGCAACCCTGACCAAGGACCAGCTGATGACACACATGGCCAGGACTGAGCCCAAACCTCTGGCCAAAATGGCTACAGCACCTGCACTGCACCACCTCTCGTGACTGCCTTACGGCTGCTGGGGATCCCTCCCCTTCTGGCAGAGGACAATCTTTTCATGCCCAAATCAAGGAGTGCCACATGTGATGCGTGATTCCCACATATCACATGGCACTGAGTACCTTGGGGAAGTTGGTTCCCCTCACCCTTGCCTCCACCCTGCCCACCCTGGCAGTCGCTCCTGTCCTTCCACAAGAGCTGGATGCCAGGAGCAGCACCTTTTCCGTGCTTGTGCGCAATTCCCCTTCTCTCTTCATCTGAAATGATAATTCCTCTGACCACGAAAGTAATGACCCTGATACATTATTTCAAATGACATTTGTGCAAAGCAATTAATCAGCTTAATGTGAGAGTGGATTACATTTTAATTTTAATAGTGCTAAATTCTTGCTGTTTTTAAAATAAATTTTCCACTCTTTTACATTTCAGCAGGGCAGTATCTCACTTAGTTAGGCTGTACCTTCCTGTAATCTCTCCATTGTGGAAATTTGACAGACAATAACCATTATTCAGTGGTTCAGGCATCAGTCTCACCCATGCACATTTATTTTAGTTCCATAAGTCTGCATTAGGGATAATAGCTGAGATCTGGCAACTGGGACCTCGGAGCAGTTTTATCTTCCATTGTGGAGACAATGTTTTCAAAGGCACAATGCAGGAATTAAATGAGAAGTTCTCATTTGTAGTCAGATGGAGATTGAGATACATACCTGCCACTTGCTCTTTTGAAAATATCCCATTAACTGTAAAGCAATTATTAAACTTTCTTCATTTGTGGGTTGCAGTTTTCACAAAGGTCTCCATAGCTTATAACTGTGCTTAACAGATCCCTTTTCCCAAAGAGCTTTGCATACTTCAAAGTACTCACATGCTTCCACTACAGTTCTCCCACCTTTTGAAATGTTTTTTACTTGAAATCAATTATAAATGAGGTGTTTCTTCAAATCCTTTGTCCCTGGGTATCAGCTTACAGGTAACAGATTTCCAAACAGAATTAAAATCACATTTTAAAGTTCACACCATGAAATAGACTCTTTTCCATCCTTTCCATCTGTTATTTTATTTTTTAGGTTTGATTACAGCAATCAGCACAGTGGATTGTACCCACTGTGCAAGTTTAGCATCAGCATTGCTTGTATCTTCTCAACACCTCCTTCTTCAGAAAAATAATGTAAGAGAACCCATATTTCTTGGCTCATTTCTTGGCCCCTGACTGACAATAAGAGCCTTTTTTCCATTCAACATAGTAAGTTTTCTGGGCATAATAAATGGTAATTTACATAGAATATGTTACAATTTCACATATGGACACTGTTGAACATAGGTACACATCCCAGCATCTTCCTTTGTTATACACTATGCTTGCACGCACATTATGCATATGTGCACATATCTATACAGTTACTTTTTCTCAAAGCCATGATTTGGTTAGAAGTAAAATTACAGTGGAGCCAGACCTAGAATGAGCAGAGCCAACATTTGCAATTGGACCAAGTTGTCCAGAGAAGGCATTTTCATCAGTGACCTCAATTTGCCCAAATCTCCTGTGTACTTCTGAAAATCCTCTCCTTCAGTAGGTTCATTGTCCATCTGCTCAGTGCTTCAGAGAACTGGGTTGCATCCATCAAACAGCATTCAGAGCCCAGCTTCAGGCACTCTCTCTCAAAACACTAGTTTTGGGATCTGGCAACTGGAAGTTAGACAATGCTCACAGAGTCCCTTGTAATCCGAGGGAAATCAAAGGTGAAATACATTGTCAATACCACACTTCAAATATTTGTTCTAACTTCATGCCTAGCCAGTCTCCTCTGAATAAACAGAAGAATACAGTTCATAATGCTGACTGAAGGAGAAGACTTGGCTTTATTTGCATCTATACTTTTAATTTGCTGTTTCAATTAATAATGAGCTTGAGTAATGCCTAAGATAGAGGAGGGATTTTTTTCACTTTAGTGGAAAAAAGCCCTCTTGATGGTTTTATAGGCTGACAAAAGCAGACATCAATTT
This sequence comes from Vidua chalybeata, assembly GCF_026979565.1. NCBI lineage: Eukaryota > Metazoa > Chordata > Aves > Passeriformes > Viduidae > Vidua > Vidua chalybeata. The sequence continues at coordinate 77,379,057 of NC_071532.1, read as the reverse complement.
CCATCAGTTAGGTACATGGGCAGATAAAATAACAAAAATCTCCAAAAGATGCCTATTAGACATTAGAACTACTACGAAGATGATAGGACCTAAAGGACATCTTTGCCATTGCATAACTTCTAAGGGAACAGGAGGTGTAGTAAAAAGAAATGGCAAAGTAAAGCACTAGAACTTCCTGGGTTTTGTATGCCAGGAGACATTATTTATCGACAGCGCTCACTTTCGGGCTGTTTGTCTGCACTTATCCCTGGTTTAATATCACTGTAATGCAGGGGAGTTGTAAGAGCATCATAAGGCAGGGGAGATACCTGCTTTCTTCCAGCTGGACTGGTTCAGAGGATGCATTTGAAGAAGTCACTGGTAACTAATACCAAATTGGATTCCCACGGGGTGACCTGCTCAGAAATCACAGGATCCCCACACGCGTGCTATCCGAGCCTGCTGAGCCCCTCGGCACCGTATGAGGCAGGCGAATCCTAGCGCTCCTCACTTTCTAGATGGAGGAGCTGAGGCACTGCGCAGTTAAACTGCACGTGCTGTGGGTAGAAAGACTGGCAAAACAGGGGAGCACAGGAACCAAGTTTCTCACTCCCTCAACTCTCTGGTGGCTTCATGGTGTAGTTCTGCTGCCTTTCCCCAGCAAAGGTCCCTCTGCTGCAACTGTCCTGCTGCCAGCTGGGACATTGGCTCCTGTTTTACACTCAAAACTGCTAATGCTGAAGAATGAAGTTATGCCCAGGCTTTAGCCACTCAAAAGGTGAGTGGTCTATTTCTTTAATATTCTTTGTGTCTTTCTTGTAGTGTTCTCCACCTGTCAATGTGAGAAGTATCCAGGTTTCAGCTCCATGGATAAATGCACTCTCCTGGTGTCTCAGGAGACACGTGGCAGGCTAGGCAATCCTGCCCCTCAGACACTGCCCTTCCTCTTCTTGCCAGCAATTTCAGGGCTGTGGTTTCTTGCTTTTGTGACCAGACAGAACTCCATTCATGTCAGTTATTAACATGGCTGATTAAAGGGGAATATAGCTGTTGATTTTAGCTTCTCTCATCAATTCTCTTTCCACTAAATCGGTGCCATCACCAGCTTGACTTAGGCAGTAATATTTGATGCACAAGGGAAAACCTGGGTATTGCTGACAGCCAAGAGTTGACATTTTTCTGCTACTTTCTACATTCCCTGAGGTTTAGGATGTAAGAATTCCTGCTATGTAAGCAGAAAATTTCACGGCTGACAAATAATTATGGTTACATCAGTATTTTTGTTTGGTTTTTCTTTATTCTAACCTCAGTCCTGGCTCTTCACACTTCAAGCTCTGCCCCTACTTCTGAGGTTCAGCTTGGTAAACAAGTGTTTTGATGTACATAAGCTCCACAACAGCCAAAAAGTCATGGTGTTTTCTTAAAATAAGGAGCACACAAACCTGAGCATTGCTGTCTTGTTGCTATCATGTTTCTACATTTGGGTTTTGCTGTCAGTGTTGTTAGCAAAGGAAGGGGAGATATCATAGGATAGGAAAAGAACTGCCAAGCACATAAGCATGTTACAATGCTGTGCAGCAGCTTCAAAGGACTTACATCGACCTTAGACCCAGAGTATTATCCTTGGCCATTTAATCTCTGACATGCCTCTGTTTCTGCAGAGAGGTTCTGGCAGACATGCATCCCTTTTGATCCCAAATGCCTGAACAGAAGGGTGTTGTGTTGACTGGGAGAGGCACATAGGGATATACAGTTTGTCTGTGGGCTGCACTTTGTAATCTAGAAAAAACCCCGCTGACACAATCATACCACCTGTGCTCTGTAACCAGCCCAGCTGATCCTGGCCAGCCTGATGGTACTGATGCAGGTCCTATCCAGACAGAAAGCAGAATCTGTACCCTTAAAGGAGGTGTTCTTCACAAAACAATGGAAAAAAGTTATGTTTATATGCCAAGGAAAAAACAGAATAATTTTCTCAAAAGTAAAGGAAAGTGCTCACTCAGTTTCCTTACAGGAGAAGCGCTGTCCAGATCTCCCCACACAAGTTGCATTTCTTTAACTCCTTACAGCTCACATGAGCATTGTCTTTGGTTGTCCATTGCACAGCAGGCACCACCCATATGGCCAGCCCCAAAGGAGCATCCAGCACCTTCTGGCTGTATGGTGGACATGTATTTTCAAGTATGAGAAATGGCATGTGTCATAAAGCACACGGGGGCAAGGGGGTGGGCTGGAAACCAACCAGCAGAGCAAGTTCCTCCATGAGGCCTGCACATGGAATTGCCTCCTGGGGGCTTTGTCCTCCCATCTACACTTCAAAGAAGCAATACAGGAATCAGGTTGCTAGCATTGTGTCCAGGTAAGACAAAAAAAAAAGAAAAAGTACCAGCAAAAGTGTTTTGTAGACATCTTCTGATTCAGAAGTGCCATCATGCTTAGCTAAATACAGACCAATATATCAAATTAAAAAATATATAGGTGCCTGGGAATATTAACCTTGAATATTTATCAATTGCATGGGTGTTCTGGATGATGCGCAAGCCCACGTGGCCCTTCAGGCCTCTCTTCCTTGATGAATTAGATTCATTGCTCATAGCTAGATGCACAACCATCTTTTCTGGTTTTTCCTCTTCTGGTACCATCTGGTTTCTTGTATACCCTGCCAGGCTGTTGGCATCAGATTCACTGTAGTTTCCATCCAGCATCATAGTTTTCGAGTGAGGTATTCCACATGAACAGGAAAACTAGAGACATAAACAAGATATATAGCTGAATATTGGAAAAACATGTAAGCAACCAAAATTATGCCTTTCTCTTAACAGACAGCTTGTAAACAGTTGAGGTCAAATTTTTGATTGAGATATTTTAAGTTTCTCTTTGAACAGAAAGGTCTTTTTTTTTTTTGCTTGTTTTCAAAAGGAAGAAACAGTGTTTATCTCCACTGCTTGGACAAACAGCTAACAGCTTCAGAAAAGATTAGAAAAATGCTTTAGCAGACATATAGTCTAAGCAGAAGGTCTTCTTAGGTAGCTGTTGTTCAGCCTTACTGTCTTGAGATTGCTTATTATTCATTCTTTCTGTTTATAAATATTCATGGACAAGATGCAGTTTAATCTGTGGAAATGGCTTATCCAGTACATGTTATGGGAAGAAAAGGTCCAAGTTCTGGTTTTACAGATACACATGCTTTCTTCATAAATCTGATTTTAAACCAAGCAGAGGACCAGCTAAAAGCATAATGTCAAATCCCAGCTCTGGTGGAACTAATAGCAAAACTGGTATTGACTTCAGCAGCACCAGCATGCATCCCACAAGTCTAAAACATTCCAATGCATACAGATAGAATTTTGAAGAGGAAATGCAGTCTTCGACCATTCAAAACCTTCAGTTTTCCTGTCCCAGCAATATGGATTATGTATTTGCATGCATTGACAAAATTGACTCCAAAATGTCCTTTCTGCTAGGAGTTCCTGTCTCTGATTTCCCACAGACCAATTTCCTTACCCAATAATACTCCACCAACTTTGATGTGTGGGTTTTCCAAGAACTTGTTTTCAAGGATAGGTTCAACTAAAACAAATGTATATATCTGAATCCATATATATGTAAAAATGTATATAAAATCAATTTGCAATATTCAGGATGCCATTGGAAAACCCTGCAGTCAAGGATTTTCCTTCAAATTATTTAAACAACAGATCACATTGCTTATTGAAAACCTTATAATCAACTTAAGGATTATTTTCTGTGTTCTTGGCATAACCAAAAGGTCATATCAGCATATCAGCAGGTTATGTTCAGAAAAACTTGACAAGTTAGTAACCTTCTTACTTTACTTTTTTTGATCACTGCATGTGTACAACTGAACATCAACTGGGTTTTAAGACATGTTTTATTCTAAGCAGGCACACTTTCAAAAACCCACACCCCAAAACTAACAAAACCAAACCAAAACAGAACAAAACCAGAGTTCAGCTCCCCAAAAAGGACTGCTGTGATTTAACCCCAGCTGACAAATAAGCATCATGCAGTCGCTCACTCAACCCACACTCCCCCTGAACTCCAGAGGGTTGTGGAGAAGAATCAAATATAAAACTTGTAGATTGAGATAAGAATAGTTTAATAACTGAAATGTGTTCTATGGTGTGGAATATTGCTTTGGCTCATTTGGGTCACTTGTCCTGGTCATGTTCCCTCCCAACATTTTTAGTTTACCTCCTCACTGGCAGAGCATGAGACACAAAAACGTCTTTGACTCAGGATGAAAACAATTTAGCAACAACATCAGTGTGTTACAACATTATTCTCACACTAAATTCAAAACACAGCACTGTACCACTACTGAAAAGAAACTAACAATGCCAGAATCAAACCAGACCATGAAAAAAGCCACAGAGGAGAATTTCACATCATGCTCTTTATCATGAACTGAAAGTCCAGGAGATGGTGGCTGCGTGTGAGGGACAGCAGTTACAATAACAAGCTAATTGCTGCAGGACTCAGCAGAGAAAGCAATTCTGCAGATTTACTGTCAGCCCCCAGGTCAAATTAGAGTTCCCATGGCTTCAGGAGAGCCTGCCGTGCTAGAAACCCACCTCCACAGAACCTAAAATTACACTCATCCTCACACAGGCATGTACATGCAGGGGTGTCCTACCTAATTTCACCCTGCAGGACTTTTAGCCTATGTCTACAATAATAATTCAAAGACTGTCAAAGAACCCCTTTGGACATGGGAATGCAGCTGACAGTACTATTAAAGTGTCAGAAAGGTCTCTGGCCTCTCTCAGCCCAGCAAGCACTGAAAAGTTCCCAGGTATGGGCTGGGAATAAGCATGGGGCCACAGACCTTTTGCCAAGGGCATTTCACAGCAGCTCCTGTGATCTTCAGGGAGAGATGGTTTAGTTTTAGATACTGCATGTCTTTGTCCCTGGCACATTTAATTTCTTAATGTAGACGTAACATAGAGCTCTCTTCTGGGCAGCTTACATGTTCATACTAGAACTTTTGGGGTCTTTCATTGGGGAGCAGCTCTGGCTGATAAGATCTGCATCTACTGTGAGAAATGCCTCTTTTGCTTCTTCAAGAGCTTCTTCCTCAAAAAAAGCTATTTATTATCTCTGTTCCCATTTCCCCTACTGAGGAATAATATTGTCACACATTGAAGACTGGGTACAATATTTTCCCTTTTGTAGTAAAAAGGCAATTGCTGAATATAGCATTCAATGTACAAGACTCAGTAAAGGGCAGATTTATGATATAAATAACAAGCTACACCATCACTGGATGTGACAAAAAAAAATTCCAGAAAACTTAGCAGAAAATTAACAAACCCTCTTAATTTCAGTTCATCCCTCAGTTCAAAATAAAGTACATCAGTACAGTTAAAAATAAAGGAGAAGAGTTTTCATCTTAAAAAAAAAAAATACAGGTTTGTTCTAGGCAAGTCAAACTTAGCAAGAATATTTCTTGTTACTTCCCATGATCTTACAAGACACCATATTCTTTGGACATGGGATGCCTGAGCAGAAATGGCTAAAATGCCACAGACCACCGCTCACATGCAGCAAGTCAGACACACTGGAGTCACTGTGCTTGCCCAGAGCATCTCAACCTTGTAGTGCAGAGAACTGCTGGGCCCCAGGTGGGGGCTGGAGTGGCATAGATAAATTAAGATACTCAGAAGCTGTTCAAGCAGCTTTCCAGAATCATAATGCTGTTGAGAAGGCCTTGAAGAGAGGTAAAATTTCATCACAGAAGTCTGGTAAATGTATCCAGTTGTTTTTTTAAATGTATCTAATTATATTTTTTTTTTACAGTATGCCAACTGAGAGAGGTGCTGGGCTGTTAGGGGATTTGTGCTGTTCTTCAAGGAAGTCATAGGGAGAAAAGGAAGGGAAAGATAAGGACATGCAAAATCAAAAGAGTAATTCATAGAGGGAAATAATAGCATGCTTAAATTGTATGAAAGATGATGTCTGCATTGGCATTTCCAACAAGCTTATACAAATTTCTCCAGGAGTCAAATACAGTAGATTACCAGTAGGCTAATGTGAGTTCCTACTGGGAAGAAAGAAACTGTAAAACATGGTGATATCCTGGGTGTATGGGGACTGAAAAAAATTTGGTTCTAAGCCTTGGTGTTCAAAAGGCAATGGTGTTTTGTTTAATCACAAAGAAGGGCCTAGAGGTCTGTAAGATACCTCAGGCTGGAAAGGACTTCAGGGCATCTCTAATCCTATGTCCTGCTCGTAACAGGACCAAGATGGTCAGGATGCATCAGGTCTCGAAACACTCCAGGGATGCAGGATAAGACCTTTTATAGCACATTAAGAAGTACAAGCATAAACTTGGCTGATTGTTGTTTGTGCTTGGTGATGGGGAACACCTCCATTATTACATCCACTAATTCCAGTTTCCAGAGGGAGGAAACTAATTTGCACCAAATAGCACCTCTAGCTTACTAAACAAGAATCGTGGCAGCTGCAGCAAAGTATCAGGTTTTATACTTTCCCCTCTTGCCATCCCCTCACGTTTCCAGGATGCACTCTTTCACACTCAGATCACACTCTCTTCTCTGATGTTTCTATGAAGATCCATAAGATCAAATCCTGGTTTTCTGTATTAGCAATTCAGCCTGAGGTAGAGCGGTCTAAACAGACCCAATTACACACATGGTTGTCAATGTTTTCCCATTAACAGACAGTCAATATAAAGACCAGATCAGCTGTAAGGGAAAAAAAAGGGGAATAAGTGCATGGCAAAAGTGTTTCTCACCCTCTCCCGCAGTTTCCTCTCCTTCCGCTCTTGCACCGTTGTCAGGTAATTCACAGCCGCGTATTCCAACACCGAGAGGAAGACAAACACAAAACTGACCCACAGGTAAATGTCCACTGCTTTGATGTAGGAAACACGAGGCATGGAGGCATTCACCCCAGTGATGATCGTGGACATGGTCAGCACAGTGGTTATCCCTGGAAAGAACCAAGAGAAAGAAGTGTTATTGACTGATACAGTCCATAGGGGGTTTTGTGTCAAGAAAAACAGAAATGATGGCCTACACGATGCTCTGAAAGATGTTCAGTATGAACATCTTTGCCATGTGTGTAATGTTAATGCAGAATTGTTCCCCTGCCTACAGTTTTGTGCTCATGATGGGTTGAGTTTTGAGGAGCAGTCAACATTTTGCATTTAACAAACAGCATTTAACTCCCTCCTAAAACTCCAGGGTTTAAACACGATGCTGTTAAAACATATTTTTACACACCTAATCCTAAGGTCAGGTCTGCTAAGACCAATGGTGACAAGGACTCCTGTTTCCTAGCTGTGCCATTCTGTGTTACAGATTCATTTTTAAGACCACATGATTTTCTGTCTTGAGCTACATATAAGTGAGGAAGACTGCTAAACAATGAAGGACTTAAGACAAAGTGCAAGTTATACATTATATTAACCATCAGATAAAACCACCATTTGCTTGCACAATATCTTCAACCATCAAAATGAACAGTTCCCTTTCCTGCCAAAACCTTCACATTCAAAGATTTTCACAAGCCATGGCTTGTTGCAGTTGCTCTCACCCAAAGAGACTCTGGCAGGAACTGCTCGTCGGTCGATCCAGAAGGACACCCAGGACAACATGACCATGAGAGTGGCAGGGAAGTAGGTTTGGAGCAGGAAGAAGAAGATGTGTCGGCGTAACGTGAAGTTTATATAGAGGCGATTGTACCACCCTTTGAGAGAGGAGGAAAGCCAGGATCAGTGAGAACAGCTTGGACAGCAGGTACAGGGAGACAAGATCTGTCTTTGGTTCTTTTATTTCTAAGACTAGTAAAACAAGAAACTGAGTTTTCAAACAGGCTGTGGAGACTACACTTCAGTGACATAATCCCAAGAGCCCCCTCAAAGCAGTTGATACATAGGTTTAGCAATAGTATGACATTAGAAAAAGTACATACCTGTGCTACTGTAGAAAGCCAGTCTTGAAGTGGTGTGGAATTTCTGTATCAAAAACTGAGACAAAGAAATTTTTTCATCAGTTTTCAGAGATTCATTCCCGTTTTTCCAATACAGCATCAGATCTTCATCAGTGTAAGCATCTTAGGGAAAGAAGAAATACAATGTGATGTGACTTTAGCTTAGAGGTTCAATAAAAGTTAATACATCCAGTCTTTGGCATGAACTAATGCCACAAGTAAGTTTGCCAACAACAAAGGAGTTCAAAAGATCTTGTCATATAATATACTGTGACAACAACAAAAATGTGGATTCAAGATTCAAGAAAACAAATCCTCGTTTTACTTCACATTGAAATGACAGTTAGAATGGTACTCTTCTGAACATCACAGACTAAAAATAGATAATAGCTCAGGAAATAATCATGGGTAAAACACCTTAATTTAGAGGAAGGAGGAAGCACGGACACTCCAAACTATCTTAGAATGATAAAAGCAAAAGGGACAAGTGAGAAGCAAAAGCCCAGAAATATGTTAAAATTATAAATGAAAAACATAGAGAACTTGTTCACTAAGTAACAGGAATGGGAAATGAGAAAAGGGTTATCAAGGTCATCAGGGACAGGAGCACATGGCTTGGGGACAAGAGGCTGGGGGTACAGGGCTTGTTCAGCTGGGAGAAGAGCAGTCTGTGGTGGGGTCCAGCTGCTGCACTGCTGACCCTCATGGAGAAGGTGGCAGCAGCCTTTTCCCAGATGCTTTGACAAACAGAGAACAAAAAGACAAGAGGCAAAGGCTGCAAGTCCAGCAAAGGATTGTTCCCAAGCAGATAAAAGGAAACATTTTCAGGATCAAGGCTGCCAAATATTTGAGCATGTTGCAGAGAAAAGTTGTGGAGCCTGAATTATCTTGCTCAAAAGATAATTCTTTGTCGAAATGGACACAGACCCAAGCAACTCATCATGAAGAACTCCCTGCTCTCAGCAGAGTATTGGAGCAGCTGACCTCAAGGTCAGTGAAAATTATCCTCTGATTCTGATTCTGCTTTTTGCAGAGAAACATTCAGTTAAATAGATGGGAGGACCTCAAAATAGATATTAGTCTTGCTATACACTGGAGAAAGTCTACCAAAAAATCCTACTGTTCACATTACTTTCTCCACCAAAGCTGAGCCCAGATCACAGTGTTTGCAGGATCAGGATTATGTCATAGGATGTTTTCCTTGCAAATTCTGGTCTTGCAGCACAAGGACTAGATACTGCTAGTGTCAATACTGCTGAGTCGACAGGACTCCTAGTAATTCTGATGAACTATTTTTTCAGGCTCTAGAATAGACAGTATTCTGAAATGTGTCCAGTGAAATGTTTGTGCAGCCAGCCATGGAGAACATCTAGCTAGAAACACAGATACAACGTACAGCTTTCCAGCTCCAGAGAACATGTCTGAGAGTCCAGGGGGAAGTGGCTGAAGTCCATGTTGCACATTGCTGTCACTGTGACCCTAGAAATCAAAAATTAGAAAAGCTGGTTTCTATGAGGAGCAATCAAGAGAGAATGTTATCACAGATAATTATTCTGCAGCTTTTAAGCCAGAAATATTGCATGATGTTTGCAAAAAAATCCACAGGAAAATGCCTACCAACTCTCCATGTTCAAGCTAGATGGATTATACACTGAAACTCCAAAAATGTAATTTCAATATCAAGGAACTAAAGCACTATCTTGGATGTTACTGTTATACTAATGTCAGTAAAGGTATTTCCACTGTGTTTTATATCCAACTATTTGCCTACAAGACTACAATGTAAAGTAACTTCACCATTTACATTTGAATATTCCCTTATGTGCAGTTTAATTAAGGTTTCCACATTTTCCTTATTGCTCAGTTCCCTCCATAGTCACTCCCAGAATGACCCAAGCCTGAGGAATATGACCATCCTTATTGTAAGCCACAAAATTCCTTCAGTACACATATTATTAAGGCAAAAGCAGTTTCTTACAGCTCCCAATAAACCCTTTTAATCAGAGGAGTGTATTTCTGGGGCAGGGGTTGTAAAATGGGTGCAGCTGGTTTTCAGCAAGTGAGATTTGCTTCTGTTAAGTTTTTGTCTTAGCTAAAAAGCTGCAGCAATCACAGCTCCAGTTTTTAAACTGGTCCAGTTGTGCACAATGTTACATAAGAAATTTTCCAGTGGGTCAGTGAACTTTCTCTTGCAGATGGATTTGCAGTGGAGCTCCCGATTTAGGAGGGGCAAATCAGCTGTGACTCATCGTTTCAGAGGCTGACTTACGTTGGTTGTGACCATTTTTTAGATGCATTGCAGATGTTGATAAAGGACTTCTCCTCTGTTCCAGGGATTGTGATCCTAATCCTACCCTGACCTACGCACTCATCATCCCTGAAAGGCACATGCTGTTCATTTTGACTATAAACTAGAGTAAAATTTTGCCATTTGAGCAAAATTTAAAGAATGTTTTTGGGAATATGCTCCAGAAGGTATCCTGCAACAATGGCCTCCCTAACTGTGTGTAGCATTTAAGCATTGTATAACTCAGTCTCATTAAAGTGTGTTATTTTCTTTCTCCGGTGTCACCTGAACTGTGGCACAACCTGTGGTCAATAACAGTTTGTTAGTCAGGGGCAGAACAGAAACTCGGCTTATCAATATGATATTCCTCAATTAGAGGGCAGTGTCCAGGTGGCTTTGAAGGCCCAAGGCCCAAAACAGGAATGAAATGCTCCCAAGTCCACTGCCAATCCCATGAAGACATCTCAAGATACAGGAGGTATTCCCAGCACTACTGGACACCCATGCTTTTTCAGCTGGATATTGTTCTGAGTGTTCTAAACACCACCAGGCCCAAATGCCATGGAGATTTTGTTTCTCCCTGGATTTTACATATCAAATTGTCAATTTAACAATTGTGCAACCGGCTGTGGTTAACTCACAGGCTTCTCTCTTGTGGGTAACATTAGATAGCCACATCACCTCCTCAACTGATCACAAAAGCAAACTTAATAGAAAACCTTTCCAAGTTTTTGCAAATCATTTTACCATAGCTGAAATGAATAAGCTCCAGAAAGATCCTAGAACAGAAATCCTTTGCTACAAAATATTCAAAGGTCACTGTACACTCAGAGCATGTTTTCTGTCCTGGGGAAATATCAATTTTTTGGGGCTCTTGAGCTTTTCTCCTCTGGCAGTGTGTTTTTCTCCGCTTCTTTTTTCATTCTTCTGAAGGAAATTAAATCTGCTGGGATGCTGATCTAAGCAGCCATAAAGGTGGGCTGGTTAGAAGGGGAAACTACTGAGCAAAAAACTGTCTGATGAAAAATATGGACAGAGAAAGGCTTGCCAGCCTGGGAACAAGACAAATCCTTGAGAAGCACAGCTGGCCTCTTTGACATGCAGATAGGGTACCTAGAAACTGGAGACATCCTGAAACACCATCAATAACTGCCAAAAAAAAAGTGCTTTAATAGGCATTTTATTGTAAGAAAATGTAGGAAATTATCTTGAAAATAAAAAAGGGTCTGAGAGAACAGAAAACATCATTATCTATTAGCTGTTACAGGTGAAAAATAAAAACTACTAGCATCTATTGCCAATTCAAAGTGGTGGCATCCTACACCCTCTTATCTCTCTGGATATAAGGAGGCCATAATTTTTACCCAAGATGAAGCCTTCCTCTGAGACCTTTCCATGCTGCCCATACTTTTCTGCTCCTTAGAAGGCTGAATTTGGTGCATGAACTTTCTACCAGCTCTTGGACACCCACCAAGGACTCTTGGCTGACTCCACACCCTGTGACTCAGAGCATCTCTGAAATGAGACACTGCTGTCTCAGTCTGATTCCACTTTGGAGGCTGTTTCAGTTTGTCCTTCCATCTGTTGGATGATTTGGATCACTTGATGGTGGCATTGCTTGATACCAGTACTGTGCACCCACACAAGCCTGTCCTAAGTGTACCTGTATTGTGGATGAGTTGCTTCACCAGTATAAATACCCTGATTGGTTATTGGCTGTTGCCACATGATTGATAGATGCTAAATTATTGATTGCTGATCGTAATTTGCAATAGAGTGATATGGATATACAGTCACTTTATTAATCACGGGTATAGTTGCCAGTGGTGATTTTGTGGTAGTTTGCTTGCTAGTGGTGATTTTTGTGCTATTTTTAATAATCTGCAAAAAGGTAGAGAAGTTTAGAGGATTAAGCCTCCATATCCTTGTGTATTACAGAATCCAGCAAACCCACAGTCACGATCCGTGTATACCCGCAGGATGGATAACCCTGCAGGTCATGACAGGCATCCCTCAGGATTCTTCCAGCCAACAAATCTTCTAGAAAACCAGGATGTCTTTAATACTGCCATTTCAGCTTCAATAAACTTAAACATTTACATCAACAGGAAAGCACCACAACTGAAAAAAATTCTAAACAAAAAGGAAGGAAAAATAGGATAATTATAGAGGTCACCATCTGGTATATCAGCAGCTTCCAGTTTAATCACACACTGACCCTGGGATGAACATTCCTGCTTGACTAAGCCCTTCACTGACTGTAAAGAGTTGGGGGCATGCTTCCCTCAGGAGATTATCCTGTTACTGCCCACAGCATGGATTCTCAGAGTTTCCTGCAAAGCATTTTATACTGGACATTCTGGAAACAGGGCTCTGCATCAGCAGCAGGAGAGTAGGATTGGCAGTAGCAATCCTGGTGATCACCAAAGTCAAGCCTAGAGCAAAACTGGCAGCCAAACCCCAGGGGATGCTCAGGGGAGGCAGGGCTGCTCCATTACCTCATGCTGTAGAGGACGTGCCCATCGGGGAACACTCGCAGCATGATGTTGTCCGTGGTGGTGTCATGAATGAAGGACCTCTTAGAATGCACGAAGAAGACATCAGGGACCCAGATCTTCTTCACCAGCCTGCCATCAAAGGTCATGCTCTTGTTGTTGGTGCTGGGAAACGAGAGACGCTCATCCTTCCAGTAGTGCCTTAAGTACAGGGTCATGGTGAAATCCTTCAAAAAAGGGAAGAGAACCAGAAAAGGAAGAGAGGTCTGACTGTTAGTGCTGCACTCTACAACAAGGACACGCCAGAAGGAAAAGTCACTCCCACCAGATAGATGAGATCTCTCCACTCTCAACTCCTGATTCTTTCCTAGGTCAATGCTCTCTGTCAGCAGGTTTTCCTGACAAAAGAATTTCAGCCAAAACAAAGCATAGCCAACTAATGAATTTCTTACAGTACCCAGTAATGTTCGGTCCCAAACAGGATATAAATATGCCCAAAGAGAAGCAACGCCCTACAGAAATGATTCTTCAATTCTGGCAAAATTATCTTACAGGATTATGGTAGCAACAGGATGATCAAGAGGAAAAACTGAAAGTTAGCTTAATGGTCAGGCTAAACACTAAGCAATTTATCCCCAAAAGGACTAAACTGTTGCAAACAGCAGCCAAGTGAGGGAACTGTGTTTCCTACCATGTAAGTGTGTAAATACAGTTCCCTTTTAGGTTTGTTGATGGTACAGGAGCTTCAGTGACATAAAGGAAAACATCTGTTTGTTGATCCCAGCCCGACAGTTGCTGATTTTAGAGCTGAATCTACTCCCATGCTGAGAGATCAAATACACTTATTTTCTTTATACTCCCAATTAAGCAAGTGATTATGGGAGCTGCAGTTGCTAAGTCTGAGCAGGCAGCAACACAGGCCAGGGTTTCTCCCTAGCCATGTGGCACCACTTTCTCAAACCACAGTTTGGTGACAGGGACAATCAGTTACACTGATTCTCTGCTTCAAAGGGCTGCCTCACAACAGCCGTGCGTTGCCAGTAGGTTTTTCATTTGTCAGGGAAGGCTCAAGCGCCAACCCTCACCTTGCTGCCTGGCACAGTACAGAGCTGGCCAGACCTCTCTGACCACGGCAGAGAATGTCCAGGGGACACTTCTGCTCACCCACCTGCAGGTCCCCACCTTATCAGACTGGTCCCAGGCTCCCTCACTGCTCATCCCAGGGATGCTGCCAGCTCCTGTTCCCTACTGGACACTGGCCACCTTCCCCTTACATCCACAGTCCCAAAGAAACACTTCCAGCACCTACTGCCACTGGCAGAGCTTAGGTTATGGCCCAGCTAGAAGAGTCAGCCTCAGGGGTTGACATCATCAGTTTGACTAGAGCTGGGGAAAAGGGAACCAAGGAAAAGGCACAATTGCTGCTTTCTTAGGAGACAGTGCAAGTTATGGTAGAAGTCAAAAAAGGAGTAAAGAAGAGCCTGGCTATTCATGGTTGCAGGTTTCCTGGCCGTGAGATAGAGGGACATGGGGCTCCAGGATAGGAGGACCATTCTCATGGTTTAACTCCAGCCAGCAGCTCAGTACAGCACAGACATTTGCTCACTCCTCTCTCCCACCACCTCCAGCCAATCTGATGGGGAGTAGACTTAAAAGAAGTTGGGTTGAGATAAAAACAGTTTAACAATTGAAATAAATAGTAATAAGAAGAGTAATGAAAAGGAAGATGAAAAGAGATAGACGGGCAAAACTCCAGAAAAACGAGTGATGCACAATACAGCTGCTGACAGATGCCCAGCACGTCCTCCAGCAGCAATTGGCCCCTCCCAGCCAACTCCCCCCAGTTTATACACTGGACATGACGTTCTGTGGTGTGGAACATCCCTTTGGCCAGTTCAGGCCAGCTGTCCTGGCCATGCTCCCTCCTGGCTTCTTGTGCCCCTCCTCACTGGCAGAGCACAAGACACTGAGAAGTCCTTGACTCAGGGTAAGCACTGCTGAGGCACAACTAAAACATCAGTGTGATACCTACATTGTTCTCATACTAAATCCAAAACACAGCACTGAACCAGCTACTAGGAAGAAAATTAGCTCTATCCCAGACAAAACCAGGACAGCCAGGCAGCCTGAGGCTGTGGCTGCAGAATGCCTCTGGGCAGCTCCATCATGAGAGCATAGGGGAACAGGGACCACCAGCCAGGCACCCTCAGCATTGCTCACAGCCACTGTAGAGGAGGGGGAAGAGACTGTCTGAAGGCACAGCCCAGGAGGGAACTCACTGCTTTCCAGGCCACCCCTCTCCCTGTCCTACCAGACTGGAGCTTCTCATCTTACACCTTCAGCCCCTTTCTCTCTCCAGACAGCCAACACAGTGGCCTCTGCAATGGCCAACTCTCCTCTCTCTCCAATGGCCACAATGGTGCACCAAGTGCTGCCAACACAAAGTGGCAGCTTCTAAACATAAAATCCAACTTACAGAGGCTTTTTCATGGCATGATTCAAAAGAGGCAGTGTGCTGACCACTTGTTCCTTTCTAACCAGCACACACATTATTTACAGGCAAGAAAAGGGGTTTATTTCAGCACACAGAAATACAAAAGTCCCTTGGAAAACAAGGTTTTACAGCAAATTGGGAGAATGATAGTACCTGCCAGAGGCATAGCAAATGAGTCTACACACAAGTACCTCCATTTTGGCAGCCTATTTCATGTTTGTTCCAAGCTCCAGGCGGCCTCAAGAGCATGTCCTGCCACTGCACACAGCAGCAGCCCATCCATGTCAACCAGACAGGCACCAGTTTTAAACCCACATGCTTTAAACAGCCCCTGGATGCTCTCACTGTCATGCACAGTCTTGCAGATACAGTGGGTGGGGGCTGGTGATGCTTCAGTCTGGTCCTTCTTTGGGGCACCAGCTGCCTGCTCAAGCAGTGATAGATAAGGCCTGCCCAGCCCAGGGTACCTGATTTTCAGGGCCACTTCAGAGCAGCTTGAAACAAGCCCTGCCTGCAGCTCTGCCCTGCCTGCAACGAGGAGACAAGGAGGGCACCCTGCTGCAGGCACAGCCAGCCCCGCTCCCCTGGCCATGCAGAGAGCTTGCTGCCCACTCTCCTCCCTGCAGGCACCCATGCTGGGACAGGCTATTGGAAGAACACACCAACATAACTCAGACTGAACGGGGAGAACATTCTTCCACCCCAAATACATGTCAGCAACTGCTGTAGAAAGTACTTGTCATGAGCTGGGAAAATAGGAATTATCAACAGCCAAGGGAGAGAACTGACCTCCAAGACTTCTGACAAGCAAGATTTTAATTGAATCCTGACAGAAAGTACTGTGAGTTATTTCTTTGCACTAATTAGGCCTCTTTGCTGCTCTGACATTATCTTGATGTATTAGAGCCCCAGTTCTCCTCCTGGCAGCCACTTCCTTTGCTGACAGCTCCTTCCCACACACCTCACTGCATGCATACCCCAAATCCTCTTTCAATATCCAGGCAGGCAAACTGCCTGGTTTAAATCACAGAACATAGAACAGTTTGGGTTGGAAAGGACCCTTAAAGGTCATCTAAACCAACCCCTCCAAAATGGGATGAAGATGCAATTGCACCATATTAAAAAGCACTCAAACTAAAGCTCTTCCTTTGTCTTTATGTTTTGTCTAGACCACAAAAGGTGCACAAGAACAGGAAGGAAAAGGCAGCAAGAGGAAGGAGCCCAGAAGCTTCCTCTTTTCCTCTATGTTCCCCTTTCCACTTCTCTTTCAAGTGTTTTTATTCCATTTCCTACAATTAAAAATTTTAAAAAATCACCATAAAACAATCCCAAACCAAACAGTAAAGTGTGTATGACACTCATGTGAATTGAATGGTTCCGTAAGGAAGAAAACTCCTGCAGCAAATACAGCTCATGTGAATTTTACCATATAGCTTCCAATCTTCATATGCAGCTGTTTATATTTTCAGTTGTGATAGATCTTTCACAGCACTGATTACTCTCCCATTCAAGGTCCCTTTTCTCTTCACGCTTTTAATCTTTATCTGGAGGT
Organism: Vidua chalybeata; assembly: GCF_026979565.1. Taxonomy (NCBI): domain Eukaryota; kingdom Metazoa; phylum Chordata; class Aves; order Passeriformes; family Viduidae; genus Vidua; species Vidua chalybeata. The sequence goes on along the minus strand of NC_071532.1, from coordinate 77,362,273 downwards.
AGAGAGGTAAGACTTTGATCATCTGGTTTAATCAAGTCTTTGGTTCTGATTATCAGCCTCTTTGAATTTTGGAGATGCTGCTATTACTTTCATCTGACCAATGATTACAAACCCACAGGTTTCAAGTCAGAAGGTCTTTTTATGACTAGAATTAACTGAGGCTTAGAGGAGGATTACGTACCATGTCAACCTCAGAAATACTGTCCAAGCTTTCAACTTGCACATCCACCCCAACAGGAATTGCAGGGCCTGAAAGAGAGTGAGATTTAGATATGTAAACAAATGTTCTTTCATATCATCTGCATTTAATTAGCACTTCTAAGGCGACATGTAAACATTTCTGAGCTTATGTTGTACATTTCTGCCAATGGTTCTTCAGGAGGGGGCTGGGGAATGAGTTAGTGAATAACCATGTAAGGGCCCTTTGGAAACATTGAATTATCTTCCCCTTGGCATATGCTGCAATGTTGACACTTTTCCAGTTAGTCCAGAGCTTGGATGAAACATTTGCCTATGTTTTTAAAAATTGAGCCATCCCATCTTAAATTTTAAGCCTTTATGAACAAATTTAGCCCCAAGGACAAGGGTCTGAGATGAAGACATAGCAAGCAATGAGCTCTTCCTTGGAGGTTTCTAATTTTTTATCAGCAAGGCAAGCCACATTAATCTCTCAAGGGCCCATCACCATCTTGATTCATATTACTCACTGATGATATTGCTAATTGTCCACAGTAGCCTTAAAATTAGCAATCAGAGAGTTCACAAAGAGTAAATAAGCAGAAAACATCCCATAATAAATGCACACTCCTCTATTACTAGAAACCCTGTATCAAAACTTCACTGTAGACTGCTGCTCATTAATGACCTGCTCAAGATCCCCATGGTGTGCCCTCATGTATCTTTTCCCAAATTCTGGTGATAAGTGCCTACTGAGACAAGCACACCAAGCATGACCCAGCAGGGTGGCTCAGCAGGAACTGCAGAGGAACAGTCCAGGTGGATCCAGTGCTGCCTGGTGCTCTCAGTGTGTGGCAGTGGGACTCACAGGGATCACACTGATGACCCTGTCCAGGACGTGTCTCCTGGGCACTGTCAGTGAGACAGACCATGCCAAAGGATGCAGGAGCTCTGCAGGCACATCTGAGACTTGTCCAGCAGAAATTAATTTTCCAAGGACCATGGTGGCCCCCATGAAGATCTGCAAGTACTTTTAGCTCCTAGATTTTGAACCTGATCAGCAGTCAGATAATATGTAAGATGTACTACAGTCCCTTTGTGGACTCAGACCCATATTTGGAGCAGGGCCTGCTGCATGCATACATTTAGCTGGGGCAGCATCTTTCTCGAGACCACATCAAAGCCCTAAATATACTACAAGTCTAACCAGAGAGCAGAAATGTTCTGAGAGAGCAGCACAATTTTGCAATTTGGGAGTCTGTACCTGCAGCAGCACGTACAGACTCCCACACATCTTCAGGGCTTTTGAATGCAGCCTAATGTTTGCCTCTGCTGGAGGAGAAAGAAGGACCAACTCAGTAGGGAAAGGCTGATCCCCATGCCCCTGAGACAAGCTGTGACCAGCCCCAGTGCAGGTTTGCCAGGGCTTTGATAAGCCAGCCTCACCTGATTACAGCAGAGCACACTGTCCCCTTCCCCCATGCACGGCTCCAGCTTGTTTTGCCCACGGTGTCTGTCAGCAGCTGTGCTGGGAACAGGCACCTTGAAAAAGCCCTGTGGAGCAGGACCAGGCTCCTCAGAACCACCAATTCCAATTTAAGTGGCTGTTGCCCCCAGCAATGAAACTCAAACATGGCTAACACAGCACTTTGAGGTGACTCCCAGGTGCTTACAAACACCTACATGTCACATTCAGACACACAGCTGTGCACTGCATACTTTTAAAAAATTGCCAGCAATCGTTTGCAACCAAGAGAAAGAATTTTTCCATGACATTTCTCTTGCTCAGTAAAACATGTTCCGGTTTGTTGGGTTTTTTTTTTAAACAAGGTAGCAAAAAGCACTGTATCTGTGGTGACAAGAGACACTTTGATGTGCAGTACAATCAACACAGAAACAGCACAAGCCAAGGGCTGTGTGCCCAACACATGCTGGGCAGCCCCCCACAGCTTCCAGACTGCAAGAGAGACTCTCTGTGTATGAATCCTTCATTTAGTCTTGATTCAGGAAATCAACACCCACACAAAGTCTATTTACTGTGATTTCTATGCTTCTCTGAACACTAATCACAGATTTAAAAAACCCCAAAAAACAACAGCAAACAACTAAAAACCAAACCCATAAACATAAGAACACTGCCAAGCTGATATCTGTCCTGCTCTCCTATTCCTTCCCTATCTGCCCTTGAAAATAAAATACCATGTTCTTTCCTTTGTTCATGTTCCTGCATCAAACACTCAATAATCAGCAGTTATCTCATTGCAAAGACAAAGCCTAAGGTTCTGTCTGGAGCTGACACAAAGCTGTATTAAATCCAAAATAAAGGGTGTTCCACCTTAAGCTGGATGGTCTGGAAAGCTCTTGAGAGAAGAGGTCCAATGCTGGATTAGGTGTCTTTTCTCCAGTTATTCACCAATTTGGGGGATGATAAAACAGTAATTATAATAGAGGGAGGGAGAAATTCTTTGAACACTGGACTCAAATGTTTAGTTCTTAATACAGAAATGTAAAGATGAGTCTGTAAAACCAATTTATCAGCAGAAATATTTGTTCTGCCTTTTTTGGGCAAACTCCTACTACAATCAGCAGGAGTAATCACTGCTTTTTCCTTCTCCCTGCTTCTCACTCAGCACCTGGGGCTGAGGCAATGAGAGAGCACACAAATGTGAATGAGGATCCGCTGAGACACAAAGACACTTTGGAGGAGGTTTAGACAAGAAGCTGGACTGAGCAGGGAAGGGTGAGTGAAGGGCCAGTGCAAATGTTGCTGCTTGTGAGGTAACAACAGGAATCAAATGATCACCAAGTCCTGCTCTCAGCAATGAGCATAAGTGATAATAAGATAATGATAACTGTATATTCACTCAGCCCATCACTCTACAAAACATCAAGATGCATTTTTGTAGAGGTACTTGATGCAGGCAACATTGAAAGTGCATGCAGCTTCTGAAGCAAAGCAGAAGCCCTGTCTAGAAATGTCCTCTTTTAACCACAGAAACAAACCCCGGGTTTCCTTGAAGGTCATGTTGGCTACAGCACATACCACTGAATTAAATGGCTGTTGATCACCCAGAGAGAAATGTCAGGAGAGCTTTGATCTCACTGACCCATGGAGTCAATTAGGAACTGCTAGCTTTTAAATCCTGTCCCTCTGGCAACTGAATGGTTGAACCACAGAGGCTCAGGGTGTTTTGCCAAATTCCTCATCAAATGCCACTAGGGATGAGCAAAAAGACAAAAACCCTCTGTATTGAGAGGGAGCAGAGTATGATGCGGGTGTGAATGTGAAGGAACAAAACAGCTCAGAACTGGTAGACAGAACAATTAACTTTGATTACAGCATTAGATGCAAAAAAGCCCTTATCAACCAGGTTTTCTTTGTCATAAACAATATTTCATCAATAGTCACCTCTTCTTCAGAAGGAGGAAATATAGAAGGATCATCCTAGAGAATTATAAGCAACAAATCTTGAACACATTAACACTGGAGAGATCTCAGAACTCAGGTTCCTCTGTAGGATGTTCACTGCTGGACAGGAAGCGAAATGAAAGCTGGGGATACTGTTGATAAAAGGAAGCAGGGCTAATTTGCTCAGAGCTTGCAATCCAGCAGAGTTTTTCAGATCACACTTTAGAGTCTCTGAAAAGTATCAGCCAAATTAATGGACTTTTTGGGCTGGTTCTGACACAAAGAATCAGCTTGTTTCATTTTGGCTTGTTTCATTTTGCAAAAACTCCAGTTTGAGTATCAAACCCTGCCCCAGATTGAATGGAATGTCTGGCCTTGGACTAACCTCTCCAGGGAACCCAGGAGGTTTCCACAAGCCCCATGCAGGAATGACTTCAGAAGGAGCCCAACATTAAAGCCTGTTACATCCCAGTGTGTCTCCACACCTAAAAACACCAACCAGTGAGCAGCATGAAAGCTTCAAAGTGTGAGTCAGTTCCCAGTCAGAGCTGGGTGCAAACATGGTTTTTATTTCTGAACACTGGAGCAGACTTTGGAGGAGAGGGAAGAGCGTGCTACCGTGAAGACGCCTGGAGTCAGTTTTCCACTCCACCTCTGAGACTAAAGCTTTGTGACATCTCTTTAATTTTTCTCTTTGGCAGTGCTTTCAGAGGCTCATTGTTTCTCTCTGAGACAGTGTCCACTCATCTATCTTTGGAGGAGGGAGGCAGATGAGGGCCCCGAGATAAAAACACGTACATGAGAAACGAGTGGGTTTGAGATTTCTTTACTGACAGGTATCTTGTGCACACCAGAGAGACTGCAAACCCCTGTGGGACCTCTTGGCTGTGGGCAGCTCCCAGGCAGCCAGCAGCAGGACATGCTCATCACCCTCCTCATGACTGCAGGGCTTCGTCCCTCTGCGTCTCATGCACGGCTGCTCATCAGCAGAGAAGCAAGTTCTATTCCAGCCCTTTTCACTAACACTCAGTGAACTACTTGTGCTTTATTCATCCCTCTGTTCATCCACCCTGGCAAAAGCACTGCCCAGAAAGGGCAGCAAGGACCAGCTGACGTTAGGCTACTCGGCTATGAGCAAATATAATAAAAGTAAAGCATTAGGCTGGTCCTCAATAAAGAAGATACAGCTATTTTAAGTATCAACTAAAGCTGCTTATTCACAGGCTCCCTGTAAAATATGAGATGTCATAAATGAAATGCTTAAAATGGGTGTTTAAGGAAAGCAGCAAAACAAACATTTACATAATCTTTAAATATTAATAATAGTAAATAATACCTGAACATCTGCTACCTAGAACAAGGTTACTGACATGGAGATAACTCCCTAAGGGTCAAAAACCCTGCAGTCTCTTTTAACTTATGGAGGCTCTTTGACCATCATCAAAGCAAAAAACTTTGTCATTGCCTCTGTACCCAATTGTCTGTCTCTAATGGGCTGAGCCATGCTTATTGGGCTGTTAATAACACAACTTACACAACATTTTTTGCTTACTTGCTCTTTACAAACATACTTTTTCTTGAAAAGCCCTTCACCTTTCTCTAATATTGTTTTTTGCATTTCACCTTGCACAATCCCAGCCTGCTCTGCCCAGTGGTCACAGCTGTGTTGGGCTGGCAGCTTTCTGACTGTCCTCTGCAGACCAGCAAGTGTCACCGTGGCCACCATAAAACAGCCCAAATCCCATCCCCTTTTTAGCTTAGGGTGGAATTGCAGGCTGGCCCACCAAACTTGGGAGCCATCAGCAGTGCTGGGTTTCTTTTAGTCTTAGTGCCACTCACCATTTACTTATGGCATTATTGTAATTTTCCAGAACTGAGGTGCCTTTCCCACCTGCACGGTAACATCACAGGCCCGGTGCAATGCCACAGAGCTGGAATCTCAGTTCAGAAGGGGTCTTAGGGCAGTGACCAGTTACAGCCACGTGTATCCCACAGGCTCCTTTCTCCACTTTGGCAGTACAAAAGCCTTTCTATCCTCTGCAGGTCAGACCACACCAGTCTGACGCTGCCACAGCGAGAAGCTGGAAGGGCTCGTGGTGCGTAGCAAATCACTGTGACTGCCTGACGAATAACAGTACAGGCAGAACTATGAGGATCACCTCTTGCCAGACTTTTGTTCCCCTTCCTTTATGGTTTTTTTTTCCAATAGGCTTATCATCTGTCACTAAAAACACACCGTGCAAGACTGCAGCTGAGCAAGAACCTGCAGCACCTGCTATCTCTGTGCTTTTGTGTTGGGCTTTCCAAGGCTGGAGCCTCAACAAAAGCTGTTTCCATGCTTTGCTCCTCACCACATGCAATTTCAGTACAACTTTGCTAATACCTTTGTCCCAAGAATCTCTGCAAGTTAAGGAGGTTTTAAGCAAAAATTTTAAAAACCCATCATGTTTTTCCTTTATAAAAAAGGAAACTTCTCAGCAAAGGCTCTTGGGGTATTTCTCAGTTTTATAAATGTTATTCCAAATTTTGGCTCTAGAAAAATCTCGATGTTGTGATGGGAGGTAGCATGGGAAAACAAGGCAAAAAAAAGATTAAAATGTTTTTACTAGAAGAGTATCTGTGTAATTACATGTGTCTGTTTGGTGTGACCTGTGCTCAAATGCATTCTTCAAGGACCCTGTGACACTGATGAAAATAGTTAAATTCAGATCTGTTTCCAGAAATACAGTGCAGTGGTGCCACTGGGTGCCAAACCATCAGCACAACAGAACAAAACCCTGCAGCTTCCCCCCAAAACAGGCATGATGCCCTGACATACATCCAGTTAGGGGGGAAAAAACAAAAAATCACCATGGCTCCCCAGCTGTCTCCAACTGAGTCAAGGTAGGGAGTCCAAATATCCTCCCAGAGAAACCCTATCATTCCATCCATCAGACCAGCAGGTCTTTTGTCCAGAGGACAGATCAGCTGCAGAGAGGACAGATAGCACCTTCAGTTTGTCTGTATCAGGCACTCAGAAGTCAACAGCCAAGCTCAAAAAAAAAAAAAAAAAAAAAAACCCAAAAAAAAAAATCAGAAAACTTAAGCGCATCCTCTGGCCTCATAGCACAGGAGGGCATACCTGGGATTTAGGATTTAGGAAGGCATGTGCACTTTGGTGAATTCGCACTTCTACAGCCAATTCATAAAGAAGCCCAGTGCCTCCAGAGCCAGCTCCCAGACCTCATCCTTGAGCCTCAGCTGCACCAGGGGCTCACTGTGTTCCCACCAGCCCCAGAAAGATCTGCCTATGCTCCACCCAGAGGGCAATTTAAGGCAAACTCTTCAACCCTAGAAGTAGAAGACCAAGTTAAAGCTGATTAGAAAAAAGTTGCCTCCAATGTTTAGGCTGGACTACAACTTGCTGGTAAATAACATTGCAGGGGCAGGGAACACTGGTTATGACAGGTTTTGAACTCTGGAGTATGAAAATATATCTATAAATTGTGAGCAGGGGTCAGCACTGTGGTCTCAGAACGGCACATCCGCACTGAGGGGCAAGAAGCATCTTCTGAGCCACGCCAGGAACGGGCAGGTCTGAGAAGCTCTGTTCTATGGACCAGGTACAAAGGGCACAACACTCGTGAGTCCCCCTGGGCAGGGAGAAGTAGCCCTTCACCCTAGATGGTCAACTGACAAAGGATGCAGCATTAGTCACTCAGTGAAAACTACAGAAAACTCTGTCCTTAGCTCTGGAAGGATTTGGTTATTGATGTAATCAGAAGAGGGATTGCCATACTGGTATTCCAGCAGTTTTTGTTCAGGTACCCTCTTATCTCTGCAGCAGTGAGTCTAGAAAGGTCAGGCAAGCACTTTCCTGTAACTGAGTGGGGCTGAAGGCAGAAGTGAAGTTGGCAGAGGTCTCCCCTCCCACTCTTTTATTTGCTTATGAGAGTTTGAGACAAGAATTTTTTTTTTTTACAAAAGTATTTCATTTTCTCCTAGTAATGGCAGGCTGTGATCCACCCAATGAGTTCTTTACTTTGCAATTTAATCACATCTGCTGAAAAGCTCATTGCAACTTCACAACCGTAAGTGAATATTAAAACCTGCAGCTTGTTCCTGTTCTCAACAGAGTGAAACACTTACTGGGAGGGTCCATCCTGAACTCTGGGGAACGCCAGCCAAAAACAGAGCCAACTGCAGCAACAGTTGTTGGTAACAGAATGTAGGAAATGCACAGAGGGCAAGGAGGCCTCTCTGAATTGGCACCAAGACTTTTCCCTTCACACTGATGCATCTCGGCAGAGGTTTGTTTGCTTGGCTCTTAATTAGATTGTTAATTGGATAACTAGATTATTCTTAATTAGATCAGCACAGAATTAAGAGAACCATTTTATCCTCACCTCCGAAGGCCGGCCGCATGGTGAAGTCGTGTTCATCGACTCTGAGAAGCTGCTCCGTCTTTCCCTTCCTGGCTTTGGTCAAGTCACGATTCTTCTTAAAGATGTGACTGCAAAAGACAGCAAGAGCATGGCTCCGATGTCTCTGTGCCCGAGTGCCACAACTGCCAGCCCAGTTTCAGAGCAGCAGCTTTGCAGGCACAGTCCCAGGGACTGCGGGGAGACTGCCAGCACCAAAACACAGACACGGAGCTGCCTTTCCACAGCATCAGCTCAGACCTTTGTGCCCCACAGGCAGCCCTGCTTCCTCTGCCCTGCCCCAAGGACACGGTGCTCCCTGTGCCCCAGACATCCCAGCTCCAGGAATGAGAGGGCAGAGAGCATCGATGCAGTGAATGCCACAGCTGAGAGCAGGCACCAGAGGAAGCAGCTGGGTGTCCCACGTTACCTGGCCAGGATTTGGCCAGGTACCAAGGCACCACTGTAATGAAAAAATCTCTTTTCCATGCTGGTCACGCAATGTCACACACTACTTGGAAACTGCCCCATTAACTTCACCAGTTCAGTGCCAGCAGTTTGTGTGGACAGAGGGTCTGCTGGCTTTCAGCAACAACAAAAGCAGCCCTTCCTCCCCACAAGAGCAGGAAGAGAGGAGTTTTATCTAACGAAGCCTTCAGTCCCTCACCTCACTTTTCTGAACATTAAGGTAGGAAAAATTCTTACTTTTTATTTGAGATATTGTATGATAACAGTGGAATGAGGATGACAACAAACCCCTGAGAGAAGTGCAAGATAGTCACTAAAATCACATAAGGGGATAACTAACCAGCAGACAAACAAACTGCATGCAGTGCTGGAAGAAAATCCAGATCAGCATCCCTGACTGTTCTCCAGTGGTGCAAGTGGAAGACTTGGACCATTAAAGTCCTTCAATCCCTTGGATCTGGACATAAGAGCTGGCAATGCTGTAAGTACTGCTGCAATTAGCTGGTTTCCAGTAACTTACTAAAAGTAATTGTGATAAATAGAAATAACTTTTTACAAAAGGTTAAGATTCCTTTTCCTGTACGGAATAAATATGACTGAAAATATAGAACAAAAGATCTTGGAGGAAAAATAAAGAGACTACTTAGGCTTAAAGTCTTGGTCAAGAATTCAGAACCTACAAAACAATCACCCCACTCATAAGTATGGGTATGGAAAGGGATGTTCTTAGCTTCATTAAAATATAAAGCACGATAAGTATGAGCCAAAGGGAGCATAAATCACAAATCAGAAGTTTCCCATCAGAGCAGTCAGTTCAGGAAAGAAATGATGAAACCGAAAGGGTGTTGGTAGCTGCTGTTAACATCAATGACCCATTTCCTTACAATAAGGAGGTGAAAAGGAAGTAACAGGATGTAAAATTAATTGTATCAAATAGATGCTTTGAAGGAACATAACCCATCGTACCCTAGGGCACATGCTACATAGGAAGAGTTGGATCTCCCTCAGGTTGTTTTGGGCTCCTGTTTCATTTGGGATGTCAGAGCTTCTCTCCCTGCTGGCTGTGAGAAAGAGCCAGCTGGAGCAAGCACCCTCTCGACAAGGCTTTTATGGTTACTCAAAAGCAGGGGTGTAAAACCAAGCACAACCTATTAATGGGAATGGTTGGAGGCAAAAGCTTGGCTTTTAACTGCTTGCTTCAGGGGGAGGCTTTGTTTCGCTGCAAAGTTAGGGCTGCTGCCAAAGCGCTCCACTTCACCATCCGCTGCACTGTGCCCGACAAGCCGAAAGTCCGGAAAAGGGATCTCCCTGTGTCTGCTTGACTTTAATTGTCAGGGAAAAGCCAGAGTACCAGGGAATGTTCAATCAAGTCTCTCTCCTCAAAGAAGGGGGTAAAAAAGCCCAATTAAAACACTGGATTGCACATTGTACAAGGAATTAATATGAAAAACCCTGGCAGTATTATCTTGCAAATCAATAGGTCAGCCTCACTGAAATGCTACGTTTTGATCAATTATTTAAAAATCATCAAACAGCAAAGAGCATACAGGAGAGCTGCTGAAAACAGTCTGTGGCTACAGAGGTTTAGAGAGCTGGCTGGGGACATGGATACTGTCTTAGGAAGAAAAGAGGTTTTCAGGCACATCCTGAACCAGGGGTTGCATTTAATAACCATCATTTAATCATCAGTTCGTGCCCAATCCTTCAGGTATTATGACGGCCAATTCAGGTTTTACAGAAAGAGCTCTGACAGTCCCTTTTTAATCAATTTAATCCATTTACAATGTTTTTGTATTGAAATATTTTTAATGACAGGAAGTCTACACAGCCTTTAAAATTTATTTAAATAGACTACTTTTGTCTATTTAATCTAATTCAAGACCAAGTTTGTTTGAAAAAGAAAAAAATTCTTTATAATAGTGTTTAACAATAATTGTGCTGTGTCTTCTGCCCCTCTCTGGCAGTCCCCCATGCTGTTTGGCATAGGGACCATCTCGTTACCTGCAGCAAAGCTGCCAGTGCTCTCGTGGAGCTGAAGGGTGCTCTGAACACTGCCGCCCGCAGGGTGCCTGTACTGACAATCTGATCACCAGTATCTCATAAATCCTCCCTGATGTACTTATGGTCTTTAGCATTTCTGGTTATAGATTTGTTAGGGTTTCTTTCAGCTTTATGCATTCTCTGCAATTCACCATTATTCATTTAAATCCACCCATCTCCCTTTGTCTTTTTTTTTGCCATATTTTTCATATATAATTTTATTGCTGTTTATATTTCATTCAAGGGGCATGAATTTGATAAATCTGACTTCTGTGAAGAATTGTTTATGTTTAAAGAGAAGGCAACAGATAGCTCATTGAGCTTCTGTAAAGCTTCTGTATTATTGCCCTCATTTTTTAAAACATATTTTCCTTTTCAGTCACTTTTACTCAGAATTGTTTCAATTGCATAAAATAGATGCTTTTTCTATTGCCAAATATATCAAAGATAATTAATTCTTGATGACATGAGAAATTACAGATAACAGCTCAGCAGGATTCAAAAAAGAGCAGGTGTCTTCGCAGACATTCAGACCTTTCCAGCCAGATGAAGAACTTTCAGACTGGAAACTGCCTCGTGCTGTAGGGCATGAGGCAATGGCTAAGTGCAGAGCCTGAAAGGAACCATGGTCTCCATCCTGAGTGTGGCACAGCTGTTGGCAGCCAGAGTCTGGCAGGTTTCTGCACCTTCCCCTGCAGAATTCAGGACGGATTTTGGTCACAAGATGGTACCACGTTCATGGGGCCTTGGTTCCAATTACATATGGGGATGTAGAGAAGTATTTTTACAGTTTCAGTGAAAATCTTACCACTCTTCAGTATATTCTCTGGCAGGGGGAAATAATCCCAAAATGCATTAGGTGAAGGCATCATTCACTTTGTGCAGCAGCCATAGCAAGCTGGAGGAGATGCACACTGTGTAAACCCAGCACCAAGGAAGGTACAAGGCCTCCTGTTTTTCTAACCACCAGAGCATGTGACTGCTGCAACACAAAGGGGTAGAAGCTAAATTAAAAAGAGAAGCTACAAGAACAGTTTATGAATGTCATAATGATTAGCTTACTCCTAGATGAGAATTCCAAATTTATTATCACCACTGTGTTATGAGTGTATCTTTAATCTTAATATGCATGGATCACATGGGATTAGATATGGTTGAGAAATTTCTGACAAACTGGGAACATCAAGATACTCGATTTTGGTGAAGTCTCTTTCCAATGCCTGTCAGGGCCACCAATTCAAGTGCTTTAGGAGCCCCAGCTGCCCAGGAAGGCCTGGCATCTCCACAAGATAGAGCCCCAGGGAAGAGGCACTCTGTTGCCCTAGCTCTGGATGTAACATGCCTCACACTTACTCATCTGTGGGCTTATGCTGGGAGCAGGAAGGAAAGGAAAGTGACTTTCCTTGCCATATTTCTAGAAAAACTAAATCTGACTCTGGAAAAGGATGGACACAAACTCAAAGGGTGTGCACAATCACTGCTGTCACACACATTCTCTCCCTGTTTTTTTTTTTCACATTGCTCTTTGGCCCTGGCTGATGCTGCAGTGTTGGGAAAAAAATCTTCAGTAGGCATCAAACCCTGCACCAGAGGTTCAACAGTGCCCTGGAGTTGTGCCCCAGGTTAGACATACACCTGTAAAAAATGGCTATCACATTTCAATCACTGAAGCACTAACAAACTCCACGTTTTTTGAGAAATCCCCAATAGAGCAAAGAGGATCTGTGAGGGCTGAGAGGTACCACAGGCTAGAGGATGTGTCTGCAGTATCCAGTTGAAAAATGGGGAAAAATGCAGCTCCACAAGGCAAGGGAGGGAAGTTGCTGCTGGCAGCAGCAGTTTCAGCAGGGATCACCAGACTGCTTGCTCCAGTGGAATGCTGTTTGGAAAAACAGTTTGTGTGCTGAGCCTCGTGCTGCTGTGTCCTGGTGATTGCCTTCTGCTTCTGGGTCCCAACCTAAGGCTGGCATGTAGCATGCCCTGAAAATGGCATCTCTAAAGAGATTCTTCAAAGGACTGACCACTTCCAAAAACCTTGGCAGGAAGTTGTTAGCTAAGAACAGGCCAAAGCCACTTCTGTATCAGAGACAGTTTTTTCTGCTGTTGAAGTACATGAAGTACATGGCTGGTAGGAGAGAGGAACAGGCAGACTCAGAGTAGGGTGGGCACAGGTCACTGGAAACATGGTATTCACTGGCACAACAGAGATGCTAAATGACTCCTGAGTTCTCAGTTTATGCAGAGCAATAGACATTACCAGAAGCATTATCAGCAATTTTTACAGAGCAGTAAATATTAACAAAACCACTAATTTTTAGAGTTTCTTTTTGTCTTTTGGAAATTTTGTCCAGCTGGATAATCTAGCAGGATTGCCAGCATTTGTTAACTATTTCTGAGAGGCAGCCACTGCTGAGCTACTGAAGAGTACCCAAAACCATTTCAAAAACTCAGTGCTGGACATTCCAGCAGCACTTGTTTGGCACTTGGTAAGGCTCTGAGGAAGATGCAAGCACAGCTACATACACTGTACAGCCAGTACTACCCTCAGCAAGTCTGACCTGCCCAGCATGAGCCCAAACTGTGTACACAGCCCTCTGGAAAATGCCAGCTATCTACACAGCAACATAGACCATCTGACACACACACCTGCACCTTTCCACATTTACACTGTTTCCTTCAGCACCGGGCTGCTCTTTCTCTGTGTAAATTTATTCTCTGGTGTGCAGGTAAGGCTGGGGCAAACATGCCCTGTCCAGCAGCCACCCGGGAGATTCCAACAAAAGGTTCTACTTCGTGATTCATTCATCACTTGAATTCCCATAACAAAATGAAATGCAAAATTTTTTAACCAACAATGCTGTTACAGTTCTAGAGCCCTGAGTTTCATGCACCATTTGTACATCTTGCACATCAGCAAGAACACCCTCAGCTTCATAGAAACAAGTATCACTGATATCCTTCACTTTCTCAATATAAGTGGCAGGGGCTGTACACCATGGAAAATGTGAAAAACTACTATTAAAGTATGAAGCCAGGAGCTGCTACTGGATGAGCACACACCAATTTCCTACACAAGGCCTGGGCTCTCCAGAGCATAGCATGAGGCAATCTCGGGCAACAGTCAGGGCAGTGATGCACACAGGCAGTTGTTTCTTTCTCTTGTACCTCAGTCTGTAGGAGGAGAGATGTGTTATCAGTAAGGGGGGATGCAGGAGTAAGAGAATTAAATGCAAGGCAGTTTCTAATCAAGCAAGGATTATCCATTCAGCATGTTGAGCAAGGCACTGCTCATGGAAAAAACCAATGTGTTACAAGGTATTAACACAAACAACCAGGAGTAATTAAGGATGCACAGACAACTTAACCTGGCAATTCTTAATTTGGCTTCCTAACCTGACTTTCCCCATGTTCCTTTCCCACTTAGGCACAGGCTCAACAACATCTCCATAGAATGGTGGCAGAGAGCTGTCCCAGAACTCGCAGCCACACCCAGAGCTCTGCAGGGAAGGACCTCTGCACCCCGGGAGCCTCTGTGCAATGTCCAAGTGAGAAACTACAGCACCGAAGGAGTTCTGCACCTGCAAACCCAAGCAATAGTCTTGAAGTCCACATAAGATCTTTAGATCAGGCTGATTTATCACCTTAGTGGACACAAAATATCAAACTTACCAACTGTAAGGTTGGTAATTCCCCAATATAGGAATAAATTTTCTTTAATAAGAAATGTGTACTGTAAAATTTACTTTGTTTCTTATAGTAAGTCAGCAAGAGAAATATTAAGCAGAAAATGTGATGAAATAATTTAAAAGATAATTCTTTTAATTTCTCTTACATGACTAGGAAACCAGCCTAGGAACTAGTTTTAGTTTCCTTTTACTAATTATTTTACTAATTTAGTAATTTACTATTCATTGTTGTTTTAGGGACAACTAATTTTTTCTACATAATTGATAAAGAATATTCAATTTAAAATAAATATAATTGAATACTGAAATATAAGAAATTGAAATATAATTGAATAGGAAAATTAAAATATTAATGACACTGCTCCATACACATCTTTTTGTTGCAACATTGCAGAATTCTCTGTATTTAAAATGTCATTCTCATTTAACAAATGAGAATCCCTCATCCCTCCAACCTGATTTTATAAATAACTACATTGCATAGGAATTGTATATGTGTGTGTGTGTATATATATGCCATATAGTTCCTCAGATCCTACTTAGATGGAAAATTGTTCATTTCAATCATTACACCACAGAATACTAAATAGTATTGTTATTCTTTGTAGTGTATTTATAAAAATAATTTTAGAAGTGCTTTGACTTCCACTCTGTTACAACTCACGAAAATATCAGCACTACAGAACTTTTCTCTGAGTTCAAATAAAGTACAAAACTTTTAAAGCAGGGAAGTTTTCACTTCAGGGCAAATTGATATTTAAAGAAGGATTTACACTATTTTATGACTTCAAAGTATGCAATCTTTACTACACAGAAAGGTTTGCAAGGAAGTGCTACTGTTCAATCCCCCACATTCCTCAGAATACAGACTTTGGAATATTTTCAGAGTTCAATGAAAGATCTCATTCAATAATTGAGTTTCTGTGAACATCAGTGGTAAAATTTCAGTTGTCTATAGGATTTCAGGATGAGGCCCTGGCTGTTTCAGCTTTTTAACATTTATATCACTAAAAGCATATGCCACTGTATTTCTTCAATAAGTAGTGTAAATCTGATAGCATATTATGTTTTATTTGCTTCCAATTTATCATGTTTCTTTTCAAAACATTCAAGTAACAACACTCCCTATAAAAGTGTTGAATGACAAACCAAAAAGTCCACAAAAATAAATGAAAATTTGGAAGTTTACAGCCACATTGAAACCATTTAATAAGATGGATTAACCCAATTTTATTTTTGAGCCCTTCAAACAATGAATAGTCTTGTAAGATATAATTGCCACTGGATGATATAACCACAAAAAAGGATAACATACTTCAGACTGTCTGGCAGGTTTGGAAGATTATCTTTTCTAACGTAAACCTCTAGACAAATCTCAGCAGTGGTAAATCTAATAAACTTTACTAAGACCTTTAACTCGTTCTTGTGCTTTCACTTAACTTTAAAATACATTTTTTTAAGCTTCCATGTACTTCTTCAAAAAATATTTTTAATTTTACAATCCCTGGCTAACTTCCAGGATTTAATTTGTTATCAATTACTACAACGTGTGCTAACTAACATCCCCATCTCTAATTGTCAGAGCATAATGGGCAATTCCAAGTGAACATAAGTAACACAGACATTGCAGCAAGCAGGTGAATAATCTGCCCTGAAACAGTGCTGAAACATTAAACAGTTTGGCACATTTGACCATCTCTGTTAACTGCAACTCCTCTGAATTCCCTCAGAAATTTTCATGTATGGCTAAGAATAATTTTACCACAATCCATGCTGAAGCAGTGAACTCAGCAAAACCTGCCTCACTCACAGTTAATCAAGGTTAGCCATAGTATTGTCCACTTACCCATAAAACTGATTATACTACCAGAGACTGTTATAAAAACATTATTTGTTTGCACACACAATACACATGAAGACATTGACAGAGTAGGTTTTTATATTCCTGTAGTAATGTATTTGTAACACTGCAGGAAAAGATACAGACATGGTTTAGTAACCCTTACCTTGCCCTCTGCACATCCAGATGGGTCGTCCACCTCCTCCTCCTGTGCTTCCTGCTTTCCACAAGAAGAGCTAAGCAGAAGATTAATAAAAGGAGTTTTGTGAAATAAGGCATCTTGCTGGAAATGGGAGCCGGGCACTCTGCACTCCAGTGACCTCCTGTCGTACAAGTCCCCCCGGGCTTAAACATTGAATCAACTCTAATTCTGGCCCGTCGCCTTGCTCGGCGAGCAGCGGCAGAAACGCCGCGTCCCCGGCGTGATGCATTCGACAGGCTCTCGGCGGCTTCGCACTCAGCGCTTTTCCCTCATCACCGTTAATGATTGGCCATTACTCACCAAGTTTGCCTCACTGAACATTGCCGCTGGGTCCTAAAGGATACTTACTAAAGCCATTATATAAAAACCTGCAATTCTGCACGCCGGCTTTTTGCTCAATCCCCTAATCTCAGTGCTATCCTCCTGCCAGACTGTAAAACCCGGCTGTCCCTTTTCATTAGGCTTTCTACATGTTTTGACCCTCTGTACGGCATCTTTTTCAACTGGTAACTGTGCCTGTGCCACCTTTCAGACGTGTATCTCATTGTAAAATGCACCTATTTTAATGGATTTAGGGCAGTAGAGGCTTTATTTTCTGACTCTTCATGTTGTTGACGACAGAATATGAGATACTTCCTCTGAAAAAGCTGACTTTATTTACTGTTAACTTAAAAGGCAAATAAAAACAGTAACTCCCAACTTATGCATGCAATTGCTTTTACATAAACCAAGTCACCATTATTTATTTTTTTTTTCCAAAAGGCATTTGCATAATCAGGCACTTTTAACTTTTATCAAAGGAGATCTAAACTAAAATTAAAAGCAGCTATTTCTTTAATCACACTGACGAGGCTATTTCCAAAAATCCATTCAAGGCTTATTTCCTCACAGGGCAATGCTGATTTGGCCTCTCTGTGCAGCAGCGGGCTGTGCTGACAGCAGCCAGAGCGTGGTACAGGGGCAGAAGTCTGCTTGGCACAGCAGGGATTCTGCAGGACAAGAAAAGCACATTGAGAGCAGAGACTGCAGAGGAGCAAGCGGCCCAAAAGCCAGCAGAACCGTCTCGAGGGTCAGAGCTCTTCCAGAACTCTCCTCTGTCAGCCCACGTTTGCAGACTTGAATGGGGATACAAGCACCACACCAACAAGGCAACACGGCTTCCATTTTAGAGGCTACAGGTTCTGAACAGGTTTTTTGTGTGGGTTTTCTTGGGGGTAAATTTGTGTATTGGTTTTTGCTTGTTTTTATTTAATTTCTAATGAAATAAGACAAATTAGGTAAAAAGATGTTGATTAATATATTGACATCAAATTGGTCTGCAGCAGAAAGTCTAACTGCTGAACAAATACGTATTTTTTTTATCTGAACTTCTTATAAAAGTTATTTTTTTTAATCTTTTTTTTTCCATTATACCTGCAAATAAGATTACCAACAATACAGAGAAACGCTAAAACACTCAGATTTTGGGAGTTTTTGAAATTTACACATCTCCCTTAGACACAAAATGGGTTTTCCTTATTTTAGAAGTTGTTATAGCTACTTTAATGTTGCAATACAGTAATATATACTATAGTTGATAAAATTCAGGAAAGCTCTAGCTAGCTTGATAAATACTTGCTGAAAACCAGGATGAGAATCTCACTTAATTCAGTGCTATTATGTTTGACAGCAACAAAATGAAAGCTAGCTAAACTTCCTTGTCTTTGAGATAAGCATGCTGAACAGTAATTTGAACAATAATACAAGAGGAAGATTATCCCACTTTCTTCTACTTCAGTATTTAAATAGTCAAAGACAAAACTTCTCAAAACCCTAACAACCGCAGGTCTACTGCTTGTTTATGCCTTTTCACGTATTCATGAATATTACCAGGGACTTAGAATAAGTAGATCTCTGGGTCCAAAATATTGATTTTAGGTTAAAAAAAATTAAAAAACCAAACACATTGAAAAACCCCTGTAAAAAAACAAAGAAAAAAACCCAACCAACCAACCAACCAACAGAAACCCTCTTACAAAAATCCAACCAACCAAAGAAACCCTCAGATAAACAAGAAACAAACTGCCGTGCGATACTTGAAACATATCCAAAGACTGGCTTGAAACTTTATTACTAGCAGGATTGTAATAAATACTTCCGTTAAGCATGTTCATCTATAGGAGAATTTAAGTATAATAAGGTTTAAATTTTCTTTAGTAAATAAAACCACATACGAAACATTCAGTTCAACACATTATGTATATTTCTGGTATAATTAAAAGACAACAGCTCTGGGTAAATAATTATATTACATATTTATAACTATTGCAAGAATAGACATGTTTTGCATAATCTTCAAATTTTAAAAACAAGATATACAGTTGAAAGTACTAGAAGAGGACATTCAAATCTTTCAGAAGACTACCCAGTCTTTATTCTGAAAAATAAAAATCAAAATAATGCAAGTCGTTTTCTGGCACCTACTTTCCTCCCACAGTCCTTTCCCCCTTCAACACACATAAAGCAGCATCACAACCAATTTGTGTTTCTCCTCTGGAAATGTGTCACGGCAAATAAAAGTGGTTACAAAACTGTATTCCCTCTAAATTAGGAGTTCACCAGACACAAACACATAGCAGTGTTTCATTTTATAATCCCTTCTTCAATGTCAAATCTTATACTAACTTAGATGGGGTACTTATATGAGCATTTATGCCCCATAAAAAATTGAATCAACCATTTTTTAAAAATCGTCTTTTACTAGTTCATAAATTATTCAGATTTAGTCCCATCCCACATACCTTAATGTTACTATTCCACTGCACTGTTTCTCCATGTATCTAGTGGGCACTCAATTAAAATTCATAGCTTACATGTCCAACTTTGCTTTTCCTACAAGCAATGTATCTGTAGGTACATTAACATTCATAAGGATTGAAGCGTAAATACAAAAAGTAACCTTTGTAAACAGTTCTCATGTCATAGCCAATACAGAACGTTCAGTGAAGCATTCAAGTCACTGTTGTTAGGACAAACAACCTTATAACTCAAACACATACTCGTTAGCCAAACATATCCTGCGAAATATGAGAGCTGCGAGCGCAAAGGTCAGCAGGACAATGAGCACGGTTGACCCCGTGTGGTTGGTGTTGACTCTGGGCTGCTGTGCCCGGTTGAAGTCGGTTGAAGTCGGGGCCCGTCTCTGGCTCTGCTGCTGCGCGCGGCGCTGCCGAGGGCTCATCGAGGTGCTGGTGCTCGACACAGCTGGAGTATGCTCCTGGCCAGCCACTGTACTGCTACTCTGAGTTTCAGGCTAAAAAAGAAAGGTTGAGAGTTGTCAGACAATACAACACGTAAGATCTGCAAGAGATAAAATCATAAGGATTAAAATGTGCTCTTCAGATAACTGTTAATACATGCCACTAATAATTACAGGATGGTTATAGCTGGTTGTTTTTGTCCATACACTATCCTGAGTAGAAGTGTATTTCAAGCTGAAAATCAGCAGTTCTATAGACATGAGAAGGCTGAAGGAAGTCTGTCAAACCATATTTGTGTTAGAGATTTCAAATGTCTTTGTCTAGGATTTGTTTTAACTCTTTGCTGCTCAAGAAACCTTTAACAATTCTCTGGATAGTTGTATCTCTGAGGATTTGCAATGTCACCTATACTGAAGGGGAAACAAGATGGGGAAGCCAAAAGGAGGATGGAGAGAAGTCCAAGAACTGTAATTAAGCAATGCTGCAATGCTTCCTGTGGACAGCTGGGTCCAGAAGTCTGTTCTTATCATCACCACCACCACTGAAAAAACAAAACAAAAATCCTAACCACGAACCACCTGATCCCAGCAGGAGTTCCTGAGCATAGCACATGTGCAAGCACTTACCTACTGTCCTCTACTGGTCAGACTTGGTCTGACATTACAAGTACTAAAAAACACACTTTGGCAAATGATGTTCTGCTCATGAGAATTTTATGCTGAAAAAAACGAGTTTCAATCTTATGAACTAGAAAATATGACATCTGATCTCCCACCAAACTAATCCTGCTTGCAATACTAAAAAGCTCAAACTTCCAACGTTTAATATTAAAAATAGTAGTACAGTGCAGTCAGTCATTAGAAATAAGCATTTTGACAAGGTTCAGTTTAAAAGTGTTTTAAAAAAAAGAAGCTCTGAGAAAAAACTGCAGGCTTTTAAAATTTTTAAGCCTCATTTTCAGTCATCAGAAAATAATATTTTAAAAATATTTTCTGGTATTCCTACTTAAATCAATGTGTAGCTATTTTCCAGAGTTAGCTTTTTCCTCCTTTCCTTCTAAAAGATTATCATTACAGCAGGTAAAACTAAAATTCTTGACATTTTAGATTTTTTTCCAAAGCCTTTTAATGGACACAATACCCATAACCTTAAGCACTGCTTCAGCCATCTACTATACCCATAAAAGATAACCTTTCCACATGACTTAATGGGGAATGCCCTCAACTGCATATCAGGGTTGACAATCCACAAGACAGTGAACAGCACTTGGCCTTGTGACTCTTCTGTGTGTGGACAAAGAATTCAAAATTTCCACCTAGTCAGTGATTTGTCTCACCCAGGGAAGAGGCCTTCCATTCCAACCTCCCCATCATTAGTATTTCCCTCTGTTTACCATTGGCAAGGAAGTACTGATGCAATTACTCGCCACATTTGACAACTTGCCTGTTTACACAGGCGACTTGCCTAAATAAGCTAAGCAGCTTGGGTGGCTTCAAAGAAAAATGCTTTTAAAATATACATTTTATCAGCAGACACAGCCAAGAACATCACAAGCAGCCTGTTGTGATTTCCAGTCCACTGCAGAAGAAAGTAATTCTGCTTCTCACTTGAAAGCTCCTCATGCCAAGGAAAATGAAGACTTGGGTAACCCAAGTCTTTGAAAAATGAAGTTCCTAGACTCATCTACATTCCCATCATCCAGAAGGTGAGAGGGAGAGAAGTGAATTCAGGACACAAGAACTATCAATTCAGTAAGCAATGTTTTTCTTCTTCAAACAGTTTTTAAAGATATAAAAAAGTCTAGAAATATTCCTCATCCTTCATCTTACTAACAAAAGTAACTAGCACTGGCTGTCACACACATCTTCTCCATACTGCAAAACTTAAAAATAAAACAGAAGGGCCCTATTCTGAATAGAACAAGCTGTCATACACTGACATGAACAGATCTGTGACTCAAGAGAAATCTCACTGACAATTTCAAGGGTTTAAGTTATTTTTCTGAGGAAATATAGCAGCAGACCAAAAGCTTCACCCAAAGCTCAGCTAATGCACCACCTTGGGATTCCCAATATAATCAATGGCCAACTATTACCAGACATGCAGAAGAAAGCTAAGAAAGGAGTGATAATGACTCGATATAAATTTGGGTCCAGGTGCTACAGTACCTTAAATAATGAGATAGATAGATAGATAGATAGATAGATAGATAGATAGATGGATGGATGATTTTATTTGTTTGAAGACTTAAGTGTTAAGAATCTCAAAAATGGCAGATGGGCCGCACTATTAAAAAAACAAAATCACAAACATCTTGTCTTCAACTTAATGGCAAGTCTTTAAAATCCTTGTAAGCAAACATGACAAGATTTTTAGACTAACACAACACCTCACATGACACAATTTCCATTGTTTCAGCCAAATAATGGTTTCTGCCAAACCATACTGGAAATGTGGATGAAAGCTTAACAGACTAAAAATAGAAATATTCAATAATAGTTATAGTCACCTTTAGCATCTGATCTTTACAGACATTTAATACACATGTGTCACATTATTACATACTATTTATATTACTACTTGTCATATTATTTCTGAAGCTTCTGAAACTGTCAGGACTGATAGAAAACTTTGCTCCAAGGACATCTGAACAATTATTTGATGAACAAGCTATTTCAGTAAAATACACTTATATTAGAACTAACAGAAACTTGTATTGTCTAAATAATGCAAGTAAGGAAATTTATATCATGTTCAGTCTACTAAAAAACGCATTCATTGCATCCTTTATATCTCCAGGCCATTATTTAAAAAATTTTTATCAGAATACTAGAAGGATTAAATAATTATCCTGGAAAGGATGTTTTAAAAATACAGCAAACTCAGGAACTCAGAACCATATACTGAAGTTACTGAACTTCTGGGTTACTGAAGCCTCTTTCACTTATACTAATGGTCTGGGGAGAGATGCAAAAATCAGGATAGGTGAAATACCTGTTTGTCTGTACAACTTCCAGCTGAAGAACCGCTGAAGTTTGACACAGCATGGTTTAATGGCCAATATGAAAAATGTCTATTTTTTAATGAAAGTTGGGCCAAATACTCTCAATTGTCAGGACATTTAAAATGGTTGCTGTAGTATTACAAATCTAAGACATCACTTAACAGTGATAAAAGGAAACACTTTTTACCAATATTTCAGAACTTATGATTAAAGGTAAGGGCTTTTATAAATCTCATGCATCAGCACATAGCCTCATTTTCTGACAGAAACCTCCTTCATCAGCTTGAAGTGGCTGGCTTCAGTTACACTGTTTATTTTATCACCCCTCATAATGCTTCATCCAGCCACTATTATCAGTGCAGGTCACTACTATAGGATATTGTTTAATAACAGGTGTACTGAGGCTTAATGTATTCCCAGGTTATCAGAAAACAACTTAACTACAGTTTTTACCTTGTTACTTAATAAAGCTCACCAAGCATCAACTTTATTCATTAGCTATAAGCCCCAAGGTGGGACATCTATCCATATCAATACAACAAATGTATTACTACAGATTGGTGGAAGTTCAGACACCCATAATCCATGCAGATTTAGTCTGTGCAATCAGGGGAAGACAGAAATGCAGCCTGCCAGCCTCTGCTGCTGAGTAAACTGCTCTCCAGCCTCCACTAGTGAGTCCCACTGTGATCAGAGTTTTGGTACCAAAATTTAGGTGACCACTGGATCCAAGTCCCACCTGAGTATCTATAATATATTCCTTCAAAAACATTGTTTTGCTCAGATGTGGAAGGATCTCTCCTTAATACTAAGGGCAATTACTTTTATCAAGCCAACTTTCAGCAGCATACCTTGCTTGCACTTTCAACACTCAAACAAGAATAACGTTACCATTACTTTGCCCTGAGTAGACATCAACAGCTACTACAAATAAAATAAAGTATTGTCAGAAGTAGTCTAGTCAGAGGTGTTCTCTGCATTGGGTTCAGACCTCTCAGAAATACTGTGTTGCATAATGCTTAGGTAGCCTATCGTTTTCGTTTTATTTTTATTAATGCTAAAGACTGTTCTCTGCAGTTAGCCCTGTCCCAGAAAGGACATCACTGTGCTGACAAATATATTGCCATTAATACATTTCAAAACTGTTTGGCCTTTCAAGCAACTTAAAGGTAAAAAAAAATCATGGAACAGAGAACTGTTGCTGGAAAGAACAAACTCGACCATGAAGCACTCCCATAGTAAAACACAGTCTACAGATTCCTTCACTTTCACCTAGAGGTGACCCCTTCCTTAGCACCTATATACCATTGTGTCTTTTATGAAGACTGATTACAACTGTTCTAGGAACAGAAGAAAGGTAACATTCTTTTTTTTTTTTTGCATGATTACTTCTAGTATTCACCTTTATATTGTCTAGAAAGACAAAGGGTTCCATGGCTTCAGAGGGAGACACATTAATTTACAGTATCAGAAGGAATGACACAAGTTAATACAAGAACTCAGCATTGGCCCTCAAAGAGAGTAAACCCAGCAAATTTTCTAGATCTAGAAATCTACACATTTGTAGATTAAGTGGCAAACATTTTACCCACAAAGAGAGAATAATATGTTTTGGTGTTGCTCACATCTAACACAACTTAATAAGGCAGAATTAGGTCTTTACACAACAAGAACTCAACAAACGGATTTTACACATACAAGAAACCCAGCTGAGTAGAAAAGATTTGAGGTTTGCATGGGTACTCTTTCACACCTCTAAGCAGATCAAGGTCCAGAGTGCCCTACTTTGTAAAGATTTCTATTACCTTTCACATAAATAAGAACACAAAAATAGCAAGCTCAAATTCCTTAAAACAGGACTGTTTCCTGTTACACATTTCTTTCTTCCACTACTGAATGGCTCCAGATAATTTCTAACACTCAAAATGTGACAGCTCAGAAACACAGGTGATTGATTCAACACAGGTGTTGATTCAAACTAAAACTAACAATCCTGAATATTAGTTCAATTCCCTAAAACATGAACCCGCTTATCATTTACAATTAATCACATATATGAATATTTTTACATACATTTATATGTTTATATGTTTAAAGGTCTCATTTCCCATAGGACTGATCTTCTGAAAATTAAATTAATCATTAATTATTAAATCAGTATAATTGATAAAACTAGTTTTCTTAAAAATGTGATTATTTTTAAAAAAACTCTCTCCTCAAGAAAATGCCAGCAATGCCTTGGTGCATGAGACCTTTCTACTATATTAGCCAAGATTTACAATAAGATGAATATAATAAAATAGTTCATTAAATCTTGAACAATCTGGAAGAATCCTTACTGTGGGGGGCAAGAAAGTTTGCTATTAGCATGTTTATATTTCTACATAGCTTGAAAACATGTTGCAAACAACAACAGATGTCATTGAACTTGTTATAGGTTTTTTAACCAATCTGCAGCCCCATCCTCTCTAAAAAAGGCAGCTTAGCTGGGATTTGCCTGCAATTTATCAGTGAATTTAGATTGCATTTGCAACAGCCGTAACAGCAGCTGCCTTGGCCCACCATCAGACTCAGTCACTTCTGAAACCTTTACGTAAGCCCTACACCTAGCAGTATTAAAATATAAGTGTCGTATTTCAAATGGTAAGAATATTTTAGACTTACTTAAGAGGCTATAAAACCCAAGAAGATAGTATTGATTGGTATTTAAAAGCAACAGGTTATCACTGAAATATTTTTTGCCTCTGGCTAAGAATTCTGTAGAAAAAAACGGTGCTACATTACGCAGATGGCAAATTGTAGTGCTTCAGACACCATGAAGTTTTAATGAACACAATGTAATTAAAGGAAACACTGGGAAGAAGAACTGCTAAAAGAACATTATTTTTGTTTTAAGAGAAGAAAGCGAAAGCAGAGGTTGCTATTTCTAAAAATGATTCAACATACTATTTGCCAACAGATTTTATATAAAAGTATGCAGGAGTTCCAGCATAAATAAGTGAACTACATACTTTAATCAGGACTCAAATCAGCTTAAGAGGACCAATTTCATGTTCAGACTATGCCCAATAAAGCTCAAAGATGGACATACCGTCGCACTTGGTGGATCTGGGAATGCTCTAGCTGCACCATCCTGCTGGGGCTCACGTGAAGCAGCAGAGTGGTTCAGTCCTGATGTGTTTGAGGATCCAGCATCAGATCTCCTGGATGAATTAACCTCTGCCTACAAGAAGCACACATGAACACTTCACAGACAAGATCAAAATTGCTCCAAAACTCTTTGGCTTATTGTGGAATGTGTATTCCATTGTAGAGAATATGAGGCTTACCAAAATGTAATAATCAGGTGTGCCAATTGCATTTCAGTGACACAGCAACAAGTTTAAGAAATTTTCATTCTTTAAAAATAAGACTGCAAATGTGCAAACAATGGTTTAAAAACAAATTTTGTTTGCACATAACAAATATAATGTTCAAAAACAGCACAGATGTAGAAAGCAAAAAATAAAATTCTTTAGAAGTTCCAGGACATTATGCCAGAATTACACAATTTTTAATACTTTTGTTTTGCATGTCCTTAAGACAATGCTGGCCTACTGCTGATACAAGTGAAGTAGCACAGCCTGTTCCTCCACAGGACTAAAGGGCCTCTAGTGAGTGCCAGTGTAAACTGGCTATACTGGTTTCAGGACCAAAGTTGCCTCACAGACAGAGTGGGCATATATGCATGACACTACAGTGGGTAGTACATGCATACCAGTGTGCAGTATTTAAATTTCAACACAGAGCAAAAGAAAAAATTCAAGTCTTGCAATACTGCTTTCATACACATTTACAAAATGTCTACTACGCATTATTTCCCAGAATTTAGGTTTCATTCTTAGGAAATCTGAGACAAGAGATCAGTAGGGACATGTAGAAGAACACAAACTCCAGTATATATGCCAACAGTAATCTCTTGGGAATGGAAAAGGACATACCATCAGTGCTGAACTGAAGTACTTCTAAAATTTACACATGTCAAAAAAAAAGAAGTCTTGACCAGATCAATTTTTATCAGTAAGTCAGTCACCTCCCAAGTCACGTGTCTAGATCCCAACTTATTACAAAGACGACAACTTCAAATCTAGTGACTGTCTTCAAATACAGACATAAGTAGTGGTGGTAGTAGTAGCAGCAAGAAATACAAACAGTGTATTAGAAAACAACCACTTATGGTGATAACAAACTGGTAAGATCACAGTACAATAGTCCTTCATGATACTATTTAGTGTGAGGAAATTAAGTTCTCTGTTTCTTCATATGTACCTCAAAAGAATCCAAAAAATACAGCACCAAAACAATCTGGAGATGGATTTAACACTTAAAAACTTAGAATCTGCTAAGAACACTGCTTTCTCTTTGCACTTGTAATACTAGACAGGAAAAGTTATGATTCAAATATGGATCATCAACAAAACAACACAGAATTATGAAACATTTAGACTGGAATGGAACTTTAGATGTCCCTGTGATGACATGACTCTCTAGAGTCAAGTCCAGACAAGGTTTGAGCATCTCCAATGCTGGAGGTTCCAGAGTCTCTCTGGGTATTCTGCTCCAGCATTTGACAACACTCTTTCTTTCCTATATCCAATCACAAGTTCCCTGGAAACTGTGAGTACTCTTGCTTCTTTCAAGACAAGCTTATTTCATCTTTACTGTTAATCTCTATAAAGCAGTACCAAATGTGCATTTGATTTACTTTAGCTTATAAAAGTACTAAGTCTAGTATCTAGACTCAAGTCAGACTAACATTCAAAAGATGACCAACCTATTTAAACATAATAATGAGGGTGAGCAGAGAATTAATTTTACACAAAATATACCTTGTGATGGCAACATGAAGGTAAACCATACTGTTTTACAGTGATACATATGCTATTAGTAATTTCTTTTTCCTTTCTCCTTCTTTAATCAAAATGGAATTTCTGTTATATAACACCTAAAATGAAGAAAACTATTTGGAAGTCAATATAAAACTGATACAAAATATAATTTACTATTAAAACAGACAGGATCAAAGGTGGCTGCTCACAGAAGCAGGAAAACCGTAATGAGAAGATGAGTTGGGGTTTTTCCCCCCCTCCTGAATTTCGTATTCCTATCTCAATACCACTTTTTTAAGTTACCATCTTGTTTAAAGCTGGAAAGAAACACAATAACCCTGGGATCATCTACACATAGTTCAGGAATCTCTTATTTAAGGAGGAAGCTAATGCAGAGGCTGCTAGTATGTTTGCTAGTAGAGAGGCTCTGTCAGATTATACATTCAATCAGCAATCTGATGTTAAATCTTACCCCATAAATTGACATGAAATGTATCCAAATAATTAAAAACTTCTTTACTTTGCACTAGTAATTCATACTATTAGTTTATTACAAACACATCAATTGAACACCTCCATCTAACAACAAACAGATAGGAAAGTCAAGCAAAGCAGAGAAGCAGGAAGCTTAAAAAAACCTCAACCCCTACATTTTGATTTTAAAAGGGAAGAAAGATGCAACCAGTGGACAGAACTGATTTACCTTATTAAATTAAAAAAAAAAATCTTTAAAAATCCACAATGGATGGTAAAAGGCTGTAGAAACCTAAGGCTTTTTTTTTTTTTTTCCTGACAAGTGCTTGCTCTTAGGAGGTGGTGTCAAGCATATAGATACACGGAAAGCACCTGTATTCTTTAAAGACTGATATCTCTAAGCCTTTAATTTTAAAACTGAAAAAGGTATGAAATATAAGTTATGAGTTCTTTCTCACAAAAGAAAAAGCCAAACAAAACCAAACTTTGGTATTTCTAGAATTTCTTTGAAGATTACCAGTTCTTAAGTAAAAATCAATCCTATAACTTTAAACCCTTATATATTCTAAAAAAGCCAGGAAAAGGCAATCCATTGTTTCTCCAAGTAGCTGAGCTTTAAATCTCTGTCCCTGTTTTTCTCATCTTTGTAAATAAAACATTTGGAGATGTTTTTATTTTAAGTGTTATGGCACAGGAATATGCATGTCCTGCAAAACTGGCAGGAATGCTCAGAAGATAATCTTTACTTTCCTGGCACACACAAAAAAAGTAAAAAGTAGACTTTAGGACACTATTAGAAGAACATAGGAGATAAAAGGGGACATATTGGCAGCCCTGACCTTAGTGAGGATGCGTTCTGCACTAATGCCGCATTGTCACAATGTAACTGTAGTTCCCTGCTCTCATGCACAGTAGTCTTCCTTAGTGGCTGATTTAAGAGTTTAGTGGAAAACCCAGTGAAAAACAACACTGTGCATGCAAGACATGCAATTCTCTAAGGAATGTATTTGTCTAAACAAACCTTGCTTTCACTGAAACACAAGCTAGAGAACACATTTTTCGGTCACAGCAACTTCCATACCAGAGTTCAACTTTCAGTCTCTTCAGATAGTAGCAGAGTACTTCAAAAGAATTTGCAACCATTTTTCAGTAGTACTATGTTTTATTCCTTCCATAAGCCAAAAGGAAAAAAAAATCACAAAGGTAAAAAATTTAGGTTAGCTTTGCCCAAACTTTCATCACACTTTTATGATAAAACTAATTCTGGAGAATTTAATCAAGTTATTAGTGTTGGAAAATGTGGAAGTAAAAGCAACATAGGTAGTTCTTACCACAGTGGTCACCACTAAAACTAAAACTAATCAATCAATGCTTGAGATGCACAACTTATTAACTGGCAAATTTCAAGAGATCCATTCTTATTTTCTCTTTCAGACTATACTGAGAAAACAGGCTTCCACATAGCAACTGATGAAGGTTTTCTGAAATGATGAATGTTTCTGTGATTTACAAGTTTTTTCTCAGTATTTTCTTTTCTATTTCTATATAAGAGAGATAAAAGTTTAAACAGTGACTTTACCTTGAAGCTAATTTGTCTAGCAAGTTCTTTAGCCTCCTTGTCTGCCTGGCTTGACACGCTTCCAGATGTCAGTGGTAAGAGGGCTGTCTTCATAGATGTGCCACAAATTTCACAACAGAAGTCTTGTGACCTGCCCGCAAAAGACATAGCTCAGAATAGCATGTCCTCAGTGTTCCTGTGTGCTTATTTAATAAACTATTTGCAGAACAACCCACAGAAAGACAAGTGGTGGCAAGGCCAGTAGCTTAGAAGTACTTCCCTCTGCCTCAAATCACACTATCTTGAAAAAATATGTTGAGAATTATCTGTATTACTAACACAAATTCTCTCAAGTCATTTAGGAGAGTATTAACATCTGACTTAAATAGCACTATTATTTATACTTTATTAATAATTTCTTACAATTAAAATACTTATATCTGCAGCAAATAAAAATTATAAAGATTTAACTATTATTACAAATGTTATACTGGACCTAGATTGGAGCTTGTACCTCCAATCCAGGAATTTCAACTTCCTGGAAAACATAATCAATCTTCCCACATCATCTCTCTACAGGGCACACTGCAAGTGGCTCTCCAGGCCAGTGAGGAACCACAGAGACTTGGCAGCACAGTATCATGACCAACCTACCCCACTGACTCACTCCCTGTTACTGAATGCTACTGAAAAGAGCCTGGCTCTACCTTTTTTACAACTTCCTTTCAGATAATTGTACACGTGGATATGATCCCCTGAACCTTCTCTTCTCCAGGCTGAACACTCACAGCTCTTTTATTATCTCCATGGATGAAACATGTTCGAGCCCCTCAATCACCTTTGTGGCACTGCACTGAATTTGCTCCAGGATGTCCTTATCTTTCTTGTACTCTGACCTGGTCACAGTCCCACCTGAACCCAGCACTCCTGATGTTTCACCAGTGCTGAGTACTGAAATAGGATCACTTCCCTTGACCTGCTGGCAATGCTCCTCCTCATGCAACCCAGAACACTTCAGCCTTCTTTACTTCAAGAGCACCCTGCTGCCTCAGGATCAGCATGGTGACCACCAGAATCTTCCCTTCCAAGCTCCCTTCTAGTCAGCTAGTCAGCTGATGTTGTTCCTCTCCAGGGGCAGGACTTCTCTCTGACATTCCTCCAGCCCATTGAGGCTCCTCTGGATGGCAGTACAACTTTCTGGTGTATCAGCCACTCCTCCCAGCTTTGTGTCACCAGCAAACTTGCTGAGGGTGCACCCTGTCTCACTATCCAGGTCATTAATGAGACTGAATAGCACTGGCCCCAGAACTGACACCAGGAATACACCAATAGTGACCAGCCTGCAGCTGGATTTTGTGTTGCTTATCACAATCCTTTGAGCCAGGCAGCTCAGCCAGTTCTTAATCTACCTTACTGTCCCCAGCTACCTAGGTTGTACTTCATGACTGAGGATAAGGGAAAGGACACCAAAAGCCACGCTGAAGTCCCTATAAAGAACATCCACTGCCCTCCCTTTGTCCACTAAGCTAATAATTTCATCATAGTCACAAACCTAATCTCAAGTTAACTTCCTAAAGATCATTCAGAAGAAGCTGCTTCAAAATTTTGAAATAATTTAATTATTACTTAAAGACAATTATGCATTATTATTTTTGGTTGTTTTCTCCCCCATTTAACTATCAATTCCATCATACCCACTTTCTCTCCATGCTGCCATTAGTACTGTATTACAATGTTAATTACATCTCCAAGTCTGAATTTCAGACAAACTTCTAATATGGCCACACAATGCTGGAAGGAACAGAGTGCTCTCAAAATACTTTATTTGAGTGCAAGTTCCAAGTTTGCACAATATTCAGAGAAAAAAGTGACTACACACACAAAGCATCAAATTTGTTTTATTTGGAATAAATGCAAGAGAATAGACTGAAGTAGCTTATTTTCTACTCAATGCATTACCCTAAAAGTGAGTGAATGTAAATGTCCCTACAACAACAAACTTAGCACTTACTTCTTTGCAAGAGCTCTTCTTTCTTCTGGTGTGTAATCTAGAGATCCTATTGCTCCTTCACCTTTGGTTGGCATAAATCCAATGATAGCTAGTAAAGCTGTTCTTACTGAAATGGGAAAACAAGAGATATAAACAAGGTGGCAGAAACAACAGTTATGTAATCTCATTCCACACTCGGAAAAGTTGCATTTCTGACTGCAAAACTTCATTCTGCCAAGTTTGAATTTCCTACAAGCAGCAGTGGTTGGGTTTTTTTTTTTTTTGGTACACTGCAAGGCTTTCTTAATTTTGTTTTAACATTATGTTGTAAACAAAGAAAAGGCCACCAGCCAACAGAGAAGAGAAAAATCAACTGTCATAAGAACGTTACATTAAGATGAGGGCTCCAGACTTTAAAAATGATGAAAAAAGGTAAAGCAGAACTAACATATAAAAAGGTGGTTGGGGGGAGAAGGGGAGCAGGAGGAGGAAAAAGATAAGAAGGTTCACAGGGAATTCTTTTTTTTGCTTCTGTTTTCTATTGGACATGAATTCTGCAATTTAGTGTACACATGGTCAGAGTTTTTCTTTTTTGCAAAGTATTGCAGAATTTGTTCCTTTTATGTCATCATAATAGGGGAAGGAGCTCACTTAAAATATTAGTAACTGCTTGTAACAGAATTGTCATCTGAAGCATCTCTTTTGACAACATCTGTACTTGGACTTTGTTTTACAGAAGTAATGATATTTAAGAATTCAAGACACTTTGCTAATAGATTTGGTAAACAAATATCACATCAAAGTAAGTACCACAGAAAAGAGAAAGCATATATACAACTAGTTAGAAACACAGTAATTTCTACTCTTAAAAAATATTAGAGACTTAACAAAAGTTGAAGAGTGGTCTGCTAGAAATCTCCTAAGATCTTACTAATATATTTTAAAAGTGAAACGAATATAGAAATAATGAATAACTGTACTCAGCAAAACTAAAATTACTTGAACATAAGCATATTGCCTTGGATGAACTGTGCCAGCTCTCAATTTCTGTAACAACAGTATTTTTAAAAATAAAGATAGAGATGATTTAGTTATTCTAAACTCAGACGACATTATCTTTCCTCTTGAGTGCTCAGAACCACATCATTAGAATTGAAAACACCCTTCTATTATTATTCAAGCTGGCTCAGTGATCGTGCAAAAACAGGGTAAAGTAACAGGATTTATTTTCATAAGGAAAATTTTAAACAAAACACACAAAGAATATCCTAATTAGTCTGAGAATTCTTAATGCTTATGTATCCAAGTAAA
Source organism: Vidua chalybeata (assembly GCF_026979565.1). NCBI lineage: Eukaryota > Metazoa > Chordata > Aves > Passeriformes > Viduidae > Vidua > Vidua chalybeata. Next base: position 77,329,607 of record NC_071532.1, on the reverse strand, counting down.
GGAGAGCTTACCATCACCCTTCAGTTTCTCAGCCCTGGCATTTACTTAGTATGATTTCCAAATCATTCAATTTCATTCTTTTATGACCTTACATTTGACAAATTCTCCCCAGTACACCTCAAAATTTGTCTCCTTTTCCACTATAAACATTTTTCATGAGATTTTCTTTAGTTTAAAGAACAAGTTGTTTGACAGGGGTAAGATTTTTCTAGGAATTGTTACTTACTACTCCACGAAGGCTGCCATGTTTCAGGATGGTGCCCTGAGATGCTTAAACAAATTTTCTTCCCCACTTCAAACCTGCCGTTTGCCTTCACAGGAAGGAGGAGGATACAATAAAGCATGCTAGAAGTTAACTCTTCAGTTTTTGTAAAAGTCATAAAAATCACAATCAAAAGAAATCCATACACAAACAATATGTGACAATTATACTACTGCCAACACCACAAAATTGGCATTCAGCTTGCTGAAAACTGAACTCTGTCATCTGAGTCTATTAATGCATGAAGACAACCTTCTACAAAACTATGCACAAAGGAAGGCCTTTGCCTTAAACTACAGGTCTGCCTTCCTACATCTGAGCAATGTATTCAACAGAAACCAAGAGGGCCCATGGAGAGAACAAAAGGCTAGACAATCACATCAGCAATGTGATTGCTCCTGGAGGAAAGAGCATTTATGAGGCATAAAGCTTCATGCAATTAAGAGATTACCAAAATAATCTTGGAAGACTTTGGATCTTCAATTATACTATACTGTGCCACCTTTCTTACAAAAATAACATCATATTAAATGCTAAGAATCTCTCTCTACCTATGATAAAATTGATAACATAAAAAGGAAAAATTAGTAAGGCATGCTTACTTACCGTCAACAAAATAATGCTGGGTGGTTTCATGGGATACTCAGGTGGCAGCACTATTCGCCCATGATAAATCCCTCCATCAAAATCTGAATCTGGAGGGCCTCTAACAGTGAAGTGCCATTCAAAAAGATTATCCTAAAATTGCCCCCATCAATGGAAGAAGGGGGAAAAAAGAAAAGTGTTCATCAGAGAAATAGACAACTCAATGCCATTTTCTTGAACAGGACAGGCTGAAGAAACAGTACACAGGCAAAAGTTTTAAGAAGCCAAAATCAAATGGAGAATTAAGAGAAAGCAGCACTAAGGATAAAGCATTGTAGGCTTCTCGTAATTTTCTTGCGCAATAATTTGCCAAAACCCTCTAATTCATTATCCAAATTCTTTATGCTAGCAGTATAAATTATGACACGAGTTTTTTCTACCCAACAGATGGAAAACTGAGTCAATTAAGAGTAAGATCCAAAATCTTTAGATCTTTGCCTCAGTGAACAATAATTTCTGGAGAACCAAGGGGAAACCTACACCAAGAAAGAACACTAATGACAGCCTTCCCAAAGCTTCTACTGTGCCCAGGTCAACACAGGGATTTGACTCACACTGCAGAGAACTCCTATTCTCCCTCCTCCACTAACAATTTTGAAACAAGTACTGTGCCTTATTGCACAACTTCGAAAGGTACACTTTGAAATCTACAGTTTTTTCATCATTGGACTTATAAATAACTTGTCTTTAAACATTATTTCTTTGGGGTTTTGAGCTGGGATTTGTGTATCAGAACTTGTGCTGCCAACAACTTCCTCAATATTTACAAGCAGAACAACTCCTACTGTTAGGACAGGAGCCCAAATGAGGCTTGCTGTCAGTGAATGAGATCCCTCAGCTAATGCTAAACACTGATATTACAGCACTGGGGTGGCCCACCTAGTTGCAGTTTTTCAAATATAGGAGATAACTGTCAAGATTTCCAGCATTTCCTTTCATCTGCCACTGTTCTCTTGCCAGTGAGACACTGTTCTAATCCAGAAATAAGACCTTCAGGTAGATTACAAATAATAGCAAGAATTAAACCTCTCATTTTACCACAGGAAGGAGAAGCAAGCTACAGATGAAAACCAGGAGACAATAAGGAATATTTTATCGCACCCAGGAACATGCATTATTATGTGAGCATGTCAAGCATGTTACTTATTTCTGCAAACAGCTAAAAATCAAACCTCCCAACCAAATACCACAGAACACTGGTTTTTTTTAATTAACCAAGTTGAGTCAACAGGGATTTCTGTTTAAGCTTCTAACCACCAGAACTTCATTGTCCTCTCAGCCCAAAAACTTAACCGGGTGTTTAGACAAGAAGCTACTCCTTAAGTGAAATCCACCTCTCTTAGAGTGCATCCAGAATTGTATACATTTGTGTTTTTCACAGGTTTTCTTAAATGCAAAACAGCAATCCTCAGAGATCACCTTAGGTTAAGTGCTTCAGTGAACAACTCAACAACTGCGCCAGATGTCAGGTTTGGGTACAAAAAGTTTGATTTAAATATTAAGTATTTCCATAGTCTTGAGAAGGTGATGGGGGAATAAAAACACCCATGCTATAAAACTACTCAGGTGCAATGTAAAACTGTTATTAAGTACTTTCACCAATACCCTGAATGACAAGACTATTGAAGTTGAATTCTGCTGCCGATTTCCATCACAGGGGAAAAAAATTGGTTTGCTATCATTTAAATATGTACATTTTAAATACATATGCATTTTAGAGAAGTATATATTAAGAGTATATATTAATAAAACTGCCTAATTACAAGCTCTTGCAAACATAGAGAAACAAACCTCCAAAGGCTGTGCATGATAATGATCTGTAGGATCCTTCAGTTCTGCAGCCTCTTTCATCAAACGTTTGACAGCTGAAAAAAAAAGAAAGCATAAGACATGAAAATGAAGAAAATAACTTAATATGCATTGCATAGAAAAATGCATAAAACATTTCTTGAAGAACTCTTTTCAGCTAACTAATCTTCTCTAGCAGATTCCAGCTTCTTCACTGGAGTTCATAATTCAAGACACTATATAATTACTTATGATGAATAAACTTTAAATGCATTATACAAGCATAAAGTTATGAAAAATATGTGCACGGTCACAGTTTCTCAACACTGAACATTAGGACTAAAGTAGTTTTACATTAGTAATTGCACCAGACAGGAGGAAAAACATACGTATCATTAACAAGGTTTCAGACTACAAGATTTACAAGGCTAACAACCTCAATATTTTATGATACAGGACATCATGTGCATCTTTAGCAACTGCTGAAAAGCTTTATCCTGACACCTCCCATGACAATTACATGACTACTCCTTTAGTTGATCAAAAGGAGGTCACAGTAATACTTGAGAGAAATCAACACATCACCAGTAAGAGGAGATGAAGTTTTATAATAGATTTGAAATACTTGAATATGCCCAGCCTGAAAAATTTACCCAGGGCTTCTGCAGTTGGAACCTGCCACTCAGTGTGACACCCAGGTATTCTTCTATCATGACTTCAGGATACTCATTAGTAACCTTCTCCAACCTTCCACTTCAGAAATACCAGCATCCATCTGTATTTTCTGCATCTCCTTCTTGTGCCCTCTTTTGCAAGCTCTGTTACATCACTTATACTTCTGGTGCCCTCATGTGCACCATACATTAATAAAAAACTCTGTCCTCCCCACAGAGGAATTTTCCTTCCAATCTACTGTGAAAAGTCCTTCTCCTTCTTCACACTTTTGGACAGCTATAAACAATGGCTCAAAGTTTGAGAATTTCACTTCTTACAACCCAAACAGAAAACCAATTATGTGGAAATCTTGCTGCTGCCAGTTACCTCAGTTATGCTGCTGCCACAGGGAGGTGTCAATTAAACACCCAACAGATCACACCAGGTCACGTCACAGCTAGCAGCATTCAAGCTCTGCTGAGTAACAGTTTGTCTCTTTCATCTTTATTAAGGTTTACAAGTTCATTAGAGAGGAATATAAGAAAACCAGTCTGGACCAGAAAAGGCTTTGGACTCAGCATTGCTTCACAGCCAGCAAGGCTGGACACTTGCCTTTAGAGGAAGAGTTGCATGCACCAGGATGAGCTAATTCAGGAGTGAACACACCACAAAGCAAAATGGTGACCATGAGAAAACTGAGACTGTACGTAACAAATCCTAATAAAGACAGAGGAGTCATGGACAAGGCAGACAGCTGTTACTGAGATTTCCCAGCTGAGAGACCAGGACAGAAAAGAAATACATTCCCCCATAAAAGTATCATGTGGAGTCACCCATGTTCACCGAGGGAAAGCTATTAGAGCATAATACTATGAAATGGTATTGTGAAACAGCAAAATCTAATTTAGCTCTCGAATATCATAGAGATAATTTGCTTATAAGAAGTTTTCAGTATTAAGCAAGGACATCTTAAAAATCTATCAGGTGACCTAACTTCACCCTTCCAGTACCTGAAGAGAGCCTACAAGAAAGATGGGAGAAGGATTTTTTTAAGAGCATGTAGCAACAAGATGGCTTCAAACTGAAAGAGAGTAGATTTAGATTATATATTAGGAAGAATTTATTTCCTGTGAGGATGGTAAGGTGCTGGAACAAGTTATCCAGTGAAGTTGTGGATGCCCCATCCCTGGAAGTGTTCCAGGCCAGGTTGGACGGAGCTCTGAGCAACTTGGTCTAGAGAAAAGTGTCCCTGCCCACGGCACGGGGGTTGGAAGTAGGTGATCTTTAAGGTGCCTTCCAACCCAAGCCTTTCTATTATTCCATTATTCTAAGCAGCACATGTGTATGCAGAAAGGCTGAGAGCTGGGGTTGTTCAGCCTGGAGAAAAGGCTCTGGGGAAGTTTTACTGTGACCTTTCAATACCTAGAAGATGCTTTTAAGAAAGAAGTAACTTCTTACCACAGCCTGTAGTGACAAGACAAGAGGGAATGGTTTTAAACTGAGAGAGTAAGTTTAGACTGGACATATAGAAGGAATTCTCTACCATGAGGGCAATGAGACATTGGAACAAGTTGCCCAGAGAAGTTGTGGAGGCCTCATCCCTGGAAGCCTTGAAGGTCAAGTTGGACAGAGCTTTGAGCTGTTATCTAGCAGAAGGTGTCCCTGAATAAGGCAGGGAGGATGAACTAGATTACCTTTGAAGATCCCTGCCAACCCAAACTATTTTGTGTTTCTCTTCCCACATTGCTGAAAAATACCAGCTGAGAGGCTGCAAGGAAAAGCCTGGAGCGGTAAAGGTTCATTCTGAGAACGTGTGATCCAGTGAAGAAAGCACAAAATTTGTTTCTTCTTTAAGCACTGCCACAGTATTCATGAAACAGTTCTTCCTTTGGCTACCAAAAACTGCGGTGGAAGAAACAAGCATAATTCACAAAGTCTGCCTGCAATAAGGCATGGTATTTCAACCCACTTAAGTCATACTGAGTCACTGAGTAAACATTTGGCAATGGCAATTCTGAAAAATCAGAACAGTTTGGACCTATTTGAAATAAAGAATCACAGACTGTCAATAAAGTCAAAGAGTATCGCTAGTTCAGCCGAAAAAAAAGAAAAGTCAAGACACTGAATTTGTCTAAGGTTTTAGAGACAAAATAATCAAGTTATTTTTTAATGTGACATAACCATCAGCGTGAAAAATAACCACACTTGCACAGATACGCTCAGTAACACTTTATCAATGTTCATCAAAATTAAATGCTGGGGAAATTAAGCTTCTGGACTAGAGATTACAGGAGAGTTCCCACCAACAAGCAGGAGGTGTGGGAGCTCTCTACTGCTCTGTGGAGGAAAGACAGAATACTACAGGTCAGAGCCTGTGCCTGACAATCTGCCTCTTGTGTTACACTGAACAAAATTTTCTGAAAAGCAAAGTATGGATATTAAAAATCTGAGAATCAAGTTTAAAGCCACCAGCTTGCTTTAGGATTGAGTGGTGGTAGAATAACAATTAATGAGGAAAATTTGTACAATAAATACATATGTGATTCATAGATTTATTTCTGCCAAAAACCATGCCCAGTCAAATTCCACTTTCATCATCCTTTACTTCAAGCTACCCTGAAACTTCTGTTCACACAATTGCTTCTTTTGAATATATCTGCAGGTGACATTCAAGTACTCCTGCTATGTACCCAACCAGACAAGTCTGTACCTAATGGCTGGGGCAACCTTCTGGACACAGGAAACACAAGTGATCACTCTTTGTAACCATCAGTGAAACTGCTTAAAGCGATGACAGCATTTGAACATCGGTGCTGTTTTCTTAGTAATCATTATGTCTTTAAAAAAAAAAAAAAAAAAAAAAAAAAAAAAAAAAACCCAAAAAAAAACCCCAAGTGGTTGTGCATGACAGTATCTTCCTCAAATGTACAGCAACCTTTTCATTCTGAAATGGATTCTCAAACTTCAGTTTGAAATTTCAGTTCCACTGTTTGAAGAAGAAAGTACATAATGTACAGATAAATAATGGAATCCAGAATAGCTGGCATAAAGCTAGAGATCTCTCAATCTTTCAAGATGACTTATCTAAGCTGGGAAAAGAAGAATAAAACAACCTGACAGCTTTTACTGCTTTGGCAAATGTTTCCTACCTTTTTATTTATGGCTGCCATTATTTTTTTTCACTTTAAACAAGATTTAGAGGTCTACTCAGAAGAAGTAGTAACTTTTTCCCTATGGCTCTGCTAACCAAAACAGTACAAGGAAGGATGCAATTTATTTATTGAATACAGGTTTTCCAGTGAAAGTAAAACTCCCATAAAACCCTTCATCTCAGAGAAACTTATATAACTACTCAATCCACTTAAGTGATTAGTAAAACACCAGTCATCTTTGTTATGTGTTTATTTATTAATGAGGCTACTACCTACAATTAGGAAAAGTATTATACAACAATAATAGAAAAAAAATTAAAAATGAAATCACATCAACAGTTTGAGACAAGCATCAAGTCCCTTGAACTACATGGATGTGTAATGGATGACATTTTGGGAGGGTCTTCTTAAATCCAGCTGTCTTTGTTTTCTTCCCCCCTCCACTCTATACCCAACCACTGAGCCAAGAGTGCCTGACCCACAGCTGGTGTAACCATCAAGTGACTTCAGAGGTCACAGTGCAGAACTGTCACCTGCTGAATCACCAGTCCCCACAGCAGCCCAAAGCACCTGGGAACCAAACTGCATTGGCATTTAAAAGAAAATCTCATTTACTAAAGGTAATGTTTAAATTTCTTGTCCGGGGGAAAACAACAGCGAATCACACTCTCAGTAGCTCTACTGCACATCATTTAAAAACCCATCAGGATTAAGTTTATGTGTAAAGTACCTAGGATTTCTCGTAAAATGACAGGACTTGATGAGCTTTGACATTATAAGTAAAAAATCCCATTTTAAGTGATGTGGTCACTGACACATGTAAGAAAACATATTTAAAACAAAGAGTCACAGTAGCTCTTTGATATGGAAAATGGTATTTTTTCAATGGTATTTTTTGCTGTACTCTGTAGAGAATGGTTTATTAAATCTAAACATACAGCAACTCTAACAAGTTCACAGCAACCTGCACAGTGTCACTAGGAGCTGTGTGTCACCTTGTGGATGTGATTCTCCTGGACAGCTTAGAATCTGTGAATGATGTGTGATCATTTGTGAACTAAAAATAATAGAAATAAATCCAAAACAGCTCTGAACCTACGACAGCTACTAGGAAAAACATTAACTCCATTCCAGCCAAACCAGGACATTCCTCTGGCAGTTCCTTTGACTTCTGCTACAAAACAAATGTAAACACCATTTGCCAAGAAACAGGCCAGCTGTTTTCCATCCTCAGGGTCTCAGATACGTCCCTTCTCAAGACCCAAAAGCCTCCTGAATAGCTGCTTTACATCTTCACAGCCTCACGTACATTCTTTCACATGATCAACAAGTCTCCTGTACTCATATAAAGTATTAACAACTATTAAAAAAACACAAAAAGTTTTAATTAGTCTTGTCTTGCTTTCCTCTCGCCCTAACAACCAGACTTTAGTCTTCATTTTCCTGAGGGCAACAGGAAGTACAGTACTCTTCTTGTAGTTGCAATTGAAAACAACTGTTTAGTCAACGCAAAGGGAGTAAAACTTACAAAATCCAAGGTCCTTGTTGAACACGCTAAGATCAAACAATGAATAAATTTCTAACATGTGTTCAACATTTTAATTGTAAACAATCTATCCTTAATTCATACACAGAAGCTACTAAGCAGCACAACAGCTACTGGCTATTTCCTATTAGCCCTGTTTAGTTAACAAAGAACTGATGCATGCTTGTTGGCATGGATCACTTACTTGTACAAAATATGCAGTGGAGAAAGAAGCACAGTTTTTAGGAAAAACAGCAATCATATTGAAGATGACAGCTAAGAGGATCACAATCTCAGCATTGTTATGTTCCCTATGCCTTCAAGATCCCAAAGCAGCGCCCCTGGGCAACAAATGCAGGACAGCATGCCAAGACTCCTTCCATGTGCTCTCTCTAGTGCTCCACGGCACTCAGTAATCAAATTCTTGATGAGGTGGTCTGCTGAAAGCAAAACAAACTCTGCCCACCAAAAAACTAAAAAGCATGTTTTTTGTGGGCTCTGTGTGAGGCACTGTAAGTAGGTGTTCATAATTCTTCAAGTGTCTGTGCTAATACCCACTCAGACGCCTGGTCACAGCCTACACAAAAGCGAGACATTGTCACTACAAGAGCAGTGACTACAAGATTCCGTGTCTGATCTTACAGCAGGCTAAGGGTCACAGCTCTTGGGGAAAAAGAAAAAAGTAAATAGATTACTCCAAGTAGCTGTCTTATAAATTTCAGAAAATTAGGGATGTTCCTGAGGCATGAAGAGGATGAAGTCTGTACTTTAGTCAGCTGAGCTTTAATATTGATGGGAGAGGTTTATCAGCCATGTGGTAGCAGGCTGATATACATTGACTAATCCATTTTGAAATCCTAAGACCGAAAATAGCTTGCCCTTTTATAACTGCCAAAAATACACACAAAAATATGAAGCAACAGCTTACAAGGCTTTGCCTCATTGAAGCAATACAAAGAAACCTGAAGTGTGAAGTGTGAAACTTCATCCCTTCCAAAATTAACTGTCTTTTTGGGAAGAAAGAAAAAAGAAATTCAAGGTCATAAGCAGTGTGAGAAGGGAGCATCAGGTGAAAGCCCCTATGGCTCCTTGCTCTTACAGAGGGCAAGTGACAGGGGCCTCTTGGCATCCCAGACCTGCACTGGCCATGGCCTGTACCTATGGCAAACTGAAACGGGCCAGAGCTGCGTTGCCTCTCATCAACAGAGTCATGGTGTGCAGGGGAACAACTTGCTTTGTGTTGTGGGGAGTTACCATCTTTGGATGAGCTAATTGGCTGTAAAAACAGCCAAAGGAAGAAGATGAACACATTGCCTAGGAGCAATCAGCAGCAGGACAAAGATGTGTAGCAATATTGCTCTTTTGTGGTCTGCTTGAGAGCACACAGAAAGTACAGCAATGAAGAACCTAACTGATCCCCACTCATCAATCTGGCCTAGCACATTCACAGAAGAGGGATCCAGGTATTAACCACAGATGAACTTCAGCTCCTTCACAACTCTATAACAGAATTTGGCTTAAAATAAAGATCAATAAGGCACATGTTTCTTTTAACAATATTTTCCTATTTAAAATGTATTTTCATCTACAACATTACATTAAAGCAACTTATACTAAAAGAGTTAGTAGAATTTGCCCTTTTAAAATCAATTGAGCAGACAAAGTCACCGTTTGCAGTTTGCTCAACTCCAAAAGTAGATTTCAACAGTAGAAGCATGTTGTACAGGTACAAAATGATTACTTTTTCCACTCTGTCTCAAGATAGCATGTTCCAAATCCCTAAAGCTGACCTAAAGGTTAGCAGCTTGGTTCTTCCGCTATTAAAGGCAAAGCAACAGCAACAGGCACAAGGACAGCCACTTGTTCTAAAGCCCTAGAGGGCTCAGTTACCAAAGTAATCCCTCCAGTCCACACATGACACAACCCCTTGAAATAGAAAATAAATTTTCATTTATTTTAGTGCCTTTACATTAATTGAAACCACCTTAGTATTAGAATATTCTGCAGTTCCATTGTTAACCTTCAGTCAAATGGCAAGAGTAAGATACCACCACTAAAGTGCACAGGTAACTGGAACAAGATAGGAATTTGTAAAACACACAGAAATATTAAATAATTGCATACGCTCATCTATCAGGTTAGCAACTGAAGTGCCAGACTACAAGCAATGGCTATACATAATTACTGTCAATTCATTTTAATGTGCAACTGTTAAAGAAACAATATTTATTTAAAATATTTGTTTATATTTATTCAACACCTTTTTGCCCATCTGTTCAGTGAACGATTTCACACATATTGACTATTGAAATCAATGTTTTAAATCATTATAGAAATTTTAAAAGTTATTTATATAATTTACAAACTTTCACTATCTATATGGAAATAAATAGTTTAATAAATTAATATGTAACCAAACATGCTTAATTTGGAGAAATAATATTAAGCCATTGCATGAATTATTTATCTTTGCCACACAAAGTTCATTTTGCTATGGAACAGCTGGTTCCAGCTGGTTTTCAGCACCAACAGGTGCTGAAAATCAATTCCAGTAAAGGTAATTTTCTCTTGAATAAAGGGAACAACATTTCTAAATTAAGCCACAAATATTTGTCCTCTCCACCCAGATCCCAGGTGCTTGTCATACAGCACACCACCACTGTTTCCCATGACGTGGCAAACCACAACCAGTGAGCATGTTTGTGTGGCCTTCTAAATTCACATATGCCACACATTCTGCATATCTCCCTGAAAAAAGTATTCTTTCCTGATATTTTAAATGACAACAAGTTCATAATTTGCTTAGTGATCCTTCTTATCTTTCCGTTATGCAACTTGGGCGTGAGGCTAAGGGACGTAATTTAACAATAGACACATCATCCGCATGAGGTATGTTTGTAAACAAGCGTGTCACTGACATTTGTAAGGTACAAAGTCATCATAACATTCGGTTTCTCCCCACCTCCCACGCTGGTAACAGGACGCTATGATTAAAAAATAAAGCTACTATTCATCACAGTAACACGAAGCTGATAATGCCTATTTCTCAACACTGGGTCGGGGAAAGCGGGGGCAGGACAGCAACCCACACACAAACCCTGCCAGCCCTTACAAGCTGCGGAAGAGGTTTTGCTTCGGCAGGGTCAGTCAGGCCCCCGGCTGTGCCAGCAGCTCCCAGGAGGTGAAGCCCTGGCTTCAGAGGCCGCTGCTCCAACACAGCCATGGCCCGTCCACCGTGTGCTTCCTAGGGACCAAAACCTTCCCTTCTAGCGCTGTTTTCTCCACATCTCTAGAGGCGTCTCTCTCACTTCAAGGATTCCAAAGAAAGCCCAGGAGTTACAGCCATGAATTTTAACATGCAAACATGTCAAACCAAACATGTGAACAAACACAGACACGCCAAGTACACAGAGCCTGTACAGCAACACTTCTGCAAAACAAACTGACGCCACACGGGCCAAGTTAGCCTTGGCAAGCCGTCCCCTCACACGCACCTATTCAGAGAGCAGGCGATGCCCGGGGGAACAGGGCACGGCCACCTGACTAAACGTTCAAAGGTGGTTTCCACGAACCACCAAAATGCGTGGGTACACAGACACGTACACAGACCTGGCGGTCAGGGTGTTTTGAACCGAATTACAGCTCCGAGGAAGGTTGCAACGCCGTCGCACTGCGAAGGCGAACGGAACCCGGCCGGCCTCCGCCTGAACGCCGCCACCGCCCCGGCGCAGGGAACCCACCGCCACCGCCGCGGCCCCCGGCCCTCCTCCCCGCCGCGGCCCCGGCCCCGGCCCTCCGCGACCAGCGGCAGCCCCGAGGCGGGCTCGCCCGCCCGCAGCGGCCCGGGCAGCCCCTAAAGGCGCGGCCGCCGCCTACCCGGGCTCTTGAGGTTGTACCGGGCCTCCATGGCAGCGGGCACCGCTCGCTCCCTCCGCGGCGACTCTGGCGGCGGGGGCAGGGGGCGGAGGAGGAAGGCCGGCCCCGGCCCGGCCCGGCCCGCCTCGCCTCGGGACACTCCCCTGACGTGGCAGCGGCGGCGACAGCCCCGCCGTGACCGCGGGGGGAGGCACCTGGCGAGCCGGCACCGCCCCGGGCCCGGCCCCGGAACAGCGGCCGGGACGGGCCGCGGTGCTGCGGAGGCCGGGCCGCGGCGCGAGTGAAACACCCGATCGCAGAGGTGATGGGGCGAAGTGCCTCCGGGCCCACTCCGGTGGGTTTGAAAACTCGGTGGGGGCTTGGAAAAGGGGCTTCCGGGAACCCCCAGACCCAAGACACTCCTCGCCCAACAGACTTCCCTGTAAGACTTAGTAGCATCTTGGTGGTTTTCAGGATCATGAAAGACTGAAATGGCGTCGTATGTCAATGGTTATTATTTTAGGCAAAAATTATCAGCAAGAGCTTGACTTGAATGCCACCTTTGCCATACCACAGTGACAGAGATATTTACATGTACGACTGTTTCTCTTCCACCTGGTTATAGGTGTAATACACTTGGGATGGAACTTTTAAGAACATACAGCTTAAGAGAATTTCCAAATTAAAGTGGACAGAATCTCAGCAGTCACCATTTCCTTTTGTTTCAGTACAAACTGTAAATAAAAAACAACCTCTTACGTACTTTTCTTCAGCATAAGTTTGAAGCTCATATCTAGGTCATATTGTCCTTAATTTAATCTATGAAACGAATTGTTCTTTAATTTCATCTTACTTTTATATTCTTCATAATCCTCTTTTACAAATTAAATTTTTGTCTTAGTTCTCTTTTCCCCACTTTGATTGATCAGCAATGGCAAACAGTTGTAAATAAAAACATTTAGTAGGTACATATTTTTCACCCCATCACGTTCTCTTTCAGTATTACAAAACATCGTGTTAGTATTTCCTTTCCTGTTCTGTTGCACAGGGATGTGGTAAAAGCAATAAGTAAAGAAAGCAACTTTACTCCTTCTGAAAAGCTAGCAAAATTTTCAAAGGGGCAAAGTGATTGTCCTTTTAACAGGACAAAGCCATATGGATAATATAAAGGGTCATTAATGTATAGAGATGGGAAAAGATGGCATCAGACCTTGGGGTTCCCTCTTAAAACAAAGGCACCCGAATGGCCAACAACTCCTGAAGAAATTTCAGCATTTCTAGCTAAGAATGGTTGAACTGACCACTTGAGATGGCAAGCTGCAGGCACTGGCTGTTGGGTTCACAAACTATTTTTGTCATAAGTATCTTTCCTTGTCTTCCAGAGCCACCTTGCTGTGCAGATGGGGAAGGGCATTGGGACAATCTGTCACTAAATCATGCCCTTCCCCAAAGTAGGAGAGAGGTATTTTCCACTCAGAAATCTGGATTTCCAAGTAAAAAGTTCTGGAATTTATTTTGGTTGAAGATAATTTTTGAAGTTGTATTATAACATGAATAGTATAAGGTGGTACTTATTGTGAACTAGTTAAGCATAATGTGGAGTTCAGCTTTGCCTTCTGGGCTCTGGCCTTTGACCCTTGGATGCACTTACAGTGTCATTTTATATAGTTCAAGGAGGAAACACCTGCAGTTAATGTGAAACTTTGGCATTCAGCTAAAAGATATACAGTCACTGTAACTGCATGCCAGCTAAGCACTGTTGAAAATGAGCTGAATAACCTCAAAGCAAGAGAAATACCCTGAAAGGAGGTGCACATTTTCCCCATTTAAGTAAGCTACAGAGCGGCCTGGCTGGGAGCTGGGGGAATTGCCATGAGGTATTGTGCAGAGCTAGCAGTACAAGACTGCTTTAATTTTTAGATGTAGTATTAGTTAAAAGTCAGAGCTGCAGGATGTGAATGCTGCCAGATGCAACTGCTGATTCCTGCAAGGTAGTCAGCATACAGTTAGAGATCTGGGGATTAATTCCCAACCCCACATCTCAGCAGCTGCTTGGGGCACATAAGGAGCTGGCACTGCAGAGCTCTTGCACAGTCAGCATTGCCAGTCCAGAAGCAGCAGCCTCCCTCCTCTTCCTGCCTCTGGTTAAAAATACCCTTTGGATTTTTCATCTGCCTATTGTTTAGACTTTTGCAGGAAAAAGCCATTTTGTGCTAGAACTTGTGGGGTTTTAAAACCATACACCAAATATAGTAGCAAAATTGCAGTCAAATTCTACATGTTGGCAGCACTTCATGTAGCTTGTGTATCCTGTCATATGATCTAACTTGGTGAAAAAATAAACATGCTCAGCTGAAGCACATAGAAACTGAAAGTTTGCCCGAACACTGCTGCAACAAAGATTTTGTTATTTCATGCCGTACTGAATCTGTGCTGAAAGTTTTTATTCATGCTTATGTGTACATTTTTCTCTAGTTATCTTCAGAAGGTGGATCTAATAGATGGATCTAATAGATCCACCTAGCTTCATAGTAAAGTAGCATATAGGCCCTTTTGGTGCAAAAAAAATATTACAAAATTAATGACAATCATAAGGTTTGATAAAATGAATAATTTTTCAATTGAAGGTGTTTCTACTGTGAAAGAAAGACCAAGTCAGAGTAAACATAGGAGAATTCTGCAGAATTCTGCTGAATGCTGAACACTTGCAAACTATGGATACAGATTTCTGAGCTGATTCCTGAGGCTTACTTTATAGCTGATGGAGAGAACTGTGAGCTCCTCTTGCCTGGAATAGATGTTAGCTGTACACCCAACAAATCATGCTTTAAAAGTTCCTGCATTTTTCAGTTATCTGCAAAGGGAGATTAAGCTAAGTCCTCTGTGTTCTAGACTACCCTGGTTAGGTGTTTTTACATGTATGTATGTATGTGTATATGTATAGCTGCATCTGATACATGTAGCTCTCTATACCTGAGAGAAATGAGTCCTGCATTTCCCCTCAGTTTAGAAGAATTACAAGCATTTCAGTCAATATAGCCTCTTATTTTTAACAGTAAGATCCTTGAAGAACTGATTTTAAAGGTCCAAGAAGGGAGCTCAGGCAGTAGGAATGGGAATCACAAAGGTCAGCATGCAGAGTTGGGGGGATGCACACTAAGAAGAATCCAGCAGGAGCCCACAAAGAGGGAGTTACTCCCAAAACCTCATCTTTCTCTGGGAGGCAGAACACCTGTGTGACAGAGGGGTTCAGTTTTTGCACAAAGGTCTGATGCATCAATGCATGTTCTTACAAATCTCAGGGAATTATGCTAGGTAATGTGACACTGAACTACTCTTTATTTCTCTTTGCAGGTCGTATAATTGTATGAGATGAGTGTATAAATATGTTAGATGATTATCTAAAGTCAGTTCAGAGTGGGATTTGTATGCTTTGTAGGCTGTCTCGTAAATTCAGGTACAAATTATTTATTCTAGAGCAGGTTGGCGATCACAGAAGCTTATGATGATACAATAGTTCTTTGTACAGAGCAATCACACCCTGCTTTTACAAATTCACAAAATGTAGAAGGGTTTGCCTCATTTATAATGCTAGCCTTTCAATACAGACAGTTGGCTGCAGAATTAAACTCTTGATGGAATTAAGGAATTTAATATTCATATGCCTGTATTGTCAGTGGGAACAGATATGACTTACTTGCAAGAGAAATCATCATGGTACTCATTGTGACTAATACAGCCTCAGCTTTTAAAATCCTCTATGTGAATTCAGACCTTGTAAATCTGGATTCAACAAGTGCACCTCCTCCTCATCAATAAAAACAAGCATGGCATTGTGTAATCAATGCCCTGTAGCAATTGCACAGATGGATGGTGCCTCTCAGGAAAGCAATTACTGTCTGTTCTTCAAGCTTAGTTCTAAGGCAACCATCTAACAAAACGGGGGGCTTTGCCAGCTGACTTTTAATTAGCATTATTTCAGAAATGAAGAAAGATAGTGGGGAAAGAAGTTACAAGATTGCTTTAATTGATGAAGCGAGTGAGTGCCCGATCTGGACTATTGGTGCAGAGTTACTGTGAACTAAAAAGATGTTTCACAATGTGAAACATATGTTTCACCTTTTCTTTACTCCCTGAAGAATGAGGACAATCATGGCAACCAGTTGACTCACAGTCTTCTGCCATCATTGCTGTAATAGTTCAGATGATTTCCTGGCTCAGAAGACATGTGCAAAGACCCAAGTCAAAGCTGAAGCTGTGTCCAAGTGACAGCTGTTCACAACTCTGAACCTCCCTGATTTAGTTACTCTATCTTTAGCACCTACAGATAATGGCAGAAATTTTCTCTGGTGCATATTCTTCACCATGCAAATTGCAGAGCACACTAGATAGCTGGAGGCTGTTGCAAACTACCAAAATTGCAAACTACCAAAATATTTTGCTCCAGTGCCACTATTTAAGGACAGTTTGAATGTGTTCATATGGTTTATACTTATATTTGTACTGACACTATGCTTCAGTTTAGCACAGTTTAGAATGGCTTTTAGTTTGCACTGAATAAAAACACAAAAGGTATATCCTGCTATAATAGGAAAGGCAGCTTTGATACTGTCCTGTTGCTCCCTGTCAACTGCTTGGACCTTTGAGGACCATGTGGTGTAACGACCTCACCCACACCACCTCCCCGTGGCTGACCCTGTGATAAGCCCATTATCTTTCCTTGGTCTACATTTTCATGGAACCACAGAATCAATTCAGTTTGAAAAAAACCCTGGGATCATCAAGTCCAACCTTTGACTAAACATCACCAGGTCAATTAGACCATTGCATTAAGTGCTATGTCCAGTCTTTCCTTAAATACCTCCCGGGATGCTGATTCCAATGTTTAATCACTCTATTACCTCCCTGGGCAGCCAATTTCAATGTTTAATCACCCCTTCTGTGAAGAAATTCCTCCAAATATCCAACCTGAATATTTTGTGTAAGGCAGTTTGCATACACTGAAATGTTCTGGCCTACATGCTGTACCTTTGGCCACTGTACTTTTTTCTTGCCTCTCATGTTTGCACTCATCCATGTGTCTAATCCCAGTGCTTCTCAATCTAGGCTAGTGCATGTTAGTTGTTGGCTTGTTTTTTTTTTTTTTTTTTTGTTTTTTTTTTTTTTTGTTTTTTTTTTTTAAAGAAAGGACATCAATGGGTTTTTTCTCTTTTTCTTCTGCTATTCAGCAATCCTGAAATAAATAATCCCTCTTACTTGTAGCAGGTCCAGGTATTCTGGGGAATATTCAGTAGAGTATCTTCTCTGACTAGTCTCATGAAAATCTTTTACCTTATCAAAAATGTTAGTTTAGTCCAAGAGACATTGTGATAGTCTGCTGCACTAGGGGTTTTTGTCCTGGATATATTTATATATTTTTAAAATTTTAAAATATGTTCTGGACATGATTAAGAAATGTTTAAAATCTGACTGTGAATCTGACTTCAATATGAATACATATTTTATGGCATGCATACAAACCAGGATTACATAAATATGTCGAGTCTTTTTAGGGATGTTAATAGCATGTAATGGATTTTTACAATTTAGATTTTTTTGTACTCAGTATTTTTTCAGTATGTTTTAGCTCAAGACCTAGCCTGTGGCTCATAATGCCTACAAGCCAAAGGGAATAGGTTGTCAGGAACCAAGGAAACTGGGTATCAGACCTGGTTACAGCAAAATGTGAAATTCAGAGATAGCAAACTGAGAAAGGTAACACAGAAGATACCAGGGAGAAAACAAATTAAAAGCAGCAATCTGCTAGTGTCATTTTTAAATGTACCTATTTGAAGATATGTGCATGAGCTAATATGCAAATATTAATACAGTGAGAAATCAAGTGGGATGTCAACCATATGCCACCATATAAGAGGAGCCCAAAAGAACTTCCCAACCAAGCTTATTTCTCATTTTTCACACAGCTGAAATGGGAGAATTTGATGTGTTTATCTCTAATTGAGTAAATTCACATGCAGCTATTGATAAACATTTAGAATCTGAGTAAGAAATTTTGGTGTTAATGTATCTGTCCATCTAACAGGACAAAGCTGCAGCACAAAAATCATGACATGATGTCATGTACATTATCAGTACAAAACCAGGAAAACCTCAGTGTTCAATTTAAGAAAGAAATATTCTACAATGACTTGCAAAGGACAGCACAGGAAATACGTCATTAAAGCAAACAGTTGCTACTGTATACAATTACAGGTTATTTTCTTTAATTCCTCCACTTAATCTGATGATGCATATAAAGATGGAGGGAGTTCATAGGTCAACATTTATTTTAAAAATTGCTGCAGTACTTTCACAGAATGAGCTCCCTTAGTATCAAATCATCAGGAGTGCAATTTCACATGCAAGAAACCACAGAATTTTTGTTTTAGAGAAAACAAAAACGTTTTTTTCATGTCCTATCATGAAACATGAGAGCTCAAATGATCCATTTGAATTATGCTTTATCAGACTAGCTTGCTCCTGTCAATTACACTTCCATGCTAATGAACAGCATTACCAGATTTTAGAAACATATTCCAGCATTGTAACATTTTAAATAGCCATTCCAGTGCATGCTCAAAGGTGATTTGAACTCTTCAGAGAACCCTTCACACACTCTGAGCTGCTGCCTGTTGAATTACTTACAGGGATTTCCTCAACTATAACAAGTTCTTGGAACCAATGATTTATAGTTATCTAGCTCCTGACTTTAAAATGTCTATGGGATACTAAATTGGTTTGGGTTTATTGTAAACCAGTGTTTTAAAAAGACATGGCTTGTTCATTAATGGTCCCTACCATTTCTAGTCAACCTCAATGATAAATAAAAAATGGAGACTTATGGATCAGGTACTTTAGAATTACTGGACTATTTGGAAAGTAATTACTTCTTCCATAATTTCTAATTTTAGAAAAGGTATATCAACACTGCCTTACGTGCCTCTTGTAGCACATAGGGTATGTAATTTCTTTAAAATAAAAACTAGAATCTCAATAAAATTTAAAATAATTTTTTAAAGCAAAAGCAAGTTTTAAATGTATTTGTAAAAAGAACCTTGCATGCTTCACTCAGCGTTCAATCACTTCAGCTAGAACATAAGAAAATGATTACTCAAAAGTGAAATGAGTTATCACCTAACCTGAAAATACCAAAGTTAAACACTAAAACTAATGAATTTTTAACATTCTTTCAATTTTATATTTGAAACATAAGTAATCTGATGAAAATTACATTTACTCTGATAATATCAAATTGGAAGTTTTATGTTGGCTAAAGTCACCTTCACTAAATTATGCTAGATAGTCTGTTCCAAATTCTAGATGGGACTACAAGAGGCAACTTCACTGTCTTAAACAAGTTGATGGTCTCTAACATAAGGGCATGCATGGCTACATAGAACTCAGGCCAAATATATGGAAGCTACATTTAGTTATGACTCATACCATAACCACTATGATGAGATAATTTACACATAAAAACAAACCAAAAAAATCTGGCCCAGCCTGGTAGGGGTTCTTAGTCCCATGTAGCCACCTACACCTGGTGGGATGAAGGGAGAACAGAGATTGTGACCCAATGGGGGAATCTCAACAAAATGAAAGACAAACACATGGCCAGAAATTACGGTAGCCCTTCAGTGAAAGTCCTGTGGACTGGAAAGCTGCCAAAAGGTGTCTCTTACCCATCACTGCTTTGGTGAACTCTGAAAACAGCTCTGCATTACTTTACCTGAAGGGCTAGTCAGAAGAATTGCCCTCAACTAAGATGATGGGTGGTGACAGTACCAAACTACAGCTACTGTCACTGTTTTTCACACCAGCACCAGGATCAGTGATTTTCACTATTATCAGTATTTCTTACCTTCCTGAGCCCCTAGAACTGCATTACTTATCACACAACTCTTGACAGAGCCATTGGTTCTATCTTCTTGCCTGCCTCCACTGCTGTTTTGGCTAGGGGCAGATTAGCTGTGCATAAGGTACATTTCCCCTTACCTGTTTCTGGTGTACAGCAAGCTGCCTCCCATTCTGGTCAAGTTCTTCTCAGTCCCAAAAGCTGCCAACAAAACCATTAGACTGTGCATGCAATTGGTAAAAATTAGTGTTTCCCTTCCATCTAGAAATTATAATTTTGTATCACAAATTAAACAAAAACACTGAATACAGAACATGGAAAGTAAGTGTTACTTCTTTTTAGGTTTGAGAGTCCTCTGCTGTCCTGGCTGATCCTGTGGTAAGTCTGCCCATGTTCAGTATTAAAATAAAAAGTAGTGATGTACGCTGATTATTATGGCAGGTAGATTGTCCAGTCCTCATTTTAATGGTCTCGTCTTGATTTCAATCACAGAAGTACCCCTGATAGAGGGAATCAGAACCGAGTGCTCACACCTTTATGACTTATCAGTACATCAGAATGCCAGGGTGGAAATACATACACATTCTTCATTGTGCCAACTGTACACGTGCAGGCTCTCGACACAAACTTAGCAATGTAAATCCAGCTGTACAGATACAACATACTCCTGAAGCCTTATAAAAATACCAGTGCAACATAGAGCCATTTTACAAAACAATCATCTTTATAGAAAGGTATTTTAGTGGTATATGCTGAGGTAAATAATAAAACCAGACCCAAGAGAGGGCATGACCAGTGTTAAGGAGAACGCCGGATGAAATTTGGCCAAAAGCCTGTTTTATAAAAGCTAATATTTACCTACCAGTTACGATCCCTGGTAAGGTGCTTATTGCTGTAATACTTCAATATTATTCTTCAGTTTACAAATTGAAAAATATATGAAATTAGATCTGTATGAATGTTAGGTATTAGCTGTCACAAATTTAAAAAGGCATTGTACCAAGTTTTCTTAATCGTTTACTAACCAATTTGATTGCAGCAGGTAAATAAACTACAGCATACATTTTACCTGACACCATGCATCAAAATCACCATAAAAACTAAGTTTATCAAAGTCCAAGTCCACAAGGAAAACATGAAAAAGTGCAAATTATGTACCCAGTATTTCTGTCACAGCTGTTTTTTCTTAATATGGCATGAAAAAGGTTTACAGCATATATTAAGAAAATTCTTACAAGTGCTCACCTCAATGTTTATATATACAACATTTTGCTCAAAGTGCTCACTATATGAAAAAAACTGATTGGATAAAAATATTTAAACAGTGCTTTCTGAACGTTCAGGAAAAATTCATATAATACATCAGTCCCATTTGTTTTCCTCTTCACTCAGTGCAATGAGATGCAGAAGTCACATCAACTTCATGAAAACTTTGCTTGCCACATTGCCAGAAAACCTCAGTTACAGTGGCATTCTTGGTGTCCCATTGGGAGTGGGTCTTTTATTTTTTTGCAGGTGGCTTTGATGTTTTCGAGATCTTACTACTTTCATTCTTACTTCAAATACTTCTTGTATGGCTTTTCGAAAACAATGGAAATTGTAGTCTATTAATCCTACAGAGACACAAATGTTTTATATATTAATAAAGACATAATATAAATAAGGTAATGAAAACATTGCTTATATTCTATGTTTAGTGAAATACCATACTCTCTGTTTGGAGGTCACATTCAGTGAACTGTCCAGGATTTTTTTTCTGTGCTAAGCAAAAGCACATTTGAGAAATACAAATAATTCAGTAAGCATTACAGCTTGACACGATGTCTGCTACTTAATATGCTTGCACGTTTTAAGAGAAATCAAATAGAAGTTCATTGGCAGATAAAAGATCCTTAATTTAATAAAGGGCTTTGAAGAAGTGCTCAGTATACTAGAAGAAAAACTGAAATCTTTCATAAAATATGGTGTCATTTTGGAAATCTGCTTTACAGAATAACTGCGATAAAAATAAGTACCATCTATTAATCGAGAAATATTCATTTTTTGACAATACATAAACTTTGAAATGGATACTTGATAGAACTATTACCAAATCTCAGCCAGTTGTATTTCATCTTACACTGTAATTAAACAGTAACACAATAGACATGCTGTTAGATTAGATACTTACATAGAAGGCAGATAACATTACCATGTCAGTGGGCTGAATGTAATCCCACAGAAAAGCTGTAAAGCCATATTGGTAGTCAATTGGAAGACTTACTGAGTGCTACAATTCTGTAATACCACAATATAATTTTAGAATTTTGGTACTGAGCTCATGACCTCATTTAATATTAATGCCATAAGCTTTCTTAACTCAAATACTGCAGCATTTTCCACTTCAGTTTCCCTAACAGGAGATGCATATTTTAAAGTGGTTTAAATCCACCATGTTACACTTTGGGTTTTTTTCCCAGAAATTGTTTTCCGTCTCCCTGTAGTTCAGACAAAATTTTACTTGGAATTCACGAGGCACAAAAAGCTCATCTCCATTATAATACCAGAACCGTACTGCAGAAGAGTGAAGGCTACCAAGTGTCCCAACTATGTAGACACAACAACCTCACACAGTTCTGAACAAACCCTAATGGATGTTTTTTCTACAGGGTGTCTTTCTGAAACAGTGCTGTTAGTAAGTATGCAGAAATAACACTTATGCTTTCTACAGAAAGCAACTGCATCCAACATTCATATGCAATAAAGGTGGTAGGGGTATGGAAGGGACATTTGAGCAGTTTAAGTTCTATCAAAAGTTCAACAGGCTGTCAAACAGCCCAGCAGACATAGTACAAGTGCTGCGTTCATAAATACACCAACACCGACTGGTGAAATTACTATCACAAGATGGGGCACACGAGCCCAGATGACAGCTTGCTCTTCAGCTGCTGAGTTTTGGTCTCAGGGCACGTCACAAAGACCAGCAACTCAGTGAACATTGTGCCAGTGAGCAGAGAGGTCATGAACTAAGGGTTCAGTATTAACTTTGACCAGGGTCAGAAAGATGACAGAAATTTTACGCATTTTAACTGCAAAATATTAAAGCACTCCTAATTAGGATTATTCCCTAAATATGCCATTTTTCAAAAGCCTCCTTTCAGATATAAGCAAGAACATTCTATCAGTCAGTTTCAAAATTTTTCCCTTGGTTATGGCAGGCAAGCTGTTCCAAATGTGTATGGTGGTATCAACAGGTACAAATCAGTGTCAGTCAAGATAAACTGACACAGTCTGCAGTTGCAGGTGGAAGCTTTACTGCACTGGATGTAATCTTTCAAATGCTTTCATATCAGAAAGTTGTCAAATATGTTTATGATTTCATCCCATTTTAATGCCTGCACAAGTACTTTCATTCCTTTAAAAATGTTATGTAAGCTTTATCAAGCTGTACTTACCTCAATATTTACCATACAGTTAGAAACTGTTATCAGCTATTGACAACCTCAGTTATTCATTAACTCACTAATATAAGGGAAAATTAATGCAATACTAGAAAAGGGAAAATACCTTTTCTCTCAAAGCTTTCTTCTCTGACAAAACAAACAAGAGCAAGGAATTTTGTCACCTCTTTTAAATAAAGGACAGTTGTATTATTCAGTTTTATGATTGCCATTGATTCTTTGTCATAAGGAGTTCCAGTGCCATCATCTTTAAGCCTAAAAAGCAGTATTCAAACAAACAAACAAGAAAAGGTAAGACACCACATTAGCTAACAAAAGTACTGCTACATAGCTTCTCTCACCAAAGATTCTCAAAATTTATGAAATCTTCATTTTAATCTTTCAGGGAGACTCTTCTTCAAACTACACACTAGTAAACTAAGAAGACAAAGAGATTAAATTATTTATCACATCACACACCAAACCTTAGATCTGGGGCTAGAAATCCAATTGTTTGATTGCCAAGTGCCTGAACTGGAACCTTATTTTTTCCTCTGTAAGTTACCACCCATTTACCACAAGGCTGCTTTTCTTTTAATCAGTGTTTTATATTATGACTTATCATAAACATGTGAAACAGTAGGTCTGTACTGATAACTCCAAACCCAGTAACCTTGCTTGAGTGGTAGCAGCTGACTGATAGTTTAAGACATCATGAGACTTTCCTCATGAGATGTTGGCTTTTGCAACATCATATTATGAAAAGATATTTCTCATTCACAGATGCTGTGTCATGATGATCAGTTTTTGTACACTGTAACATTGTAATTTTATCCTCATTCCTGAATGCACACAGAGATATTGTTAAATGGATAGTTATCACCAACCTCCCAGAACAATTAGTCTCAATAATATATTAAAGTGGCAAGTTCCACAGATGCTCCAGGAACAGAGGACAAAAAATGAAATGTAATATTGTCTTCGTAGCTAAAAAATGGCAAGCAGATCTCTGGTGATAAATGCTAAATGGCTACACAACCACAGTGAAAGAATGATATTGTAAATAAAGAGCCCCCCAGGTGGTGTTGTACAGATAATTATTAAATGCACGCTCTTTTGAACTACACAGCAGAATCCTTCTCTTTACAAAAATCAGCATATTTTATTTTATACCTCTGTAAAACAAGTTCTTACACAGTTACTCAAGTGATGACTCCAAAATCTGAAACACACGGTAGAATACACAAACTTCAGAGATTTTAGGTTAAGTATTCAACAGTTTATTGTTCCAGTGCTTATTGCACATGTGCACCAGGACTCTCCCTTGTACCTCCTCCAAGAGTGCAAGAAGTCTGTCAGTGGATACAAATGCAAAGCTAGCCCAGCCTACCACTCTCTAAGTATGTTGTGCATTGGCCTCCAAGTGTAAGCATCTTAGTGCTCTAATTCTTAATGTGCCCCACCTTTCCCAGAAATGGCTGGCATTACATTTGGCCAAGGGCCAAGCCACTGAACACATAACTTGCAAGGAGATGTACATGCCAGCCCAGGAGATTTCCACTTGCTCATGTACAAGAAGGGGAAATTGAAAAAAACCCAGAAAGGTCATGTAGGGAATAGAAGACAGAGAACTGAAGTGAGAGTGAAACAACTCTCTGAGGCTATTAGAGGCCACTGGCTATTAAATAAAACTAAATATGGCCCCACTTCTTTTTAAAACAAAAGAGATTGAACAGGGAGCAATGCTTGTAGCTGGGAAGGATCAGTCCCTCAGAAGCCAGCTGTTTTCTCCTCCCCTGTCCTGGCAAATTATCCATTCTCATTATTGTTTATACCTACATCTCTGGAATTTTGAGGCTATTGAGATTCTCAGTACACAGCTTTACGGAAAACATTTACAATTTACTTACCCATATATACAAGAAATGTCAATCACAACATCTATCATATCACAGCAGAGCTCGTAAGTTTGCATATCCACTGGAGTGCTGTCTGTTGCAATATAGATCTTACTGACTACATCAAATAAAAATGCTTTTTCAATCCCAGAATTCTATTCAAGAGAAGAAAAAAAAAAGAAAAATAAAGTGGAATCCATGTTTTCAAATCAACCCCAAGTTTTTCTGTTCCCTTACTTGCCTGTTATACAAAAAGTCTAGGCTAAAGAAATTAAATTGCAATTAAGCTCATTTTGAAAGAACTGTACATACAGCACTGTTGTATTTGTAGCAAACCGTAATGCTCACAAACCTTCCAACAGTTTCTGTCTCTGAGCAGACATAATGCCAAGTGACACTCCCAAACTTCTTCACCTGAAGAGATTTCTGTTCAGTGGAAAATGAGGGGGGGCAAGGGGGGGAGCAGAAAAATCTTCCAAGTTCAAGATTTTCATGTTTTAATTGTAGCAACAGACATAAAAGAAAGCTGTAATCTAAAGTTATTCTAACTGGGCATACAAGAAGATAGAAAGAAGGGAAAGAAAACACTGATGGACAAAGAAGACAGTAGTGCTCAGGAATGGATTTCCAAGGAAATTAAGAATTTTTTTTATTGCAGTCTGTAGCTGTTCTACTGTCTGGTTCTGTAAAATATCTTCTAGGATCACAGGAGAGAGATCAGCGTTGTGATGGTACCTTCAGGTTTCATGTAGCACTGGTAGTTAAAGCCATGTTTAAAATGCTAAGGCTTGCTAAAATAGTGACAGCTATGTTCCTGTGATCCTGCCAAGTTGATTAAGATGCTCTCCTTACTGGAGATGTATCGTATTCACAGCACTGAGAAGCTAGACAGGAATGCTAGCTCTTAGGCTTTGTGTAGATAAGGTAAACTGCCATAAGCCTCTGCTTCCTGGAGAAAAAAAAAGTGTACTTAACTGAAAACAGTAGCCTTGCAGGCTGATGTCAAAGGATTACACCTGCACAGCTGTCCCAGCATGAAAAAGGACAATTTTCCAGCATTGCTAAAGCACAAGCTATAAAATACTCTTTAGTGTCCATCTACATGGGAAGACAAGCAATTTTCTCCATCCAACTGAACTGTCTCCATACGTGGGATTCCCATTTTAACATGGTTTGGGACTGCTGCCACAGTAGTTCTGTAGCCAACAAAAAAAAACCACACTGAAAATCCCTCACAAGTTTTAATAGTTTAAGCTTCTTTTGTATGGTTACAGAACTTTTCCATTTTTTCTTCCTTCTTTTCTAAGTCAACTATTTAACACATAGTTAAGTAACTGAAGTTACTCTCCTGCTTTCCATATTTCCTGAAATAGGCAGAAAAATTTCCAACACTATATATGCTATTGAGCAATGGCCAGAAGTATTTTGGCCATTTTCTTCTTAAAGTGGCGTCACTCTTCCATCATTGCACACAGAGCTAAGGCTGCAAACATCCATTAGTAACAACAGAGTATAGAGGTGAATTTCTTGTATTTCATAATGGAAAAGACTGAGTGGCCTCTTTCAGTTAATCAGAAATAAAAAAATATTAAAAACAAAGAATACACTGTGGATACCTTAGGTAATTGGGCTGAAGCACAGAATGTACAAGGAGAGTCTCAGAGAAATGGCTTTGTTCAACCTGAAGAAGAGAAGACTCATTGCTATCTACAAATACCTAATGTAAAGGTTCAGAGAAGCCAGAGCCAGAATCTGTAGCTCTTCTCAGAGTTACAATGTTGAAGGACAGAAGCCAAAAGGCACAGCCTGGAATTCTGACTTGATACAAGAAAAAAAATTAACAGAAGAGTAGTGAAGGACTGGGAGCATGCTGACCTGAGAGTCTGTAGCGTTTCTATCCTTCCAAATGCACAAAGCTGAACTGGACCCAGCCATAACCAGCTTGCTGTAACTGGCCTGACTCTGAGCAGCAGCTGACCTCTAAAGGTGCCTTTCAGCCTACAGGGTTCTAAGAGTCTATGTTCTTTGAGCACAAAGAACAAAAATGTATGCATATTTATGCTGGTTGTTCTGGCCACATATGGGAGTTCTGTAATTTTATTTTTCAAATAGTAATTCTGACAGCACCTCACACAGTTCAACAGATGCTGTCAAATAAGATTAATTACAAAACTCTTTTGAAATATCATGTAAGTACATAGCTGTAACTCATTGCCAAAATTGTATTTGAAAATACAAGTCATTTCAGACAGAAGAAGCTGAAACTTGAGCCCTGCAGTGTCATTCATGAGAAGTCAATTACAAAGTTTTGTATTATAAAAAGAGAGACATAGCAACAATTTCAGCTGTACAGGTAAGATGCAATTTTAATTATTAAGATGCCAGTAATATGACAATATAGTAACATTTAACGAGAAATTATATTTTCATCTCAGAGCTCCAGGTGCTGCAGCCTGCCTGTACTTGTAGTGACAGTTCAGAAAGTTTTCTGAACGTTTGCCATGAACATCTTGAGACATTTTGCCATGCCAGCAGTTACACCTGCTGGTTAAGGGCAGAAATTGGTCTCTTAACTTACTCTGTGCTTGTTTTCAGTTGCAACTGATCCATAGTGGTAGGACCTGCTGAGAAACTGCACATATTTGCCTCTTTAGAACTTTGTATGGTGACAGAAACCTCTGTGAAAAGGTAGGATGGACTGCCAGGAGTAGTAAGCACTAAATTTACCCACATGCCTTCAAGTATTTCATTTGCCAGGGTTTTTAGTACAACTGTAACCAAAAAGTCAAAGGATTTCCCAGATTTTTTGTGTGGAAACTACTCAACACTCTACCCTCCACCTGCTACCCCTAGCTCGCAAAAGAACCCAAACAGAAATTGTAGAAACAATAATAACAAGTCATAAAAAACCAGGAAAAGGTGGATAAAAAGTACTATTCAAAGAGACATTACATCATTAATGCTTAGGGAAAATTACAATAAGAATTCAACTGTTTCTGTTACTGGAGCTGCTGGGTTCCTTACTGAATGAAAGGCTGCCATTGATTAAATGAGAGCAGGGTCTGAATAAACACCCATTCTCTCTGACACAACCCTACAGTCTGCAGAGAAGATGCAACATGTGCTAAAGGCACTCGGAATTGATGTAAGAATATTCCATGGTTGATTTGAACCAAGAGAGTAATTGTGAAAAATCTGCAATGAATATATGAGATTTTATTTTGGATAGGTAAAAACCATGAGGTACTTGAAATTCAAACCATGTCTCTCAACCATATGGGGTGTGATGATGTAGAAGACTGTTTCTATTACTTAAATAGAATGGGTTCAGTAAAATTGGTAGTATTCCTCCAATTCCCAGGATAGGTAAGCAGGCCTACATTTTTTCTGTCTTTAATGTATGAAAGTAAGCCAGAATTTGGCCCTAAAAAGCAACTCTCAAAAGAACTTAAGAGGATATTGCCAGTCACATCCAGTTAGTAATGAATTTTGGATCATTATTTAAACAGGCCTGACATCACACAGCAGATTTTATGAATTAATTTTTGAATTTACAGATTACAAAACTTACATCATTAAATGATCAAAACTGTATATAGTTTTATTTTTACTATAATAAATGTTTGTCATAATACATACTTTTTAATATCCCTCCAAACAAACAACCCTCAAATGAAAATACGCTTTCCTATGTCACACAACTTGATTGGTTGATAAGGCCACAGAAATGAAAAAAAAAACAAGCATCCTTCTATATGAAGCTGGTAAGTTAGTCAGGTAAGATTAATGTGGATTTTTAGTGCCAGTTATTTAATGACTTACAAGCTGTTACATTAAAGAATGCAGAAGCAGTATTATCACACTGACGGTTCCTCAAACATGCTCACACACTGTGGCGTTATAAACTTGGGAAAAAACCTGCTGTGAACTTAAGAGTGATCGCAGATCTATTTTTGCAATCGTCAGCTTTTTGTGTTGGAAGTTTCCGTGGCATAAATGAAAGCAGTTCCTCGTGAATGCTGCTGCAAACTCCCAAGTAGAACACGAATACACCCACGCCCTGATATCCAACACATTGGCTTCCTGAGGTAAGGTGTGACCAAAATCCATGCCAAAATTTGTTCTTACTAAGTTGCCAAGGTAAAGAGGCACCCCCCCAACTTATTGTATGAGGGAGAACGATGCTTAATCTTCCTGTGGCTGCAAATAATCATTCTGAGTCTCTCTGTCTACAGACAGAAGATACTTGTAAAAACAGCAACCATGCTGAGGAAATAGTGATGCAGCTAGACATGGCCCTAGGTCATTTAGAAACTGGAGCAAAGAAACAGTCTGAGACTTTTCCCTTACTGAACAGGGGAAACAGCACACCTCCCTCACTTTTCTGGACATCCCATTTATTTGAAATACTTTTTTTTCCTTACAAACTGTACCTAATATTGTAGGTGAGATTGGAGCTGGGTGATCCAGACACACAAGCAACTGTCATCAGTCATTCAGGAAGCTGCCTGTGCTCAGTTCATTTGGAGATTCTGTACAAACCCTTCACCAACTCCAAACAGTGAGGAGACTCCATACAGAAATCTAACTCACAAAGAGTGACTGGAGTGACTCTGGCATAGAGAGGACTATTATTCAGCCAGCTTTCTCTGTAAGACTGTGTGCCAAAACCACTATCTAATTGCTCTAGAATTGTTGTCATCATTTCTTCATTACTTTTCTGTCATGGCGTTTTGAGACTACATGATAATAACTGGTATACAGTCCAGCTGTTCTGGAAGAAACAGATCTTTGTAGCAAACTATTCATTATGAAACAGTATAAATGTGCTGTTTAATAGTAAGAGAATAACTTTTGTAATGACCTTCCTCTATTCTTAGCTTTCCCTGTCACATCCAACTTTTATCTCTCTGTTTTCACACTGAGAAACCATGAAGTCAAATTTTATCTTATTATTATCGAATAATATTTTATTATTATCTAGTAATATCAACAGTCTGTTGAATGATATTAAATAATTACTTATGTCAGAATCACAAGAAGACACAACAAGTATCTTCCTTGGAAATTGAAGTGTCAGAAATTAGTACTAGATGCTGAGCACAAAATTAGAATATTGTGATAAAGGGTGCAGTTTTTGGAGCCACTATAACCTGATATAACAACCACTAAAATAGGGAGTTTCCCCTTTTCACAGCCTACTCACTGTGCTCCCCTTCACTCACTGCTCCACGTTTCCATCTCTTACCTTGTGCCAGAACAAGAGCATGTTGGGCTCGTCCATCACCTGCTTTTAGCTAAATTAACAGTGCATAAGTGCATGGTATAGTAACCCCATGAGGGAACAGGTGAGTGTCAGAACCAGTAGAAAGGAAAGGAAGGGATCAGACATAGAGGAAGAGTGGAGCAAGCAATCTCTTCCACAGTGGTAACAAACCACTAGATATACAAAACTCCCTAAGTGGCCTTCAGAGTAATTATGGAAGTGGTGAAAGTTGTGGTGGACTCTGTCGAAAAATTTCACAACATAAGAAGATTATCTTAAGCTCGGTAAACTTCTAATACAAAGTAAAATTAATTCTGGGAAGCACTACAGACAGCTCCCCATATGAGGTCAGACTAGATTATGTTCCTTTAAATATTTATTCATAGAAGGTTTAAGTGCAATTTCAACAAATACATGCAACATTCAGATTGATGTTATGAGCAGAAAAGTGATGGCTGCTAACCCACTTTATGTGACTCAGGAAATACTCTGAGTATCTCAGCAGCTTATCAATGCTGTTTAACATACATGGAGGTGATGCCAAGCTGCATGGAGGTGCATTTCAACTAAGTTCTGATAATTTCTCTGAGAGTTCACATTGCTTGTGATCTCTAAGAAGGCAGTGAACAGAGTATCTGAACATGCATGCTGGACACAGCCAGATCTACAGACAAAGAACATAGTAAGTACTTACTGAAATAAAGATGTTAAGCAGGTTTTCCAGTGTTGGGAGCTGTGGAATCAGTTTCTGTACCACTTTGCTAAATGCTTCAAATATAGAATGATCATATATGCTTGTCAGATAAAAGCTGGAAAAAAATGTCACCACATTTTCCTTTTAGCCACATACTATGAACATGATGTAACTTTCATAATATGAGTGAAATAAAATATTGTCAGACATTAAGTGCCTACAGTAATGCAATTACCCCCTGTGATCAAAAATCATGATATGATTGAAACACAGGACTTTATATTAAAAAAAAAACCCAGCCTAGACAGTGAAACCTAGAACTCAATGTAGAACTTTTTAATACAACTCCCATGCTTGTATTCTTACAAAAATATATATCAAATTTCAGGAGAGGAGTATTACTGAGAATGCCTATTGTGATCTACTTTTTGAAGGCTGTGGACCCATTTATCAGTGCAGTGATGCAGTCGAGTAGTTAAGAGCTCTAAAGAGCTGGCACTTTCATGGAACAGGCCTCTCTTTTTAATATATTTGTACTTGGCTTTAAAGTGCTAAGAAAGCCATGACAACTTGATGTCCTCTGGTTCCCAGTCTGCCAAGTCCACTTCTCCTCGTCATTTGCTACAGTAACCCATTTTACCAGAAGACACAAGGCAAAGATACAGCAAAGGTCTTCCCAAGCAGCTCCAAGCAGCCTGCAGCAGCGAGCATGAGTGACTGGGAGGGGACCATGTGGCATGGAGCTTTCAAAAAAGGCACAAGTGATGTGGTGGCATATACACTCCATGGCCTGGAATTCTACTGGTTGTTGTCACTGTCCAAGCCAACTTATTTCAAGACAGCAACTGCAGCAAAACCTGATGGGATTCTGGCATGTTTGTCTGGGATCTGTTATTAAGCAGCTCTCCATCTTTCCCTTTAAGACAGCAATCAGAAATAGGATACTTTGCCTCAGGTCAAATGCAGTATCTCTAATTATCCCTTTCCTTCATGTATCAAAAGCATGTGGCCTGCTACTTCAAGAGGACAGAAAATGGAAACTTGTCTAATAAGCTGCTCTCCTCTTTAGCATTCTCTGCACAGCAATTTTTCTCACCTGAGGTGAATCTTCTCCAATCCAGCATCTGCAAGATCATCATTTGCCCTCTGGTGAATATCCCTCTGTGTTTCAATCTTATGATCATCAGATAAACCATCCACTTTATGGATAAAGATTTCAAAGTTGATATCTGGATTCACTTTATAGGCTCTGGTCACAGTAAGATGCAGCCGAGCTAATGCTTCCATATAATCATCCTAATAAAGCAAAAAGAAGAGCTACAACTTAGGAAAGTTTAAAAATATATATATTATATTTTATGATACTTATTTTTAAAAAGTACTACAGCTCAAGAACAGCTTGATTTTTAAAATGTTTTATAAGTAGAAGCCTGAGCCTACATCCAGCATGTGCACCAATCTCATGCTGTCAGCACTTAGGAATCTGAGCAAGAACCTTGAGATGTTAAAACAAATTAGTTAACTTCCGAACACACTGCAGAGAGAGATTAAAAATAGCCAAGCAGCTCTTCAAGTTTTAATGACTTCTTTTAATGTGTGTTTGTGATTATTTGTTTGCTTTGAAAAAACCTGTGCTTTCCAACCCATTTGTCTATTGCTGAAGACAGAAAAAAAAATAGCTTAAAGCCCCTTTTTTTACCTGAGAATCAATAACAAATATCAGTGCTCCAGTGCCTCTGAAAATCATCTCATAATCAAACGTAGGGTCAAAGAAGTCAATTTGCCCAGGAAAATCCCATATCTGAAAGTTGACAAAGGAGCTGTTGGAAACATCCTCTCTGCAGATCTTGTTTGTGCTCTCCAAGAAGAGAGTTTCATTCGGTGACATTTTGTGAAAGACAACTTTCTGAATGGAAGACTTTCCACTTCTTCTCAATCCCATGAGCAGGATTCTTGGCTTAACTTCAGTACTGAAGGGATCGTTGAAATCCAAAACTGAATAAATCACACAAGAAAAAAAGGAATATACTATGGCAATATAATTAGTAACTGCTAGATAACATGCATTTGATATTTATGTTCATAAATTTTTATATTAATTTATGCAAATGTTACCAATGTTTACGCTTAGAGAGCAGTGCTACAGGCATTTTGACTTGAATTATTTGCCCCTTAGGGTATACTATCGGAAAATCTACTTCTCACCTCCAAGACAGAAACTGCGGAAGTTGTATGTGAAAGATCTGTTATCACACATAGACATCTTTAAATACCTAATTTTACTCTAATTAACATTATGCCACATATATTCTCCTTTAAAAGAATATCATCTGATAACAAATACCCTTTCCAGCAGATAGCTACATCACGATGCTGGAAGAACAGAGTAAGACTCTGTAAAGTACCTCTGCATGACCTTTCTACCTGAGGGCTTCCTTTCTCTAAAATCAATCAACCAATAAATAAATTAATAAATGAAATCACACATGCAAGGAGCTACAAGAAGAGTTCAACTCAGCAGGCACACAGTGCTTCTATGTTGCTTACAGTACTGAGCTCATGAGGAGTCCTTTTCTAAGGTGCTTAGGATTTCACCTGCTGCTCAGCAATTTGTGTTACAATCTGTAAAGGTCTGTTATCCAATAAATAAGATTACAGCATATCATCTGCCTATTTGCAAAACAAAGCCTGGGAACACAGGGGTTTCATTGTGTTACCTACCCCAGTTTGAAACTGGCACTACTTTTTCTGGTGCTGATGCAGTTCTATCAGCATCAGCTAGTTCCAACAGTAAACTATGCTGTTGTATCTGTAAGGACCTGAATGTATAACTATCCATTCCTGTAGGCACTTCAGCTTCAGGTATCTCTAGCAGTCTAAATTGCTGCATTTAGTTGGCCTAGAACTTTGAAATGTCCTTTGGTGCTGAGGTGAAATGGCACTGCCCTTATATGTAAAAAGCTTTGAAACACCTCTATGACTCTGCAGAGTCAAACATAAGCAGCACAAAAAAAAAAAAAAAAGAGATGTCAGTGCTAAATCCACAGAGTACAACTCAGAGGTCAGTACACAGAGGTCAGGTTTAAAATACTGATCACACAACAGGCTAAACATACTGTCCAGTGAGATTTGGTAGATCTCCTATCCACTGCACTACAGACTATTCAGATTATACTTCATAGCACAACATAATTGCATTTCTTTTTCTTTTTTCTGCTGGGATAAGTTTTGAATTGCAAAACTTATCTGGCAGACATTTATTCACATGCATCATTCTTGAATATGCCCTGCATACGTGGTCAGCTTTACTCCCAAAATATGAAAATCCAAAACAAGAAACCTCAGTAACAATTTGAACCTGCCAATTTATTACATAGTCTTATCAGCCAAAAAAAGATAGAAAGCTTAAAGGAATTCTTTGCCTAGGAGCATGTTTTGCACCCAGGGGTGGTGACGAAATCTTGTGTCTTCTTGTGTGCCTGAAGTCTCACGCATAGATTACAGGGGCACAGGGGCAGTGTATGTCTGCCAGGAGGGTACAGAACCTTGTCCAGGTCTCTTTGTGCCTCCCAAAGTCGCGTGACAGAAAAGTAGGGCTTCTCAAACTGACAGTATTGGACTTCTCAAACTGACAGTATTACAGTGTTAGCATAAAACATCTCCTGGCACCATCTACTGGCTTGTGAAAGGTTGTGCCACTCAGTGCAGGTCCGTGTCACCAGTGACTGACAGAAGTTTTCAACTCATTATCGGAGGGATCCTGTCCGTTTCAAATACAATTGAAAGTGGTAATTGGCAGGTATTACCACTTACTGTGGTCTTACCAATTATCACACCTGAACACTGCCAGGCAGGAGTAGTGCACAGGGGAAACGCTTTCAGGCAGAGCAGGCATAGGTAACTCTGTAAGAATCTCATCCTATAAACACAGCAATGGCCACTTCTGATGGTCTACACACAACAAATTTAGGAAGCAAGAATGTGAGGTCAACATGCTCCTCTACTATCCTCTACCATGCTCCTCTTCCATCAGCTTGAACAGAGGTTGTACCTCCTGTGGCTAGGAGAAACATGTGCCTACAATACTTCACACCTCCAGAAGAATAATAAACATCTGCTCTAGGATTATGTAAAGATATTTTATGTTCAGGGGGTACAGTCTTGTCAATAAACCAAATATGCAAGATTTAATGGTGTATCCTTCATCTCACACTCTTGTTTTTTTTTTTTTTTTTTTTTTTTTGCCATCAGAGAAAATAATTTATTCAAAATTTTATAAAGACTTTATAAAAGCATGTAAAGGAACAGTCTTCAAGTTGAGGCTTTATTGCATGTTTCAAAAAAATAAAAAGCCTCCCATTTGCTCTATATGCAACTGAACTTACGAAGTCTCATCTAACATGGATTTGTACTTTGTGTCCCCTTCCTCTTCCCACCACAATAACACCAACTTCCTCCTGTATGTCTTATGACATCTCCTCCAAATAATAGATATGACATGCTGTGGCTGATCTGGAGCTCAGCACATTTCAGTTGGCCACTCTGTGTACACCCGTTCTGCCAGCTGCTGCCACAGTGAACACACAAAACTGCTCACTTGTCCCTCTGAGGACACTTCATTTTGCTTTCTCCTCTTTTCTGAATGCCAGTTTTCCTCAAACTTGTGGGAATAAGTTCATTAATAACCTTTGAGACATCTTTTGTTCAGATTTCGTTGAAGGTGTACAGCATTTTCCAAGATTCTGACTATTGATGAGACAACCAGAGGACAAGCTACATTCCTAACTTCCTTTTCTTTGAGAAACAAGCTAAAAACCCACACATATCTGAAGAAATATTTTAAACAATTTGGGAGTTTTTACAATGTGGTATTAAATTATTCCAGGCTGTTAGATTTTTACTGATTATAATGCTTAATAGAAGGAAATTGCTTTCTATTAAAGGCATACTAAAAAAATACAGTTGCAACTGCAAACAGAATTAGGGATGTGAAGAATGAAGACCAGCTCTTCTGCTAGTAAGACTGTTACTTAGCTTTTGAAATCCTGCCAGTTCAAAGACAGGGAAATGTAAGAGTATCATCCAAACCTGACGAGATAGCAAGGCTTCTACAGCACTTCCCTCTCAGAGAGAGTTAAGAGATTACCTTATATGTAAAGGAATTGGACGATGCATTGCCTGCCCACATTCCTTTGCAGGAGTACATGACAACTCCTTTTTTAATTTGCCACAGAAATGCCAATAGATGTATCACTGCAACTTCCCAGACTAGGTTACTGAGTGAGATCATAATATGCCCAAGAGAAACACTAAACTGTTCTCTGTTCTATAACGGGAAAGATAATTTTCCCTATTGTGAGATGCAACACATTTCCTGCTTCATTCCCTTTTGCAAAGAGTAAATGTTGTAAAATGCCAGACTCTAATGCATATCAACAGCCCTTCATATTTCAGCTTTTCTAAGCAGCCATAAAGAACAGAAGCCATGCTGGTTAGAGGCCATTCCTTTGAAGTATTCACAAATTTAATTCAACAAACCTAAAAGCACTTTCACAGAAAAGCACTCAATTCCTCACAAAACTTCTGTTAACTGCAGCTGTGTCCTTGCCTATGGAGTGTGTTTTGCAAGCATTGCAACACACAGAAGAGCACAGCTCTGAGGAGGTGAGAACCACATCTAGCAGTCCCGACCTGTCTCACCAGTACACAATGAATACTTTAGTATTTCCCTTATGCTATTAGAAATATAGAGATAACTAAAACAGTTTTTGAAGCACATCCTGAATTCCAAATCAATTGCAATTAATTGTCAAAGCAGGTGACTACCCATGCTTTGTAGGAGTATGGGATGGGGATGCCATGTTCTGTATATCCCACCAGCTTTCAAACATCCAAATAAACCATCACAGCTCATCTGTTCAAGTAACATAAAACCAAAAGGAATTATTTTGCTCCTGTTACCATCTGCAAGGTAACAAGCCTCTGAGTCTAGTTTTGAACTAATACAGCTAATGGTGATTTTTCCCCCCCTCCACTAATTCAGTTATATTAAGTTTTAACTATTTCTGTGTAAAGGAGAGGTAACAATCACAGACTTTCTACTCTTACCTTCAAACCCATTAATCCTGTAGCATTTCCAGTACTGCTGTGACTGTGGTATTTGCAGCACTTTGGATTGCTGTCAAGACAATGCCCTTACAAAACACATGCAATGAACATCTTCAACGCTAACAGACGGCCTGAGACTAAAGAGTTAACAGAAAAAGCTTGTGTGCAATGAAGAAGGCTGTTCAGCCATTGTGGGTTCATAGATATTGCAGAATCACCTGGTGGAAGGAAATTCTTGTGGCTACAGAAAAGACTCAGAAGTGTCTTTTCCAGAAGACCAGGTCCCCTGCTGCCACAAGGGCAGCACTCTGCAGTTACCACTCTGCAGTGGTACGTCTTAAAGCCACCTCCTTGGACACTCTGCAGAGAACTTTCCTGCTTCTAAACACTTTTTAATTGCGTCTATAAAAAATATGACTATGCTTTATGTAAATTTAAGTGTTTTAAGGTCTCTGAATATGACCCTAAGTGTAAATGAAGGACAATGATGTCAGCACTGAAGCCAGAGACACAAACCCAGTATAGGGTGATGGATGACCAATATGAAGTTCTGAAATCTTCTGCATGCTTACAAGAAGAAATTAAGCTTTTACTTTTAAGCCTAGCTTCTCTCTTCACTGTCAACAGCCATGCATTGAAGCTATTCTTCTTAGAGTGCCCTTTTCATTCTTTCTTTGTAGAAAAGTGGAGGCACTGACACTGAATTTTGGACTACTTGCTGTACAGAGCCAGGAAGAGAGGACAAAAAAAGGGGAAAGCCCCCTGCCCTGCAGCCCGGTGTTACACAAAACACAGATCCAAATCCCAGCCCCCTCTGTTTCAGATGTTGTCTGCCTCTTTCTCCAGAGAATTCAAAATGGAACAGAAAACCAGGGAATCTGAACAGTTAAAATGGATTTTATTTTAAGCCTGTGTAAAATAGTCCCTGCATGGACTGCCTTCTCCTGCTATTCAGGATGTAAAGGCTCTTTTCTGTTAAGTACAATATTCTAGTGTTACTATAAAGAAGCAATTGCAATTTTTAGCAGCCTAACAAGTTCCTATTCAAAAATATCCAAATGAATTTGTCTGAAGACAATATATGGGTTACTTCTCTACAGAAAATGCTAAGTTATTGTCGCACTAAAGAAACACATTAAAATTTATTCTCTTTGCATCAAAAAGAAGGCAATTCTTTAGCAGGTTCAAGTAAGACTTTATTTAGTCTCAGTTATAGCTCTTATAGTCTAACATTCCTATAGCTTTTAACCATGAAGGCTTATACTCAAAGCACTGACCTTCCTCCACTCCCCAAAATTACATTTGTCAGTGCAGCACCTCCCATGGCATCCTGGAGGACTGGGCCTTTAAGGA
Source organism: Vidua chalybeata (assembly GCF_026979565.1). Lineage (NCBI taxonomy): Eukaryota > Metazoa > Chordata > Aves > Passeriformes > Viduidae > Vidua > Vidua chalybeata. The sequence goes on along the minus strand of NC_071532.1, from coordinate 77,291,094 downwards.
GAAGGGTTCCGCACGCTAATATCAAAGTAGACTTAAAACATGTGGCCTTTTATTACGCTCTTATAAAAAAGCACTTCTTTTTTTATCCTGTGATACTGAGAGCTCTCCAAGCTCCTTTGTGAAATATGTCTCAGAAGAATGAATTCAGGCTCTGAATGAACGCAACAGGCTCTGAGCTGGCATTTCCTTTTTCTACTGAATGAGACTGCTTTTCCTGGTAAGCCCGTCCTTCTCAGCATCACCATCCACACTGACACGGACATGCAGTGAGTAAGGCGGCTCCTCACAAGCACAGACAGACGGACATTTAGCAGAGCCTGCCACTGTGGGACTGACACTCGCAGCTGCGGAGCAGCCCCGGACACAGAGCTGCGTGTGGCCGCTGCCTTTTATAGCGTGACACCCAACCCCCCACCTCCTTGGCACACTCGGGTCACATCATCAAGCTGTGGCCTCTAATAACTAATAACTCTCACTCCAAACCTGAAGAATACTGATGAGAAATTACACACACACACTTTGCCTGCACTCCCTTTGCCTCCTCTCTCTTTCCCAACGCTTCCTGCTACCTGTCAGCCTTGCCCTGCTCCTTCCTCAGAGCTCCCTGCACCCTCTGACCCAGCGAGCACCCTGCCCCCGTCCCATGGCCACCTCCGCAGCATCCTCGCTCCGCTCGGCCTCCCAGTGCCCAACCCCGTCCCCACTTGGGCCTGCCCTCCCTCTGGACGCCTCGTCTTTCCCGCACCGCTGTCCCTGGCTCCCCTCGTGCTCCAAACCCCGCGGGGAGCCGCGCCTCCTCCCTGACCCACATCCGCGGGCCGCCAAACCTCACCTCCTGGCGGCGGCCCTGCGTCCCCCGCCACCGTCCCGGCCTCACCCCGGCCCCCGCCCCGCCTCACTCCACACCCGCACTAATTGCCGGCCGCTCCTCCGCAGCCCCCTCCGAGCCCGGTGCTGCCCCTCGGCTCTCCGGGAGCAGTCCCAGCCCCCGCCCCCGCAGCCCCGCGGCCGCCGCCCAGCCGCTCCCCGCCGCCCCCGGTGCCGCTGCGGCCGCCGCGAGCGGCACTCACACGCCTCATCGCCGCCGCTCTCCGCGTCGCCGTCCGAGAAGGACTCGGCCCCGTCGGCGTAGCCCGCCAAGCCCACGATCTCCTCCTCCTCTTCTTCCTCCTCGTCCCCCTCTTCCTCCTCCGGCAGCTTCCTCGGCACCTGGCTCATGCCGGCCGCGCTCCTCGCGGGGCTCCGCGGCCCCTCTGCCTGCGGCAGGCTCGGGGCGCGGGGGCGCAGGTCCCGCGCTGGCGCCGCGCCCGCCGCCGCCGCTCCCCTCCTTCCCCCCGCACGGCGCTGGCGGAGCGCGGCGCAGCTGCCGGCGGGGCGGGCGGGGTGGCGGCGTGACCCGCGTCACCTGACGCGCCCGGTCACGGGCCGCCGGGGCCTCCGCGCTCGCCCGGGCCCGCTCCCGAGCCAGGCCGTGCGGCTGGCACCCCAGCGCCGGCGGGCATTGCCGGGCACTGCGGGCTCACCGGCGGCTCCGAGCGCCGCCGCCGCTCGCCCCGGCCCTGCTGTCCCGAGAGACACCCGTGGGAGCGGTGCACACGCGAGGCGCTGCCCCTGGCGTGCGGGGCGCCGCGGTGGGCGAGCGGAGTGGCCAGGTGTGCCCGGCAGCGGCACCCAGATGGCACCTGGCGTTTCTATTACAAGCATCCCTGCTCAAAATCCTTACAGTCACAGAATCAAATAGGTTGGAAAAGACCTACGCTATCATCGAGTCCAACCTATTACTGAACACCACCATGTCAACTACACCGTGGCACTACGTGCCGCGTCCAGTCTTTCCTTAAACACCTCCGGTGACTCCACCACCTCCCTGGACAGTCCATTCTGAATCTAATCACCCTCTCTGTGAAGAATTTGTGCCTAATGTAGAACCCAAATTCCCCCTGAGGCAGCTTAAGTCTATGTGTTCTCCTCCTGTCATTGGTTGCCAGGGTGAAGAGTCCGACCCCTATCTGGCTACAACCTCCTTTCAGTCAGTTTGAAGAGAGTGGTAAGGTTTCCCCTGAGCCTCCTCTTCTTGGTCATGTCCCGCAACCTCATCCTGCACAAACTCCAAAGACAGGCTCTCCTGCATCATCTGTACACACTTCCAGCATGTGGAAGACTCTGGGACATGGACAGGACGAGTGTGTGCTTGGTGCTGCTCAGCTCACCCATCTGCCAAGCACTGCCTGCTGCCCTGCCCCATGCTCCTTCCATGCCGACTGTCATCACATGGGCAAGCCCAAACTGTTAAGCTAGGCACTGATGGTGGGAGGTAATGTATTTGGAGTATGGGTTAGAGAGATTATTTTAGAAATAATTAACTTGATTAATAAGGAACACTAAGAGACATAGTAGTGAAATCTCTGAAGAAGTTGAGATTTTGATGCCCCTGACAGACCAAGGTGTTCTCATCTCCCTGCCATTGTTTCCTCCAGGCCTGCTCTGCAAGGACAGACCTCCTGCCTCTCACCCAGGCTCCTTCTCCGGAGTTTCCAGTGCTGCTCTTCTTATCTTGTACCAGTCTAAGCTCCAGAGTGTGTGTGTTAGTCCCTGACTGTCATCCCATGCTGCCCACTGTGGTGACTGGCAGCTGACTTCCTGATTCTCCAACACCAAATTTTCCTCTGTTTCTGTTTCTTCCTTTCTACTTCTTCCTGTCCCATTCTCCCTCCTTGCATTCAGTATATTGATTAGACTTCTGTTTGGAGTCTCCACTTTTTTCCTGCAGCTGATTATTTTTCTGACCTCTGTGCTGCATGACAATCTTCTTATCGCCAGGCCTTCCAGGTTGCACTAACCCACCGTAGATAAAGGAGGTACACATCTGTTCAGAGGTGGGAGAAATCCCCCTTGCCTATTAATATACAAATTTATTGCAAGGCCTGCCTTTATTCTCAACTTATCAACCTGCTTGGAAGTTTTGCTTGAACAGATTAACAATGTACTAAAAGATTATGGGAAACCTTTCAAGGTTAAATCCTGTAAAAGGAATTAGGACTTAGGTTTGGAGCAGGATTTTTTTACCACTCATGTTTTCAGCATTGTGTCTTGGGACAGCCCTGACAGGCATTAGCCTGCTGAAAACTGATGGAAGGAGGAAGAGAGTTTCCAGGTGTGTAATGAAGGACCATCTGTCTCACACACCAGGCAATCACTTATGTGCACAAAAGGCTGTTAGGTTTCAAGGCCAGCTTTGGATGGGGGTCTTGCCCAGAAATGTCTATATTAGGTTTTTTTCTATACAGAGAACTATGAAACATGATCAATGAGAGAGTGAATAATTTGGATCTATTAAAATACAAAATCAGGGTGTAGAAACTCAAAAAAGAGGACTGGTTGCAATGCAGCTCTTCCCACAACCTTCCCACAGCTGACATCAGTGACCTCCTACCTGACCACAGCTTCAAAGCCACATAGACTCCAGGCCCATTGCCAGATAGGTTTTTGGAGCAGGGCTGAAGCATTTATGCCAATTCCTTGGCAATATCGTTGGCGTGGACTCTACATAGGCCTCAGCACTTGCTGCTCCTTGGTCCCTTTGCCCCCAGATTGTTTTCAGTTCCCTCTGCCTTTCTCTTCTTTCCCTTTTGTCAGGTCACTTGACTTTGAAGCTGGGTGCACGTAATGAAACAGTGCCCAGCCTTCAGTCACAGGACTTGCAGTAAGGGCAGAGGTAAATAAGAGGTTGTGTCTTTGCATATATGACATGTACAGTGATAGATGTGACTGGACTTTGTCCATGGAGAGCTGCAGTTCATAGACATTATATTCTTTCTGTGTGATTCATTTCTCTCCTCACTAGGGAAAAAAAAATCCAGAAGAATACAAAACCAACCGTCTGCATTAGAAAAGGTTAATTTTACTTAAGCACAGGGAATTGTGCCACTGACATCCACACAATCAGGGACCTATTTGCACTTAGGTTTGCAGGATCATGATAGGGTCTCATCCTGTCCTGTTAAAGAGTGAAAATTTCCATGAAATTTCACAATGTCACATTGCTGACAGACCTGTGCCAAGAAAGCTTTTTTCTACAATGTGCTAGCATCTTGTTGCTCAGCTGTGATGATCAAACATAAAATAGTTCTGCCAATTTTTACATATATGGAACTTAGTTAACATACAGGTAAACTGTTACTCACACAAATACTTCTATTCTTACA